>NC_083317.1:123920275-124223306 GCF_963455315.2 Globicephala melas
AACAAAAAACCTTCAAGAATTCTTATACATCCCCTTTCAATCTTTCCTATCAACACACACACACACACACACACACGCACACACATGCACACACACACACAGACGAAGCTCAAATTGCAATGAAATGTTTAACATGTGGAACAAAAAAATGTGGAAAGAGCTGCTTATTCAGGATTTTGAAGAAATGCCTAATAAGCAAAGACTGTTTTGCTACAAAACCAGTGTCACCATGTTGCCAAAGAGAGGAAAACAGAATAGCCTGCTAGCAAAATTTCCTCCAGATCCTGCCGGCAGGTAAAAATCAGAAAAGCATTTCATTTACCATGCTGTATAAAACATGAAGTCTTTTATTTTTAAGGAAATGGAACAGATTCTTTTCTACTCTTTCTTCAGCTACAAAGAAACCATACCCACCCCCAGCCTTAGATCCTGGACATAAGCCAACATTTTTAGAAAATGTTATGAGACTGATTTTGAATATATAATACGTACGTTTTTCTTCTTCTTATTTCTCCAAAAGTCTTTAATTGCCTATTGCATCACTAAATATGCTAATGTTAATTAATTTTAACACGTGCAAAAATGAATTAATCTTTTCTGGGGTTGTCTCTCTCTTCTATAAGAACTGGCTGCAAATAATCAGGTTAGCAAAACATTTAAGTTGCCCAGAATATTTTTAAAGGAGAAAATGTATTTGAACATCTGAACTTAAGTACTAGGTTTCACAGCCGGATCTTTTGTTTCTAGCTCTCATTCTGTCTCCTTCCACCGAACCCAAGTGATTTTTTAGCTCAATGTGTGGAAAGTATCCAGCCCACCTCTATCCCGTACACTTTAGAGTCTCTGAGCTGGGTTGTCCAGATGGTCGGTCATACCTGAACCACTCCGAGCCCTCTTCGCTTTGGAGCACATCTCTCTCCCACAACTATTCCAGAAATAAACGTGGCTTTAACGGAAACAGTAGCTCCTGGTCTAACCCCGATGGTGGACCCATCTTCCCCGCCCCCACCATCATTGCTCTATGAGCTCTGGTTAGCATTGACAGCGACGGAAAATTAGGATGGAGTATCCCTAGGCTAATTCCTCCTTCACCATGGAGGTTGAGAATTAGTGAGCCTATAACGCTCAGTTGCAAGGTACCAATTTAATATATGGTCATCTATAAAGCAGGGTCCTTAAAGCGGGGCTGGAGGAGGTTGAGGTGAACACAGACATTTGATGCCCTTGGTGTCTGTCCAGATAGTCCTCATTAGTAACACTTGAAAGTTAGACATTCACATTAAAATACTCACAAATTATTATCATGCAAGCTAAATATACACGATACGGAATCTACTCTGACCACATAGAATGAAGTCGCTGCCTCCTCTGCCTGAGATAATAAATGACAGTGACAAGGACAGTAATCCAGATCAGGCTCCCACAGAATGAGTGAAGAGTGTTATGTCCGCTTTGCAGGGGCAGGATGGTGAATGCGGTCAGGTCCCTTACTGGTGCTTGTAAGCCGGATGCCAGGGCAAGTGGTTTCCAAACCTCCCAGTGGGGTTCTCTGTCTACCGTCTGTCAAATCGAGCCTAAAAGCCACGTTATCGGTTTATTTTGTGATGTTCCAAAACATTCAACAAGCAAATGTGGCTTGTTTACCGAACCTGCTTGTATTAAACAAATTTGAGCTGTAGCTGAAAGCATTTACATGGATGAACTTGTTTAGACAGACATTCTCGACTAGTAAATCCTGTTTTGCACATAAAAAAAAAAAACAAACCATGGTCATGCCTGAATTACTTAAGCTTTGTCATGATTACAAGTGGCAAGGGTATGCACTCACTTATGATTTTTAAAAATTGTGTGCTCATCAACCTCCTCAGGGCATAGGCACAAACGTGCATTTAACAGACAAATCCCTTTTCTGTGATGAAAATTTTAACCTGTTTTTGCCTCTTTGATGAGTCAAGCACAAGGAACCCAAAATAATCGGCAGGAGCAGCCTGGAGAAGGACAGAGCTAGCAGTAAGGGCTGCCTCTTTCACTTTGATTAATGCCCTTACTTGCTTACAGTCTCCTTCTGCAGTCAGTCTGAGCTCATTCTCTTTTCAGTCCTGTGGGTTAAAGTTAAATTGCATGACTTATGCAAAGTACATAATTCAAGTATGAACAAAGCTTGACTCTCTGTTTAAAAAAAACATAAAGTCAGGGCACTGAGTCCCCGAGGAGTCCTTGGTTTATAAACATTTGGATTGGTTTGCACATTTCTTTGCTCCATTCACTGCATTAAAAACTACAGCTGGTTTCCGTTTATACCTAATACAGATATTCAACATTTGTGGGTAAAATTTGTTATCAGGTTCGGCTACTATAATCTTGATTTTTTTTTTTCCTAATCTCGACTTTTAAAAATAAAATGTTTACCAGATGTAACATTTTTGTTTAAGTTCTTAGAATTTAAAAAGTTTAAACATTTTTATGAGGTTGGTTATTACATTTGTTTGCAGGATATTCATGGAAACAATATGGTGACTTAATTTATCAATGACTAAAAATGCCTCTGAATGATATTTTAGCCTAAAGTTTTAGGAAAGTCCAATGCTACTTTGAACATCTACATTTTGCCTAGATATCAGGGCAGGGGCTTCTGCTTTCTACTTTGATCAGAGCTAAGTCTATAGTAGCTACCATTTATTGAAAACCTACTATGGACTCAATATTTTAGCTATATTATTTAATTCTAACCCAATAATCCTGCAAGGTGGGTATTAGTTATCATCAACTTTAGGTGAGGAACTAACTGAGATTACCAGTCACACATAGCAGAGCTAGGATTCAAACCCAGTCCAATTGATTCCAAAGTCTGGGTCTTTCCACCAATCCTAAAAGGATAAAACCTCCTCCATCCACATTGTCCTGATGTATCGATAGGAATCTTCTGATTGTGCAGACTCCTGGTAGAGGGGACCCCTACTCCCTGGAGCCAAGACTACCCCTGTTTAGATGAACCAGCCTCAACTCTCCAAGCCCTGGGAATTGTGGGTACCAACTGGAGACAGTTTGGACCAGCAGGTGGAAAAGAATAAGAGAAGAGGAATTAACTAGACCATGTTGGAAAGTTAAGGATAGAAAAGAGGATAACAGTTTTGGTCAGAGATTTGTCATAATTTGGAAATGTTTTATCAGGCGAAATAAGTGGAAAAGCTTACACATCCATCTGAGCAAACTACTTCACCTAATGAAGTCCAGTCTTTTCATGGTACAGATGAGGAAACTTGAGACCATGAGAGATCTAGATATTTGCCCAAGATCACACACTTAGTGAGTTTACCCATTTGCTGTATTAAAACTCTTCTACAAGCCTGCATTTGTGGATAAATTTGTTATCCAGTTGTTAGATTATTCTAATCTAAATTATCAAAGAGGGATTTCCCTGGTGGTCCAGTGGTTAAGACTCTGAGCTACTATTTCAGGGGGCACAGGTTTGATACCTGGTCGGGGAACTAAGATCCTACATGCCGTGCGGCCAAAAAATAAATAAACAAACAAACAAATAAATAAATAAATAATCAAAGAAAACTCAGTATAACAATCAAGACTGACCTGGTTTCAAGTACTGTATGCTAACATATATATGGAATCTAAAAAAAAAAATGGCCATGAAGAAACTGGGGGCAGGACGGGAATAAAGACGCAGACCTACTAGAGAATGGACTTGAGGACACGGGGAGGGGGAAGGGTAAGCTGGGACAAAGTGAGAGAGTGGCATGGACATATATACACTACCAAATGTAAAATCGATAGCTAGTGGGAAGCAGCCGCATGGCACAGGGAGATCAGCTGGGTGCTTTGTGGCCACCTAGAGGGGTGGGATAGGGAGGGTGGGAGGGAGACGCATGAGGGAGGAGATATGGGGATATATGTATATGTATAGCTGATTCACTTTGTTATAAAGCAGAAACTAACACACCATTGTAAAGCAATTATACTCCAATAAAGATGTTAAAAAAATAAATTAAAAAAAAAAAGACTGACCTGGTTTCTACTCACAAATAGTGTTTCTGTCCTGAACAGACAACTTAAGTCCATATGATGAGTTCCTTCCCCAACATATTTTAAAAATGGACTTTTGAAAAGCCTAACTTTTGAGTAAGAGATTTTCCAAGCTTAGTGTTTCAAATGCATCATTTTAATGATTGCCTCTCTATGTGAACATCTGTACATTCTGCCCCCATTTAAGATCCCTTCCAGCTCTGAAGGTTTGTGATTCTAAACAATCCAGCCCCACTTGCTTGCTTTCTAGGTTGGTTAGGCCAAGAGCTGGACTCCAAGTCTCCTGCCTCCTGGCTAGGTGACCAGATGACTGTCTCGCTCATTGGCAGTAATTTTAAATGCCAGCCAGATGGCTTGCAAAGGGGGCTTTCAAATCAACTCCATCAGCTCCACCCTGCTCAGAATATGAGAGGAGGATTATCTCTCTCGGTGGTCCTGAGGCAGTAGAACAAAGGCTTGGGTGAATGATCATGGGTGAGGAGTTTGAGCTCCAGGAAGCCTGCTCCAATTCTTAGACATGAGGTTTCTCACTTCCATCCATTAGCACTTGTGTAAGATGAGGGCAAGCAGTACACACTTGACGGCAAGGGCCAGGCAGCAAGCCTTGGGGACCAAACTGAGGTTACCCTCGAGGAAAGAGTTGGAGGGAGAAGGGAAATGTGAACCATGTGGTTTTCAACCGAGAAAAAGTGGTATGTGACTTAGGGTTGCCCGGGAGACTGTGGTAGACAACATCCCACCCCAAGCTAATTCAGCTCAGACTCTCCCATGGGAACGTCCTCAGCATGGCTCACCACCATTTTCGATGTCACTACCTCAGCTTTAGCAGCAGAATAGCCCCTGCTTTCATTTTGCAGTGCATTGGAAATATGGCACTAATAAAGACCTTGCGTGCCCAGGGAGATCAAGAGCATTCCTGCATCTCTAGTCACACGTTCATTTGCAGCCATCACTGTTTGCCACTCCCCAGATGGAGAGCAAATGAAACAGCAGGGTCTTCTAGATCCTGAACTGGCAAAAGACATTCAGCAAGAAGGCTGAGTTTCTTCTTTCTAGAGAGATTAGCAGGCAACTAGGTTGAAGAGGGAAGGTGGTGACGTCAATGAAAGTGGAGAAGGAAGAATTCTTACAGATGGGTAAAATCTACCCCATGTGAGAACATAATCCTCTCCTCATATCTTTCTTCATCCTGGGCAGCAGATATTCCAAGACAACCTGGGAACAAATTCATTTGCTTTCTCTTCTCTCGGATGAATGAATTTGTAGTTCGGAAAGGTCACAACCATGAACCTCTTCTCACCAGAGCAGCCTAACAAACCTCAGTGAATCTCCACTTCCTTTGGACTAAAGACAAAAGCACAATATGTTTTTGTCGTGTTGAATTACCTGCCTTTACTCACGTCTCTGGCTGGCATCCTGTGAGATCTCTGTATCTCCCACAGCACCTAGAGCATTGCCAGGTGCAATGGAGGGGCTTATATGGGTAGGATCTTGATTAACCAATGCCAGATTAGGGGTCCTTTCTCTGCTCCCACCACTACCAGTGGAATCTTCAGCTTTGTCCTTTGAAACCACTTCCTAAAATTAGAGAACTTGTTCCATGAGTTAAGGAACGGATCTGGAGACTAAAAATACCTATGGAAGTCTTTCAAGTTCTTAATCACTTGTTTACCAAGTCGGGGGGGTGGGGTGGGGGGACAAGTTGTCTGGCCAGCAGACCACAGGCTTTGTTTACATCTGTCCCTCCTAGAACAGGGAAAGGGGACACAGAAATAAGGGTGGCTCGACGACCACACCACTGCCTCCAAA
Organism: Globicephala melas; assembly: GCF_963455315.2. NCBI lineage: Eukaryota > Metazoa > Chordata > Mammalia > Artiodactyla > Delphinidae > Globicephala > Globicephala melas. Next base: position 123,926,123 of record NC_083317.1, read on the forward strand.
ATGTGCCTCAACGTCTCCTCGGGCTCTCAATGGCATAGCCCATTTCACAGTATTATAGGATAGGCAAGGCGCTTCAGATGATGCCATCTGAACCCCTTCTTTCTTTTTCTTTTTAAAAATAAATTTCATTTATTTATTTATTTATTTTTGGCCGCGTTGGGTCTTCATTGCTGCGCGCAGGCTTCCTCTAGTTGCGGTGAGCGGGGGCTACTCTTCGTTGCGGTGCACGGGCTTCTCATTGCGGTGGCTTCTCTTGTTGCAGAGCACGGGCTCTAGGCGCGTGGGCTTCAGTAGTTGTGGCTTGCACGCTCTAGAGCACAGGCTCAGTAGTTGTGGCGCATGGGCTTAGTTGCTCCGCGGCATGTGGGATCTTCTTCCCGGACCAGTGCTCGAACCCGTGTCCCCTGCGTTGGCAGGTGGATTCTTAACCACTGCGCCACCAGGGAAGCCCCTGAACCCTTTCTCTGAGGGAGGAGAACATCAGATTCAAAGAGAGTGTGATATCTGAAGACCTCAGCAACCAGGATAAAAGCCGTATTCCTTAATTCCTAGTATTCTGCTCTTTGGGATTCAACACACTGGCTCAATTAAAAAACAAAAATCCACTTTTCACCTAAATAGGTGCCTGACAAATGGTTATAGAATAAGTGAACTAATGAATAGATTCCAGTATAGAGGGTTTATAACTTCTTGCCCAGTTCCTCTCAGAAGAAAATGTTATAGAATACTTAATTTTTTAAAAATATAATTTTTAGCAAAATAGTAAACATTAAGCAACATATCACCTGGGACCAAGTGTTATTTGAGAGGTATCAGACGTGATAGGCTTGATTGCTATATTAAGTCAATCAGATTAAGTTCAGCCGGCTGAAGTAGGCTTTTATCCTATTTGGTTTGCAAAGAAAAATCTCATGAGTTAGCATAAGCAGCTAAAAATAAGTTGCAGGTTTCATTTTCTGTTGTTCAGTATGGTTTTGAAACCAGAAGGTGCAAAACTAGGAGATTCACCAACGCCCACTGAAGATCAACAATTCGAATAGTCCCCTTTCTGGCGCAGCAACCTGATGACAGCTCACAACCAGGCCTAAGACACATACACCTATGTCCCTCTCACCATGGTCTCTTGAGATGGCTGCCCCTAATGAATAAGGCACGGCAGGAAATTAGGGACTGAGGCCAGTCCTGGGAGACAGTGGCTTGTGTGTGTGTGTCTTGTCATATCCGGACAGGATGCCGCATAGACATCAGCCCCATACGCACAGCCTCAATCTTAGGTGGTACTAGGGACCCCTCCACAAAACAAGGGAATAAATAATGCTAGAATTTCACTAGGATGAGGTCCTGAAGGTAGCGAGCACAGCGGGTACCCCTCGACCTAAATGCCCAGGGCCTTGTGCAATTCCATACTGCAAACCCAGGGGGCTCACGATAAGTTTAATTTCAAAACTGTCTTCCCAGGGCCAAGTCTGGCAAAAAGGTGTTTGACAGAGGCCTAAATGCTTCAAAGGGAAGGCAGCCGTCTCACATTGGAGCGTTCAGCTGCGGCATGGGGCCCGGAGAGAGCAGAGCTGGAGAGAGAAAGCCCTCAGCGGAATGAGATTGAGAGGGGGCAGAGAAGGGTTAATCTCCTTCCATTAGAGGAGGGGCCATTTGGTGAAGGTGAAGAGAATAATCGGTATGAAGAGCAGGGAAGACAAAGAGCCATTCCAGAAAAGAAATTACCGTGCAAGGGTGAGAATGATGATTTGTCCTAGATTTTTCACCGTGAGACCATTTCTTAGATCTGAGTCTTTGAAGTTACAGTCTCAGGGTGGAGGAGGGGAGAACATTCACACTCAGTGCTGGAAGACGAGCTGTGATTGGGTCTGAGATGGGCTGACTCTGATTAACTCTGAGAAGCAGAGGGTGAGGCCAAAGCCACCAGGATGCCGCCGTAGACGCCTAACCATAAATTAGAAAGCGGCAAAGTAAACAATAGGAGTTGCTCATGAAAGAGAAGCCAGTGGAGTGGCTGAATCCCCCTTCCTTGGGGTGAGGAACAACCTCCCCCTTTTTTTAAACCTAAAATAAAACTTTTAAAAAGTTGCTTTGAATAATTTTTGGGGAAAGAGTTGAAGATTCACAAGAAGTTGCAAAAATAGTACAGTAACTGTATGATGTCATCTGTCTTCCCAGAATGGTATTATCTTATACTGCTGTAGTACATTCTCTAAACCAAGAAAGTAATATTGGTACGACACAGTTAACTCAGGTACAGACTACTACTTCAGATTTCACCAGTTTTTACATGCATGCTGTGTGTGTGTGTGTCTGTGTGTCTAGAGCTCTATGAAATTTTATCACATGTGGAGATTAGGGAAGCCATCAACACAATCAAGATATTCCATCACCACAAAGAAACCCCTGTGCTACCCCACCATAGTCACACCTTCCACCAGCCCTAACCCCTGGCACTGATCTGTTCTCCAACACTGTAATTTGGTCCCTTTAAGAATGTTATGTAAGTGCAATCATGCAGTCTGTAACCCTTAGGAACTGGCTTGCTTTCACCCAGCAGAATGCCCTTATGATCCATCCATGTTGGATGTGCCTTTTTACTGCTGAATAGCAATCCATGGTATGGAGGTACCACAGTTTGTTATCCACTGAAGGACACTTGATAGGTGTCCAGTTTTAAGCTATAACAGATAAAACAGCTATGAATATTCATGTACAGGTTTTTGTGTGAACCTAAGCTTTCATTTCTCGTCTGTAAATACCCAGGAGTGGGAATGTATGGTAAGTGTATGTGTAACTTTATTAAAAACGATCAAACTGTTTTCCAGAGTGGCTGAACCATTTATACTCCCACCGGCAGTGTATGTGCAATCCGGTTTCTCTACATCCTCGCCAGCATTTGGTAACATCAGTATGTTTTATGTTAGCCATCCTGACAGAGGCACAGGGGCTCCTTTTGATGGTGGGCTGTCTGGCATTTCGATGCCAGCAATGTGGACTGTCTGGCATTGCGATGATGGAAAATGGGGCTCTTGATATGGGGTGAGGTTTCAGGTTTGTCTGGTTCCTCTTGACGGCAGTGGTGGGACATTGCCATCTGGGAATGCTGGGCTTCTTTGAGGCAGTACCTCTTGGTCCAGCAGGCAGACTTGAGATCAGTGATACTCGCTCCCATGGGGTAATAAGGCCATGATATGACAGTCAAGGGGCAGTGACAGACTTTGCCTGGGCTGGCGTCCTCCTGCAGCTTTGGCCAGAGACTGTATAAGTGCTTTTTATTCCTAAAGTTGGTAACTTATTAGCAGCATGTGTGTTTGTTCCGGCTGGCCGGGGGGGACATGGAGTTAGCACAGACAGGTAAGGATGGGACCACCAGTGGCACTTGTCAGATGTCACAGGCCACACTGAACACTTCTTGCCCTTGGACCTCCTACTCTGTTGACCACTCAAGACTCTCCAGCAGCATGTGGACACTTTGTCAGGATGTCATGGAAATCTGACTTCCACCTCCTGGGAGTTAGATCTGCAGGCACTGCTGTCACCACCCCATGGATCTTCCTAGCCTAGGGATCCAGGTCCTGCCAGCAATTAGAATTCTGTGTGCATAGCAGAAGGTGTCTCAGCCAGGGAAGTTGTTCAGGACACCAGGGAAATGGGCTTTGTGAAGGGCCAACGTCATTGTGATGACTCGAGTTGGCCCAGCCATGTCTGGAAAGTCACCTTCCATCTGCTGTACCCCGGATTCAAGGGAGGCTGTGGACCTTCCCAGAATCCATACCCGTCATGACCTAGGCTCCACAGGTTTGGACCAGGAGGCCAAGAATCAGGTGGGCAGTGGTCCTGCATGGGGACAGCCAAGAGATCATGGAGATCACGCACAGAGGCAGGGAAGCTCTGTGATCCTAGGCAAATTCCTTCATGCTTCTGTGTGCAGGGTGGGTGCAGTGAACGAAGGTTCTCCTTTGGCTTTTGTCTCTTGTGCTTTACCTGGTGCATTCACAGGACGTGGACGTGAACTTGGGCATGGAAGAACCTAAATGGTGATATATAGAACCTGCCCGTGAACTGGGGACTGTTGGGGGCTGAGCAGACTGTGGAGGCTGAACCCAAAAGTCAAACGATACGATAGTGGCCCTCCAGAAGTTGACGTAGTATTGATAAAACAAGTGGAAGGGCAGCCAGATACCATCAGGTGACCAGTGGGTATGGTCTGATGGCTTTGAGCAGAGATATACAGACAGGGTGGATAGTCACACTTCCTCTCCGAAGGTGGTGAGAATTTTCAAATTTGGTTTTTGTTTGTTCACTATGTTCTCTGGTGTAACAGAGAATTTTCCAAGTTTCCATTCTTGGGTACCTCTTCTGTGGCCCATTGTCCTCGTTCACCCAGGTGCCCCTACTTATATGCTGTCAGAAGGCAGCCCAGCCCACAGCACCTTTCGGATATAATGAGGCAGGCGCAGACTGGGGCAGTACCTTGCCTGACTGTGAAGTTGGGTAATGAGACTCCATCCTCCAGGCTGAACGCACGGCAGCTCCCCCCAGCTCTGGCTTGGTCTTTTCAACTCACGCTGCTGCGACCTAACTTTTGCCACAGTATGAGTCTTGCCCTTGCCTGCCCCTGCTCTGTTCTCTTGGCTTCTGATTCTGGACCCGACCTCCTACTCAGCCCTCATGGTCTGGATCCGTGTGGCTATCCTATGTCCTCCTTGGTCTAAGTGTTACCACCTCAGGGTTCAGGGCCCAGAGTGGTCTCATGAGGTGACCCTTGCAGGGTCTGGGCTGCCCACACATGTCCGGAGGTATGCCCTGCCTATCAGAAGGCAGATAAAAATTCCCTGGTGGAAGCAGGTGCTCACTTCAGGAGTCAGTCTTCTCTCGGCGCCTTGTCTCCACTATTGTAACAGAGAAGAACAAACCTGACTCCATAGTGGATCTATTCCTTTAGCTCTAACCTTTGTGCTCTGTGGCCTGTGCTTAGTCATGCTGGCTCTGCACCTTTTGTAAAACAATGTTGCCGATAGCCTGAAATATATGTGATAGCCCATTCTCAAGGCTCTGACCTTTAAAGGTATAACACTTCTCCATTCACATAGAGATAAAAAGTTGCAGAACAGAGAATAACATTTGTCTTGTTGGAGGTTTATGGGAACATTGTGACCAGACCTACGTGGACAGCTGCAGGACCAAAGGATTGCGGCACCAAGAAGTTTGCAACAACTAGCCACATCTCCTCCCCTTTTAGTATAACAGATGCCTGAATTCTAACTCTGGTAGGCTGGTTGTTTGGGACACTAGTCCACCATCTTCTCAGTCTGCTGGCTTTCTGAATAAAGTCACTATCCCTTTGCCCCAGCACCTCGTCTCTCGATTTACTGGCCTGTCGTGTGGCGAGCTACTGCTACTACTACTGAGCTTGGACTTGGTAACACTACCCAGAGGTTGGGTGGATCCGGGCCCTTTGTTTATTCAAGTTCTAGTTCTACCTTTGCCACTAAATCTTTGGGTAACAACCATAAGTGAGTAAATTAACCATTCTGGGGCTCAGTTACCTCATATTTACGGTAAGGTTTCCTAACTCCCTAGCTGATAATCTTTCAACTATACCAAACCACGATTAAGGAGAAATTAAAATTCAGAAGCCAAAAAGAGCCTTTAAGTTAAATTCTGGTTTAGATATATTAGCTTAGGTAGGGTTATCTATTTTCTGTCTAATAAGTGTTGCTGAAAATGAATGTTTATTGAATTGAATGCAGCATTAACAATAATTCTCAGGCCTTAATGTGCATAAGGATTGGGAGGGTATATTAAAATGCATATTCCTAGGCCGCCTCCTCGGAGCTTTTGATGCCACTGGGGCCTAGGAGCATGCATTTTAATATGAGAAACTGAAGGGGACTTAGGTTTTGAAATAGACTTCGGTAATTTTTTAGAGGCTAATTTATCAACATGCATTAGGAACTTTAAAAATAGGTCATTTGACCTACTGATTCAATTCTCGGAATTTTGCCTAAGGTGTCCACCAAGATTTATCTACAAGAATGTTTTTGTGTTTATAATAGCAGAACACTAGAGGCAATAAAAATGTACATAAAAAAAGAATGGATAAATTAAGATATATCCATGCAATGGAAACACAGCCATTAAAAATGAAATTTTCGGGCTTCCCTGGTGGCGCAGTGGTTGAGAGTCTGCCTGCCAAAGCAGGGGACACGGGTTCGTGCCCCAGTCCGGGAAGATCCCACATGCTGCGGAGCAGCTGGGCCCATGAGCCATGGCCTCTGAGCCTGCACGTCCGGAGCCTGTGCTCTGCAACAGGAGAGGCCACAACAGTGAGAGGCCTGTGTACCGAGAAAAAAAAAAATCGAATTTTCAAAATCATTTAGTGACTTGAAAAAATGTTTACAACATAACGTTAAGTGGGGTGAAAAAAAGCATATAAAATACCATTTCAGAAATGTTTAAAAGAAGAAAAGAATATATATGAAAAATTGAAAAGAAATACATTGACATGTTAATATTGAATTGTTGCTTGGTTGTTGGATTACTAGAGATTGTTGGTTGCTTCTTGATATTTTTCTGTATTTTCCAGATTTAGATTTTGTATAGTGACTATGTTATGGGTCTTTTTACAAATTTTTTAAAGTAAAGAAAAGGAATTTACCTCATGTAGAGTGAAAAGAGAGGGAAGAGAGGCCTCTTGGGAGCCCAGCCCAGCCATGGCCTCGCTGCTGCAAGAGGACTTGGAAGACAGATAGACTGAGTCCGGTGCTGGGGTGAATTTTAAGCTACATTCTCTTTTGCAAAGTACCTTGATATAGTCGATGCCAAGGAATTTGGGTCAATGAGAAAGTCCTTTTCACTAGATACTACTTTCCTGCTGCATTTGAAGATAACAGACTATAGGAACTGGAATGTGGAAGGGAATTCAGTTTCCACAACATCTTTACTGCTCTTGGGTTGACCTCATGCTTGTTGCCTCTGTGTGTAATCCCCCTGGCCCCTACCCAGAACACCAAGCAGAGAGACTGCACTCTGCTTAGGGGCTTCTGGACAGATGATGGGCTCTATTCCGGCTTGGGAGATGCCACCCAGGGCCAGTGCTTCTGTGGAGTGCTTTCAAAATCTCCTCTGGCCAATGCACTGGGAGCCCCATCGAATGCCAGGAAGCATCTTTTTTTTGGCAGAGAGATGGCTCAAATCTACCCTCCCTCATGGATCTTAGTGAGTCCCAGGTCAAATGTCTCTGAATAAGATTAGAAGCTTCGCGGTTAGGCCTCTGGCCTAGAGTCAAAGCTTTTCAAATGTCCTTGAAATTTTTACACCACATGCTTTGGCTAGTTAGGAAGTGGTGTGGGGACTTCCCTGGTGGTGCAGTGGTTAAGAATCCGAATCTGCCTGCCAGTGCAGGGACATGGGTTTGGTCCCTGGTCTGGGAAGATCCCACATGCCGTGGAGCAACTAAGCCCGTGCGCCACAATTACTGAGACTGCGCTCTAGAGCCTGTGAGCCACAGTTGCTGAGCCCGTGTGCCACAACTACTGAATCCCGCGCGCCTAGAGCCCGTGCTCCGCAACAAGAGAAGCCACCGCAATGAGAAGCCCACACACCGCAACGAAGAGTAGCCCCCGCTCACCGCAACTAGAGAAAGCCCGCGTGCAGCAACGAAGACCCAACACAGCCAAACATAAATAAATAACATATATATATATATATATATATATATATATATAAAGGAAGTGGTGCTAAGGATTTCAGATGAAAGTCAATTTAGAGAGACCAAAAAAAGAAATAAATAAAAATGATGATACTTACAATATTAATAGCAATATCAAAAGCCAAACGCCAATGCTGACCATACTATGGTACTTGTTTTCATCAACATCTTGACTTGCCACACATTTTCCTAAGTTGCCCAAACCATTTCACATATATTACCTTACTTATTCTGACAGAATCTCAGTTTTACATTTTTTAAAAATACCATTTCGGAAGCGGGAGGAAGCTGTAAAGTTCTGATGAAAACCAGAGGCTTGAGTTAAAAACAAAACCCTGAAGTCTTCAGTGTGGTGTTTTCCAACTGCGTTCTTGACAAGAAGTCAGGGGATTTCAGCATGAGAAATTACGAAGCCCCATTACCGTGAATTCTTCGCTTTGGTGTCTGTGACGTGGCCTGATTGCAAAATCCTCCAAAGGGAGTAACAGGACATTCATAATGCTGACCCAGAGCAAGAGGGGAGCTTGTACTTCTGTGCCATGAAAAGTATAAAACCTCTGGGGTTAAAAATAACCAACTGGTCCAGGCACTGCCTACGTCAGCCAGTTGTGCCCAGACCACATCTGCGTATGACAAATCAACAGGGATGACCTAAGCTCCTAAAAGACTATGACCCCAGATTTGAATTCTACCCCTCCTATGGAATTAAGAACGGAAAAAAAAAAATTTTTATATAGATAAAACTGAATCACTTTTCTATACACCAGAAACTAACCCAACACTGTAAATTAATTATACTTCAACAAAAATATTTTTTAATAAAATAAAATATAAAATTATAAGTTAAGGAAGCTCAAGAAAGTCTAACTTTCCCCATAATGTCTACTTTGACGCTTTTTTGAAAATGTCAAAGATCAAAATATTTACAAAGTGTGTATTTGTTACCCCTGCCTTGCTGGTGGGTCCGTGGTGTCACCCAGTGTGCTGTACCAGTTCCCTGTGGAGGGTTCGTGTTGGCGGCAGTGAAATTTTGATTTGGCGGCCGCACTCCTCTCTCTGCCATGCTAGGCAGCTAGACATTAAAAATCAGCAGGTTGTTTGTCAATTCCTGCATACTTAGTGCTTTGAGGAGTCATTATCACATGGCAGTTGAAATTAACAAGCGATGACTAAAGAGTCTCCCCAGTGAATGGACCCGACTCCTTTTCCTCCTTGACCATGGCCTTTGGCCCTGCCCTTCCTAGCAGACTCCTTTAGGCTTGTACATGCAGCAACAGATCGTCCCCACTTGGCTCCAGCTTTTGAAACCTGGTACTTGTTCTCAACTTACTCCTCCTGGCTGCTCCCTTGTTACAGGCACTGTACTCTCCCGTTCAAGCTGGTCTTATCTTTAGTTTACTCCGCTAGCCCAGCCAGCTCTCTCTGCTCAGTAGACACTTCTGGGACCCACCAAACCAAGAAAATGGACTTTCAAAGGTTGAAGCACTTTTGCAATACGTAACTTGTTTTTCTATTCCACTCCTCCTTAGCCTGCTCCAGATGTGAGGGGGCTGGGCGGAGGCGAGGCAGCAGTAATAGGAGATGAGGCCAGACGTTAGGCTGCATGAGAGCCTGAGAGCTGTGTTAAACCAGCCAGTAGCTGGTCTTCCCGCACAATGGACAATGTATATTCTTCAGGGTGTGGGTGTGAGTGCCAGAAATGTCAAGTCCAGGGGTAAAATATAATCAGAAACCGGACTGTCCAGTCAGATATTGACAACAAAACTAGAGAAGTAGGTACCAGGCAGCTCAGGCAAGGACTGGAGTCCATTTTTACACTGTGTGTGCTGTTGAAGTGAGCTCATATAGTCTATTTTTATTGGAGGTCTTTATGATGCCTTGGGAACATCATAAAGGCACCACCATATGGTTTCTGATATTTACCAGTGAGGGGGATATTGCACTAAGACCAACAGTGGTGAAAGGCTACATAAAATATCAAATTAGTTCAGGGCTCTTCAGACAGGGCTTATAACCTTACCACTCATTATTTCAGTAAATGTTTTGCAACTTTTCCTGAAAAGAAAAAGCTAGAATTATATATCAAATCCTTTGGGGAGCATTAATCTCCCCAGCCAGAGCCATTTCTGCTTTTACATGTTTCTCTAATAACTTGAGTTGAAGATCCCATCTTGTCAGGAATTCCCTCCACTACCTCCCAATATTAAAAAGCATGCCAAGATCTGGAGGAGGGTAGCTTCCCAACACCCCCAAGAGCAGACAGAACCATGAGTTAAAGAAACCATGAGCTTTCCTAGTGACCACTGGTGGAACAGAATTCTGTTGGACAATTCAAACAACCATGACTAGACCCAGGACCAGGAAACTGAGCCAGAATGGTCCTAGACTAAGAGGACCTTGTGGGGGGGAAAAGGGGGGAAGAATGTCCTTCGTGGTTCACTGGCCACTGGTGGCCTGATGGTGCTCATGTAAATGCTTAGGGTCAGAATGGACCGAGGCATCTTGAAAAATCTCACCCACTGCTCCTTGCCCACTCTTTACCTAAGAGTGTCTGTTAGAGAATTCTAAATACCTGATCACTGTTTATTTCTCCCACTGCTTCATTCTGCTGTCCTATCCTTGAGCATCTCTAAGTTCCTTATTATGCTCTGCCAGAGAGGACTACCTCTTTTCTCCAGAAGTTCTCCTGAGCTGTCACTGGCAAGGGGCTGCTCCCCACCCCAGGGACTACATTTCCCAGACCTCTTTGCAGTCTGATGTGGTCATGTGACTGGCATTTTAGCCAATAGAGTATGAGTAGAAGTGTTGTGCACCACTTCTAGGCAGGGGCCATGAAAGTCTCCATGTGCACCTTTTCACACTCTTTTTTTCTTCCTCCACTGGGAAGTGGAAACAGTCCCAGGTGACCTTGGAAACCACATACTGCAGAAGGTGGAGCCTCTCTCAACCCATGTCTCTGAATGAATGCATGAAAGAGAGTTGCCCCACTAACCTCTACTGTTACAAGGCCAAGAAATAAACTATTATGTTTGAGTCATTATACATTTTTCGGTCTATTACAGCAATTAGCCTATCTTAACTATTCCTATTACCCTCTTTGATACAGCTGTTATCACTGTGTGCAGAAGTCCCTGTGCCTTCTCCCCTTTCCTTAAACCTTACTGCAAAGCAAAAGAATAGATTTAGTAAACTAAGCAGCCATTAGGGACAAATGACACTCACCAAATTAATGGTCACAGCATTCAGCTCTTACAGCCAGAAGAGTGGTTTAGCAGAGCCTCACTTCAAGACAACCTGATATACGAAAATAAAACAAAAAGTAAAATGTAAGACCTACAAAACAGGTATATTGGTGTGCCGTGGTTCATTTCCAAAGAGTGTTTTCAGTTTGTAAAGGAATCTGCCACTCTTTTTCAGTAAGCAACGAGCTTCCCTATTGCATTCATAACATAAGATACATTTTAAAATACCCTCCCACCCCATCATTATAAAACTGAATTTATAAAGAACAATTCTCCTCTGCTAAGTAAGCTGTACAAAGACTAGATAATGACTCAGGAGATGACTTTGGAAGCCAGAACTGGGCATGATTTCTATCTCTGTGTGCTCTGCAGTTCTTATGTACACGTTAAAACTTTTCTCTCGGGAATTTAACTCTCCTGGGTAGAAACTTCCAGAGCTTGTAAAATTATAGGCTATGCAAAAACTTAAGATTTCTTTAGGTGAAATTAAAACAGACACCAAAGATACAATATAATCTGTCTTTGTGCTTAATATCATCCCAGATGCGATGGCACACGTAGAAATGAAAATAAGCTCTCTGTAAACGGGGCAGTGAGACAGTGGAGGTGTACACACCAGAACAACCACAGGCAACCAGAAACACGCTGGGTAAAGGCAGCTGCTTGTGGTCGTTTTCTTACCAGAGCTGCCATCTTTTAACAGGTTAGGTGCGAAAATACCATTTGACGGCATAGGGCACGTATTTGCCTAGAACAGGGTTTATTTTTGTGTCGGATTACTTGGTATAAGATCCAGGAAGCAAATAGTTCAGAACTGAACAAACATTCTGGCTGTCCAAAACAGAGCACTAGGGCAGAAGGAGGAAGAGGAAACAAAACAAGAGCAGTGACGGGGTGGGAGGCACGACGTGGGCCATTTTCCCCAGAATTCAGCCTTAGTGTGTGTGTGTGTGTGTGTGTGTGTGTACACAGATACACACACACACAGATTTATATATATGTGTGTGTGTGTGTGTGTATATATATATATATGTTTTTTTTTTTTTCTTCTGAGAGGAAACGCATTCTTGTCTGGTCCTGTGGAGAAGAAAAAGATCAGAGAGATCCCTTTGGTGCCGTATTTGGAGGGTCTCCCAGATGCAGCCCTCATCCCCCCCTCCGGGCTGGGGCCTGCCAGACACAGGTGTCAGGGAACAAGATGGCGCCCCACAGTGAAGGGTGCTGAGTGAGGGGGTCTGGGGGTGGCCTTCACTTACTCGGAGGCGCTGGCTCCTCTGAAACCCAGACGCTGCCAACTGCCTGGACTCAGGAGTTATAACCGCCTTCTTGCTCTGGGTTCTTCACTTCTTGTCGAGATCAGCTCCACATATCTTTCTGATGATGTCACCCATTCTGACTTCCTACATTTTGAAAGTTGATCTATAAGTAAAACCTTCCGTGAGGCTTCAAAAAAAAAAAAAAAAAAGCAGCAGCAGAAAAGAAAAGAAAGGTGTGCTGTGGGGCGATGGAGAGGAGGAGGAGAGAGGCAGTTGCCTCCTTATTTTGAGATTTGCTGCAGCCTGCGAGTGCCACTCCCCAGCCAGTTTCCTGGCTGCAGAGGGAGGCCAGTGGCCGGGTGTGGGTGACGTCAGGGCCAGGCCTGAGTCATCTCCAGTGGCCGGTTTGCCCTGCCACTCGGAAGGGGACAAAAGGAATCTTTGATGTCCAGAGGCCCTCCTCTCGGGACACTCGCCTGGACGTGCAGCAGGCCAGAACATTCCTGCCGCCTCCCCACCCCCGGCCGCCCTTCCTACTTCCGGAACCATCCCAGGCAGATTCAGCAAGGCCTCCCCAGGGGACATCGCCCTCCTGCATGGCAGAGGCATGGCCGCTCTCTGCCAAAGAAGAAGCAGGGGAGGGTATTTCTCTGGGGATTTCTCACCTCACCCTCCAGCATCCCCCCCCACCCCGCTTCCCTGTGGTACCACCTTACGCAGGGAGTTGCCGTGGTACTCAGAGAGACCTGGAAAGGTAGCGAGTGCTCTTGTCACCCACCCTAGGCAGCAAGCAGAGCTCACTGTCTATTCTCTGCCTTCGCACCATGACCCTGGGCCTCCGCGCTCTGCTCCCTGGCTAGCAGTGTGAGCTTGTACATCCTGGATTGAAGGGGGGGCCCTCTCTTTAAGAGGGGGATTTATATCCCAGTGCCTGCCACGGGGCACAGTAAACACATGATGTATAAGTGAATGATCATTTTAAAATAAAATAGTAAAGAACATGTATCGAATACTTGCAGTGAATGTTAGAGCCTCTGTGCTAAGTGCTTTAGAGATTATTTCGTTTATTTTTATCATGACAAAGCTATGAAGGAGGTACTTTTATTATTCCTAGTTCTACAGATGAGGTGCTCAGAGAGATTAAGACACTTCTCTAAAGTCTCATAGCTAGTTAGTGGCGGAGTCTGCATCATCTGATCTCAAATCCTGTGTTCTCAACCATGATGCTGAGTGGCTGAGCAAACGAATGAATATTGACCAGAAGTAGCCTGTCCAGGTGAGGGGAAATGAGGGTAATGATGGGGCTTGAAACCAAATCCTATGAGGAAATAGCGGAGCAATTAGGGATGATCTGTTTAGGGTAGTAGGCCTCAAGCTCTTTTGATGGGTCAATACGATGTCTGAAGCTTGGATAACTCAGAGTGGCCAGGGGGATGGGGCAGGGGGCGGGCAGGTCTGGTCGGATTCAAGCGGCGGTCAGGAGCTAGAACCAGAAGACAAAGCTAGGGAGGTCCGGTGGTGCGTGGTGGATGCAGTGTCTGAGAGCACAGTGGACAGAGAAGCTCAGAGGAGCCAGGCCCAGACTTGTCTTTATTGCCCCCTGGCCTCAGGAGTGTGGGTGGGAGGGTGAGTGCAGCTAAAGGTACAAGCCTGCGGCAGACATGAAGACAACGGGGAAGAAAGACACGAGAGCGTTCTCAAAGACCCCGAGACTTGGAGAAAGAGCTGGAACTGCCACGTGGTTTCAAAGCACCAGGAGGGGCTGGAAGTGACAGGAAACGGAGCTGGACCTGACAACAGCAGTCACTGCCCTGAGCGCCGCCCTACCAAGAATCAGCTGCCTTTCTGGGACGGAGTGAGAGTCCCATCAGTGGCTGTACTCAAGCCAAGGCGAGGAGGGCTGGCAGCAAGAGAACATCCATTTATGGGGGTATCTGGGCCCTGGATAAGAATGACCTTGGAGGTACCTTCTCCCCCTGTGGTTCATGATTCTGTGGTTTGTACTTTTCCATGATTCCAAGAGGAAGATAAAAGCCAGGACTTTCCAGCTCCTTGTGGCAGTGGGCAGAGAGGTTCTGGCCTCCTCAATGATGCCACTCCGCGGCTCTCCTTTCCGCTGTGGGGCAGGGTGTCTGGTCACGGGATCCCTCTCCTGGGCTCAGGAAATCAATCCCTCTGATCATTGGGGACGCCGTTACTTTGTTCCTGGAACTGCTGCCAGTTGCCGCTCTGAGGACTTACACTTGTGCTGTGGGGTCTGACTCCCCAGGCAGGAGGAATTAGCAGAGGTGACTTTCAGAAGAGAGAAAGCCACGTGCTTTGGATCAGGGCAGCAGCAACCCGGGTCACTGTCAATGTCCGCACAGAGCCTGACCTTGGGCTGAGGAGAGCGCTTTAAGTTCCAGGCATTTCTGGCAAAGGCTTTTTGATGCTTTTCTTCTCTCTGCAGAAAATGCCCCTGGGCACCTCCCTGCTGTTTCCCCAAAGGCTCCATGGCCTTGCTTGCTTCATATACACGGGGATTTATTTCTCTCATTAGACCAATGGAGTCTGATTCTTTTTCAGTCTACCTTGTGGGACCAGGATAATGTGAGGAGAAAGATAAAGCAAAGGAGAAATGACGAATAAGCTTAAGTGAGATGCAGCTCCTTGCACTGTATGCTCTGGGGTTGATTCTAACAGTGAGGATAAAATCAGAGAACTGGGCAAAACATCTATTCGAGGACACAGAGATGTAAGTGCAGTGACACCCCTAACCTCTACGCCATCTGGAGAACCCTCCTCTTTGGTACAACAAATGCAGTTATATACTGGCACGTTAAAAAACAAGAAAAACTTAGAAGACTTGTCTGTATTTGCTGCCTCCAATTTTTCTCATCTCAATCACTTTTTAAAAAACAATTTATTATTATGGTATAATTTATATGCCCTAAAGTTCACCTACTTACAGTGTACAAGTCAATGGATTTTAGTCTATTTGTAGAAGCGTGTGATCCATAACTTCATGTTGGAACATTTTTATCACCCCAGAAAGAACCCTTGTGCCCACCAGCAGTCATTCCTCATTTGCCTACACCTCCCAGCAGTCCTGGGCAAACATTAATCTTCTCTCTGTCTCTGTAGATTTGCCTCTTCTGGACACTTCGTATAAATGGAATCATGCAGTATGTGGCCTTTTGTGTCTGGCTTCTTTCATTCAGCATAATGTTCTTAAGGTTTGCCCATGTTGTAGAGTATATCAGTACTTCATTCCTTTTTATGCCTAAATAATATTCCATTGTGTAGCTATAACCACATTTTGTTTATCCATACATCAGCTGATGAACACATTATTTTCATTTTTGGCTGTTACAAATAGTGTTTCCATGACCATTTGAGTACAAGTGGACATATGCTTTCATGTCTCTTGGGTGGATACCAAGGAGTGGAATTGCTGGGTCATAAGGTAACTCTATGTTTAACATTTTGAAAAACTGTCAAACTGTTTTCCAAAGAGCTGTACCATTTCACATTCCCATCAGTGATGTGTGAGAGCTCTGATTTCTTCACATCCTCACCAACAATCTTATTGTCTGTGTTTTAGATTCTAGCCATCCTACTAGGTGTGATGTAGTATCTCATTTAGGTTTCGATTTGCATTACCCTAATGACTAATGATGTTGAGTATCTTTCCATGAACGTATTGGCCATTTGTATATCTTCCTTGGAGAATTAGACAATTCAAATCCTTTATTAATTTTTTAATTAAATTATTTGTCTTTTTATTTTTTACTTGTAGGGGTTCTTTATATATTCTGGATACAAAGCCTTTGTCAGTTATATGTTTTACAAATACATCTCCCTGTCTCTAGGTATTTCATTTTCTTTATAGTAGTCTTTGACGGAGAAAAAAATTTTAACTTTGATGAAGTCCAACTTATCTATCCTCTCTTTTATCATTTGTGCTTTTGGTGTCACATCTGAGAAACTGTTGTCTAACCCAAGGTCATAAAGATTTACACCTGAGTTTTCTAAGAGTTTTATAGTTTTAGTTCTTACATTTAGGTCTATGATTCACTTGAAGTTAATTTTTATGTAAGGTAGGGATCCAAATTCATTCTTTGCCCATGGATATCCAGTTGTTCCAGAACCATTTGTTGAAAAGACTATTCTCACAAGAATTCTGTATATCTAAAACAGATCTAGAATTTTAAAAGTTATTTAAATATAGTCTATTCTTTCCCCCAACGAATTGTCTTGACCCCTTTGTCAAATCTCAACTGACCACAAATATTAGTTTATTTCTGGACACTTAATTCTGTTCCACTGATCTAGATGTCTGTTCTTACACCAGCACCACACTGTTTTGATTACTGTAGCTTCATAAAAAGTTTGGAAATTCAGAAGTATGAGTCTACCAACTTTATTCTTTTTCACAGTTATTTTGGCTATTCTGGATCCCTTGCATTTCCATATGATTTTCAGGATTATCTTTTCAATTTCTGCAAAAAAATCCAGCTAGGATTTTGATGGAGATCGTGTTCTACCTATAGATCAACTTGGGGAGTATATTCCCAAATTTATTAGCTATATGAGTTTAATGTTACTTAGCCTATACCAGCCTCCTTTTCTAGTCTGAAAAAAAGAAAAAACCCAAAACCAAAAAACACCACCACCTCATGGGTTTGTAATGCAGATTAAATAAGATAGTGCTTATGTAACCCTATTAAGTCCATGACCCACCTGGGCCAGTGTCAGGATGATGTTATAGTCTGAGAAATCCAGCCCAGTCACCAAAAAGTAACTTCAAGTTAACTTATATTCAATACTTGCATTTCTCAAATATCATACAGAGGCCCTTGCAATTCTTCTTAACAGCCTTTTCCCCCTCATATCCAAGCCCTTTATACCCCACAGCATTAGCCTCCCCTTCTTTCTCCCAAGCTCCCTACAAAGCTTTTTCTCCAGCCCTAACCAGTGTTCTTCCAGTCCCTCTACTTCTGTCCAGTTCTTCTTCTGATGGGGCAGGAAAACAAACTGAACAGGCAAAGCCAGAACTCTTCTTAGTGAGCAGGAAGAAAGGAAAATCAGGGAGAACTCAAGCTTAATTTTTGTCCCATCACTTATATAAAGTGTTTAGTGCAATGTCTGATGTATAAGAAGGGCTCAATAAAGGTTAATGGTATGGGGTTTAGATCAGGACCTCTGAGAATCAAGCCTGGAGGCTACTGCTCAGTGGCCCATCCTCACTCATTTAGGTGAATTTGGGATTTTTGCTCTTTTTTCTTACTCCTCAAAGAATCAGGCCCTAGAAAAATGTAAAAAGTTCATCTTTGAGGCTCCCTGAGTCATGTTTGGGGGCCATATCTCTATTTCTTCCCTTACCCAGCACCAGGACCCTATGTTTCCTCCTCTTCTCCCATGAAAACTTCTGGTACAATGCTTTTAAAACTGGAAGTCAAGACCCACTGTCTATTGTGTCAAAACGAGCATTGGTTTCCAGTGACAGAATAAAAGAAAACAGAATAGAAAATTTCCAAGTGCATTACACGTAAGACTTCTGTTTCAGTTTTATAACGTGTGTGAGCTGGGTCTCTCTGCGAAACCTATTTCTTACTGTGGTTCAGGGTTTTTACAAAGTTTAAAAATCAGTGTTGGAGTAGATTTCTTTTTTAATTAATTAATTAAGTAATTTTTGGCTGCATTGGGTCTTCGTTGCTATGCGCGGGCTTTCCCTAGTTGCAGGGAGCAGGGGCTACTCTTTGTTGTGGTGCGTGGGCTTCTCATGGTGGTGGCTTCTCTTGCTGTGGAGCACGGGCTCTAGGTGCGCGGGCTTCAGTAGTTGTGGCACGTGGGCTTAGTTGCTCCGTGGCATGTGGGATCTACCCGGACCAGGGCTCGAACCCGTGTCCCCTGAATTGGCAGGCGGATTCTTAACCACTGCGCCACCAGGGAAGTCCCCTGGAATAGATTTTTCACTTTCATTAAGGTGTTTAAATATCTCATAAGAGCGTAAAGTAACACCCCTCCAAGTGGCCTGTTCATTTTGATGGGGATTGAAACCTTATGTCCTGTCAGTAGTAAAAGATTTGGGGACATTGAGGCCTTTTCCTGTCATTTATAACACTTTGATGGAGGAATATCTTCTGTAACCTGTTTGGACCTACCTTCACCCAGTTCCCTCCCCCCATCCTCCACCCCCACCAGGCTATCTCTTAGCTATCACCTCTTCTCACTCCCACAGTATCTGCAAATCCACACCCTGAACGTGCATGGTGGTTTCTATTTTTCAGAACTCTTTCACCTACTCCATCTCATTTGATTCTCACCACTATTCCATGAAGTCGACAGGTCAGATCCAAATCCATGCTTGACCATTTAACTCAGTATTTAACCTTAAGTAAGTAACTTCTCAGCCTATCTCCTCAGCTCTCTTATATATAACCAGAAAGGTTAAGAGACTTGGCCAACATCACACAGCCTGGAAGTGGCAGGACCAGGAAGAGAACTAGATCTTTCACCTTTTAGCCTCGTTGTTCCACAGACTCTCCTCATGGAGAGGCACAGCTTCTTTTTTGTGGTATGATTCATCTAACTGCCTTACAAAGAATGTTGAAAAAGTAAAGAACATTTTGCACTCTTCCACCATATCTAAAACAACGACTTTTATGGCTCAAATCACAAGACAAATAGCTCTTCATGCCTCGTGGTTAAGGGTTATCACTCTCAACATCAAAGGCTATTTATTAAAGGCTGGGGCGTTGGGAACCGACAGCAAAGTCCAAGGAGGAGGGGCAAACAAGTTCCCCCAGGCTCTGTTTTGGCCTTTGTATTGCAGAGTGCTCCCCCTAGTGGCTCTGGAGGAAAACAGCTTCTGGAAAGCACATTTCTAGATTCCATCCATGTTGATGCCATCAGGGAATGCTGGTGCTTCAAGGGAGCGTGGAGAGCACTTGGTTCAAGATCTCCCGTCACTGATGAGAAATTGAGGACTAGAGCAGTGATTCTCATCCAGGGTCATTCTGCCCCCAAGGGACATTTGGCAACGTCTGTAGACATTTTTGGCTGTTTTTTGGTTGGGGCTGGGGGGATGTTACTGTCAGGGATACGTAGAAGCCAGGGATGCTGCTAAACGCCTACAATATGCAGGACAGCTCCCCCATACCCCCAATAAAGAATTATCCAGCCCCAAATGTCAATAGTGCTGAGGTGGATTAGAGAAATGGTGTGACCCTCCCAAGAACTTGCATTTTTTCCTCCCCCCACCCACCGCCCCGCCCCAGCTGTATTGAGATATAATTGACACATAAACAAAGACTTGCAGCTTATTCACAGCTTTTGACAGCTCAGGCTAAGTGCTCTCATTCATTCCTTTTAAAGCGTTTTTACTAGAATTGAGAAAAATTCAAAAGCAATACACGCTTATCATTAAAAGTAAATGTAATAAAAGATTTTCCATCACTGCACATAATCAATGTTAACATCCTTAGTGGTTTATTAGGTGGGACTATATTAAAATGCCAGCTTTAGATCATTTTTGACTTACAAAAATGGCAAGGTCCTGTGGTAATACTTAAGATATTCATGGGACTTCCCTGGCGGTCCGGTGGTTAAGACTCCATGCCTCCAGGGGCACAGGGGGCACTGCAGGGGGCACAGGTTCGATCCCTGGTCAGGGAACTAAGATCCCGCATGCTGAGAGGCCAAAATAAATAAATAAATAAAAGCTCTTTTAAAAAATCATATTTAAAAAAATGATATTCATCCACTTCTCCATGTGCTTACCACGACAAACTTCAATCCATATACGGAGGGTTCTTTTAACTTTGCTTGTTGTACAAAAGCTGGAATTGACAACAACTTGCTTTTTTTTTTTTAATTTAGTAAATTGTGAATCTCTCTTCAGAGCCTTCAGATAAGGATCTCCTCTATGTTTCCAGAAGTGGGGATGCTCGCTACTGTGGGCTCCAAGGAGATTAGATGGCCTATAAAAGGGCATTTAATGACACTGCGTCACGTGGTGTGTGTCTTTACTATCTCTCTGACACTTGAGAGTTCACTGTTCTGTAGAGAGCTGGGCTCAGCATTAAGATCTTCTGTAGGCCATGCTATCTAACTAGAAATGAATAACATCCTTTTGTTGTTGTTGTATTAATTATTATAGATACTTCCTAGTTACAGCAAGTAATATTGGTTTTCTATTGACTCTGGTGCTATAAAAACTTCATTTCATAACAAATTCCCACGTACTGGTCAATTTTATGTGCCAGCTTCACCGGATCACAGGGTGAAGGGTGCCCAGATATCTGGCTAAACATTATTTCTGGGTGTGTCTGTGAGAACATTTCTGGATGAAATTAGCATTAGCATTTGAATTGGTAGACTGAGTAAAGCAGATGGCCTTCCCCAGTGTGGGTGAGTATCAGACAATCTGTTGAGGGCCTGAATAGTACACGAAGGCAGAGGCAGGGAGAATCTGGCCTCTCTCTGACTTTCTGCTTGAGCTGGGTCATCGATATTCTCCTGCCCTTGGACTGAGACCTATACTGTGGGCTTTCCTGGTTCTCAGGACTATACCACTGGCTTTCCTGGGGCTGCACCTTGCAGATGGTGGAACATGGGACTTCTCAGCCCCCATAATTCTGTGACCAATTCCTTATAATAAATTCTCTCTCTCTGTGTGTCTCTCTGCCTCTCTCTCTGCCTCTCTCTCTCTCTCTCTCTCTCTATATATATATATATATGATAATATAACTCCTTTCAAGTTTGGGAAACAGTGATCTAACTCTTGGTATGGCCAATCATATGTTGCTCACTCATTCTGATAGACAAAGAGGTTTTTCTTCCAGATATTTTTGTTCATTTGTTTGTTTTGCCATTAGAGTAACGCTGCAATAAATATCCTTGCACTTATACTTTCATATTTTATTCCTACGGAATAGATTGTCCAAAGTGAGATTGTTGACTCAATTTTTTCGTGTGTATTTTTAATTTTATAGATATTTCCAGATGGTTTTCAAAAAAGCTGAAGCAAGTCATACTCCTACCAGCAGTATATGAGACTGAACATTCTCTCACATCTTTGCCATCACTGTGTATTATCACTCTTTTTAAGTTTTACCAATCTGATGGGTAAAAATTGGCATCTTGCTTTTGTTTTAATTTGCATTTCCCTGACTCTAAGTATAGTGGTTAAAAGCAGAGTCTGAAGCCCAAATATTGACACTTAATGGCTGTATTCCCTTAATCAAGAGTCTTAAGATACTTTTCACATCTGTCAAATGGAGATAATCGAAGTACCCCCTTACAGGGTTGCTATGAGGATTACGTGAGTAAATATATGTAAAGCTCTCTGAAAAGTGTCTGGCTTATAATGAGCACTGTATAGGGGTTAGTATTATGGGTGAGTTTGAATAACTTATAGTAAGTTTATTGACCATTTTTATGTCTCTTTTGTGAATTGCCTTTCCATATGCTTTGCCTATTTTTCTGTTGATTTGTTTGTCATTTTCTTATCAATTTGTAGGTGCTCTTTGATACCTAATATAGGTATCTTTAGGCACATATTAGCTGTGTGTTGCAAATATGCACTTTTCTCTATCATTGGTCCTTTTTTTTTTTTTTTTTTTTGCAGTACGCAGGCCTCTCACTATTGTGGCCTCCCCGTTGCGGAGCACAGGCTCCGGACGCGCAGGCTCAGCGGCCGTGGCTCACGGGCCCAGCCGCTCCACGGCATGTGGGATCTTCCCGGACCGGGGCACGAACCCGTGTCCCCTGCATCGGCAGGCGGACTCTCAACCACTGTGCCACCAGGGGAGCCCTATCATTGGTCTTTTGACTTTGTGTGTTGTATATATTTACATATACAACACATTTAAATCTGTATGTAGTCAAACACTTTCCTTTATGGCTTCTGTGTTTCATTTCTTGCCTAAGATCCCTTTTGTTTTTAATGTTAAACAAATGTACTCCTAATTTGGAAATATATTTTTAATTATTTATTTTACTCCACTATTTAAATCTCCATGATCATGACCTATGGTAGTGAGAACAAAAACCACAAATTAGCGTCTCAATAAGTTATCTTGTTATCCACAGGAATCTTCCCATCTTTAAAAACACTTTTCATTTGATCGTGTTGCCCGATTTCTCTCCTGCTTTCTCTTTAAAAGGTCCCATTCTTTTTTGCCATTTATCTCCTGTCTTCTCAAAACTCTAATTTACTATCTTCCTCTTTCCTGTTACTGGAAGATAGTAATTAAAGGTTACCAGTAACCAACTACTAACCAATTCCATCACCTTTTTCTTGGTTTGATCCTTCTTGCCCTCACTGTGGCATTTGACCCTACTGGTCACTCCCATCTCCACTGTCCTTTGTTGGACTAAAGATGCTGGTCTATCCTGACTCTTCTTTGGCCCTTATAGCAAACATCATTGTTTGCCTACCCAAGAGCACCTCCATCTCCCTTCCTTCTTGCTGGCAGAGACCACCACCCATCACAGAAGATGATAATGTCACATAGGCACATCTTCGGCCTACCTAAGCTAAGGCACAGGTATATGCTGTGGTCTTGACCAGTGGTCCATGAGGGAAAGTCTTTTGGGTGGGCTACAGGGAAAAAGTTTGCTCTCTTATAAAACAAAGATGCATATTTTATAAGCAACTATATGAAGAGGTGACACCTTAAAGAGCAACAAGGCATCTTGCAACAATGAGGAGAAAAGTCAGAGCGCAAAAGCCACTACACTAAGATGATAGAAAGATGGAAGAATGTGGGTCCTTGGCAACACTGGTAAGCCATGGATCAAATCTAGAAACTCCCATCTCCAGATTTCCTGTGAGTAAGATAATATGTCCCTGTTACTTAAGCCATTTATAGTTCAGTGTCTTCTTACTTGCAGCCCAAAGCTTCCTTACGGAGCACTCACATGACCCCATAACAGCTACTTACTTTTATGGTCTCATAATGGCTCTCCTTGGCCTTCCAGCCCCCTTCTACCATCCTGCATCTAGAACATTCTCTCTAGAGCCACTTTGATTGGAGAATTCTGTTGCTTACACCATCACTGGTAATATTATACCAAGCAAAAGAAGCTAGTTACAGAAGACCCCATATTATATGACTCCTTTCATATGAAATGTCCAGAACAGGGAAATCTATAGGGACAGAAAATAGATTAGTAGTTTCTTAGGTCTAGGATGGGAATGGAGGGTTAGAGGGCGACAGACAAAGGGTATAAGATTTCTTTCTGAGGTGATGAAAATGTTCTAAAATTGACTATGATGATGGTTGTACATATTTGTGAATACACTAAAAAACATTGAACTGTATACTTTAAGTGGGTAAAGTGTATGGTATATGAATTATATCTCAGTAAAGCTATTTAAAAAAATAAAACCTTCAGTGGTCATCCATTACCTAGAGAATAAAGCATGAATTCATTACCTTGGTATTCAAGGCTTACCATCCTCCAGCCTCAAACTACCATCTAACTTAATCCTTCACTACTTCCCTATAAGGCAGACAATCAAACAGATCATGAGTGGTTCCAGAAATACAACCCATGCTTTTCTGCTTCTCTGCCTTTGCTGCTATGTTCTCTTGGCCTAGAGGCCTAGAACCTCTCCCACCACCTTGGTCTCTCAAAATTTAACTTGCCTTCAAGGTCCAGTTCAAATGTTCTCCCTCATCTTCCCAGGCAGAATTGTCCCTTGCTCCTCTGAATTCACAGAATTCAACATACTTCATGTTTATCTGTCCCTTTTACAGGCTTATGGACACACAACCTCATTGACTGTATTAGCTCCACAGTTTCCAAATCAAAATTTGGGTGGTAACAATGTGTCAGGAAGAAAGAATATTGCAAATCAAGACCATTTCAGAGAGTTTAAGTTACGCGGTTGCCTTAATAGTCTTCCCACGAGAGCGGACCATCTCTGTCAGACATAGACTAGTGCTATGTATCCTTTCCTCCCTTGCAGAGTGTTCACCACTGTCTCTCAGGTGGATGAAAGAGCTTCGTTTCCCTTTTTCTCCAGGATGCATGGAAAAATGGGCTTAGGTGCTTTTAATGAATGGTCTGTGTTAATGAATGGTCTGGTGGTTAATGAACCCCTGTGTTATATGCCACATAAGTAAAAGCTAGGTTGATTATACACACATTTTTAAAGACTATAAAAGCCTTTAAAAAAATAAAAGAGAATATTTTTTATAATCCTATGGTGGAGGAGACCTTCCTAAATAAATCACAAAATCCCAGGTGCCATGAAGAAAGTCAGTGATGGGGGCTTCCCTGGTGGTCCAGCGGTAAAGAATCCACCTTACAATGTGGGGGACAAGGGCTCGATCCCTGGTCAGGGAAGTAAGATCCCACATGCTGCAGGGCAGCTAAGCCCGTGTGCCACAACTACTGAGCTCGCGTGCCTCAACTAGAGCCGGCGTGCCACAAACTACAGAGCCCACGCACTCTGGAACCCGCATGCCACAACTACAGAGCCCACGTGCCCTGGAGCCTGCGGGCCACAATTAGAGAGAAGCTCACATGCCGCAACGAAAGATCCGGCATGCCTCCACGAAGATCCTGCATGCCGCATCTAAGACCCGACGCAGTCAAAATAAATAAAATAAATAAATAATAAATAAATATGGGGGAAAAAAAAGTCAGTGAAAGGATTTCTCTCCATAAAAACCTAAGCCTTCAGGATGGCAAAATATACCATAAACAAAGTTAAAGGACAAATGACAGACTCTGAGAAGATATTTTCAAGAGTTATAATAATTAAAAGATGAATATCAGTACTAACTAAAAAACAACACATTAAAAAGGGCAAAGAATATGAACAAGTGATTCATAGAAAAAACAGAAATGACAGTGTGTGAAAGATGCTCAACATCGTTAGCATCAGGGAAATGGACACAATGCAATGAAGGTCTTTTGCTTGTCAGATGGACCACCATGGAAAAGACTGAGACTATCCATAACTGTCAAGCATATGGGGAAAAGATCAAACATATAGTAGTGTTGCATATATATTTTAATATGTATATTTTGTGTGTGTGTGTGTGTGTGGTACGCGGGCCTCTCACTGTTGTGGCCTCTCCCGTTGCGGAGCACAGGCTCCGGATGTGCAGGCTCAGCGGCCGTGGCTCACGGGCCCAGCCGCTCCACGGCATGTGGGATCTTCCCGGACCGGGGCACGAACCCGTGTCCCCTGCATCGGCAGGCGGACTCTCAACCACTGCGCCACCAGGGAAGCCCCTAATATGTATAATTTTTAAAGAGCAATTTCGTAGGATCTAATTATTTTCCGCCACGAACAGGTATTACATTCATAATTCCCAAATCAACTTTTAAAAAACCATTCTTGATGGTTAATGAAGGAAATCTCAAATCCTTCCTATCCCAATTTCCCCATTCTAAGAGGCTTATACTGAGTACGCTTTTTCCTTTCTCCCTTTCTTTCTTTCTTTCTGCATTTGGTCTCTGTTGCTGTGTGCGGGCTTTCTCTAGTTGTGGCGAGGGGGGGCTACTCTTCATTGTGGTGCACGGGCTTCTCATTGCGGTGGCTTCTCTTGTTGCAGAGCACGGGCTCTAGGAGCATGGGCTTCAGCAGCTGTGGCTCGAAGGCTCTAGAGCGCAGGCTCAGTAGTTGTGGCTCATGGGTTTAGCTGCTCCGCGGCATGTGGGATCTTCCTGGACCAGGGCTCGAACCCGTGTCTCCTGCATCGGCAGGCGGATTCTTAACTGCTGCGCCACCAGGGAAGCCCCTAAGTACACTTTTAAAGATAATTTTCAGGTTGCTTACAATACTGAATAAGGAACCCTGGCAGGATTAATCGTTTTGAAAAGCCCTACTCTATTTCTTTAAGTGAGAATTTAATTTTAAAATTCTCCTTTGTTTGCCTGAACTGATATTAGCCATATTACCTGGCTTCTTCTTAATATGGTGCATAACCAACTGACTGACTCTGTGGGGAGGGGCAAGGGTGGGGGAGGGACCGGGGAAGAGAGGGAAGAGAGGATGGGGTAGCTACTGTGTCCCAATTTCCTTCTGCCTGGCTTCCCTTGACCAAGGGTCAGTTGTATGGATGCTTTTCATTTCCCTGCTGTTGGTTTCCCTGCTTTAATATAAGGTTGGGTCTCAGTAAAGAGGTTTATAATCTTTACGGTCCACCCAGTACGCCGACTTTTCCTGAGCCTGATATATTCCTTTATCCCACTGTCCTTCCTAAATAGGGCCCTATCAGTCCTGTAACACATTTGATGAGCTAGAAAAGGGTGTCCCCTCAGGCACAGCCCCCTGCCAGGCTGCAGGGCTCTGTGAGTGGAGCACAGGGGGTCTTCAGGCCCTCCTGATCCCCGGGCCACTATGCTAGCAGCCCTTTTCCTCACACCAGCCCTAGACCAACGGCTGCACAGGAAATCTTTGCAAATTGCCGTTTCCTCATTTCGAATGGTCACAGGACACAGTGGCACCTGCTACAGTTAATGCTGCAGACACTGGCTTGGGTTTCTTTCCTGGCTGCTCCTGCTAAGCTGCCCTTTGAGATTTCATCAGGAGTCCCAATGTCCTGCGTTAATGCTTTTAGCCACTTCACCGCTCCCCCCAGCACACACACAAACACCGCCCCCCCCCACAGGCTCAGTGTTCACCCATGAAACAGAGAGTGACGGAGAAGTCAATCGGTGTCTTATCCTTTTTACTGTTGTGCCCTTATCAGTGAAAAAGAATGATAAGGTAATTTTCATCTCAGCCTTCGGTTTTAAGTTCTGGGCTTGTCTTCCTCAGGGGAAAAGAAATAGTCCTTTGTGCTTCGGAGTCTTAAATAGAGATATTTCTAGGTCCCAGGTGAAGGTCCTTCACTCAGATCTTCGGTTGGAAACCAGTCATATTAAGAAGAATTTTTCAGGATGGCGGAAACAGTTGCTGTTTTGAAAGGAGGAATATTTGGCCCAGGCTTATTGGTGGCTTCCCTGAGATGGAGAAGTGTGTGTGTGTGTGTGTGTGCGCGCGCGCGCATGTGCATGTGTAGAGGTAGTGGGTGCAGGTTTCCAGGGTGGCAGGAGGGTCTGTGTCCCACCATCCCTGTAGGAACTCAGGTGAGAGGCTACCTGAAAGCCAGCGGGGGCTGGACACCACACACTCCTGCTTTGAGAACCTGGATGGGGGTTTCCATGGATACCTGTAGCCAGTGGCAAGAGGAACATAGCAACAAGAAGCCTCTCCATGGTCCTCCAAGCCAGAAAAGGCCAGCACATGGGGTTGCAGAAGAAGCAGTGGTAACCATGGCGCCCTCCATGGCCTATGAATCAGGATATCCCCTCTTTCCCGGGCCTGTGAGAGTCTGGGAGCCAGGGACAGGGAGACCCAATAACCATGATATTGGACTCTTCCCCAACCTTGGTGAGTAAGAAATTTGAAGCCAAGTTGAATTTGATTTTAGAGAAATAGAAAAATGTAGCATCCTTTGCACCTGGATATGGTGGAGCAATTCTTACCTGTCACCTGCATTTCTCTCTAAAATGTAATCTGTGGAATTTCCCCTTGGAATGAGAGGGGCTCCTACATTTTGACCAGAGCTTCTTTAACTCCTTCCTCTGATCATAATCTTCACCTCTTAGAAATTCTCTCTTGTCTAAACAACATGCAGGGGACTTCCCTGGTGGTCCATTGGGTAAGACTCCACGCTCCCAATGCAGGGGGCCTGGGTTCTATCCCTGGTCGGGAACTAAAATCCCGCATGCTGCGCGGCGTGGTCAAAAAAAATAAAAAGAGAGTGAGAAGAATCATGAAAATGGGGTCTGGAATTGGGGACACCAGCCTAGACCTAGATCTTGATGACACTAGTAACTCTCCCACTGCCCAGGAGGTACAGCTGGGGACAACTGGATGAACTGCTAGTCCCTACACAAAGGGATTTAGTTCCTTTGAGTCAGAGTTTTAAATTAACACTCACTGCACAAAAAGGCAATGTGGTACGCACTCTGCGGATACAGAGAAGTTAAAGATATGGTCCTTCCAGGAAGAAAGCACCAGCTCATTGGAGATATAAGACTATGGGCCATGAAATGCAGAATGGGGCCGAGGTGATAGGTAAAACACAGGGAGCCCAGGGAAGCCACAAAGACTGGATGAGTCAGGGAAGTCTCCCTGGAGGAGGCGTCCTGGGAGGAAACCCTTGTCCCATCCAGTTTCCTGATTTCAGTTGGCTGGAAGAGAGAGGTGAAAGGGAAGGAGAAGTTTCCAGGGACTTGAAAAAGGGACAGAGGTGAGAATGCTCACTGCTTGGTTGTGAGATAGACGGTGATGTTGGGAGTAACAGGGGAACACGGGAGTTCGATCTGGAGGGTGGGACCAGATCGTGGTTGGCTTTCAATGCTGGGCAGCAGAGTTCAGACATGAGGTGGTTAAGTTTCCAGCACGAGAATTATATGATGAAAGCAGAGTTTAAGGTGGATTAGCAGGCAGCTCTCATGACAGATGCCAAGTGTTAGAGGTTCTCTGGGTTAGTAGCGATTTTTTTGTAATGATGCCCCTGGTATTCAAAAAAAAAAAAAAGTTGACTTTGAGACGCAAGCATTGTGTGTGTTGTGCATAGAACTTCTAAAGAGGTTTATTCCTTGATGTGACTTAATCCGTACTATTAGTAAAGGAGAGTAAAGGGATTGTTGATTTAGGAAATCAACAAGTCCAATCAGGAGGGTCTGGGTTGGAGAAACCTGAGGACTAGCCTAAGACCAAGTGCCCCAGTGTTAACTTCATAATGTGGTCATGAGAAACTGCGGAAGTTGGCTGATGACCATGTTGTTCTGCAAGACCACACTTGAAGGAGGAATAAAGAGAGTGTCCCTGGAGACAATTGCTGGAGTCCAGCACAGCTTCCGAGAAACCACGCCAGCTAAAGGTGAGTAAGTGGCACTTGGGAGCAACCTCACTGCACTGTCTGATTTTGCATGTGACCTTGCTCATTCACTCATTCACTCAAATGCACTCCTTCATTCAGGTATTCATATGCACTAAGGCGCTATGGAAGGTGCAGACTCCAAGAATGAGACAGACATGCACAGGAATGATGGTAGCTCAGAGCCACTGTTCTCTCTTTCCTTCTTCCCCCTCTCCCTTCCTCACCATCCCCACCCACTGGAAAACTGAAATCGCTCTTGTATTGGTAGGTGATTGGTTCCCAGTTTTCTTCCATGAGTTCCAATGTCAACTCTTGCTTTCTGTCTAGTAACATAAGTGAAGACATTCAATAAGAAGTTTCTAGAATTCCTTCCTTCTCTGTTCCTTCTAAGGGGTGTGGGTTGGAGGAAGGGTCTTTGGTTTGTCTGAGCTGAGGTAAGGGATGCAAAATGGAACAGGCTGGAGAAGAGGGGGAATCACCCTTGGGGAAATAGGGTCAGATCTCCCTGAAAGAAGAGAGGATTAGGGCTGGGTAAAAGAGGGAGAGGAAGAAGGGAGGAAGAGAAACAGTGAGGGTGATGGAGACAGAGAGCTTGGTGGGGAGAGGAAGAGAGAGAGCGTCTGAGTAGTCCTGGTGAGTGAGCAGAAGGGTGGGGGAAGGGACTGCTGTCTCTCTGGAGGAAGCTTTGCTGTGTTATGCTGTGTTGTGCTCCCACCGTGGCCTGCACTGGGCTACTTTTCAAGGCTCTTGGGTGGGGAGGAAGGTTTTTCCATTGTTTGGGGGGTTTTTGGGGGGCTGCAAATCAGTACTAAGACTGAAGGCAGCTTAGTCTTATTTGGGGGTATTCCTGCTTCAATTATGTGGTCAAGTTTCCTCAGCGTTCTCTGTGCACGTTTGATGTCTGAGCCCATTGGCCTGTGGGCCTGTAATGATTACAGATATGACCTTTATGACGACAGCATGGCTTGAAGTTCTTCCCCAGGCCCCTCACACACCAATACTGTTGTTTCTGCCATTTTTTTTTATCCCTTCCCTCTGCTCAGTCTAGCCAGCCATCCCTTGATGAATGTTTCTTCCACTTCTGTTTCCTTCCTCATCTTTCTTTCAACTCGAAGCCCTTCCACTGACCTTCTCCTCATCTATATATCTTCACTCTGCAACATACTTTGAATCCTAGGATTCCATGAAATTTGGATTCTGAGAGGTCAAAAGATCACCTGGTTCTTTCATAGCCTATACACACCTCGAGGACAGAAATATAGACGTTTGTGTGTCCCCAGAAGCAGGCAAGGTGCTGGGATGATTCTCCTTCCCCAAGACGACCACATGGCTCCTCCCTCACTGCATTCCAGTCTTATGGGCGAAAAGCAGCCCTCCTGCCCACTCCCCAGCTCATTCTCCTGCTTTATTTCGCTTTATCACCTGATATATTATACATTGGTTTATTAAATTGCTGAATATCTGTCTTCCCTGCTCCCCTAGAATGTAAGCTCTGTGAGGGCAAGGACCCCGTCTGTACCTCAGGCCTAGGAGTATACGAATTCCTGGTAGTTTCAGGTACACAGTCAATGTGGAACTGAATTAAAGAATTAGAAGTCTACTTCTTGAAATATGACCTCATAAAACGAGGCTTTCACTTTGTGTTGAAATCTTGAGCAACCTGAGGCTCAAACTGCATCTTCTCTTTCTTTTCCATGGAGATTTTGAAAACCCTCAAAAAGTATCAGCTTAACTCAGATAAAGATAATACATGGTTAGATGAAGATTACACTTAATACTTAATATTTTCAGTTTATGATATTGAATCTGAGAGAAACAAAAAGGGGAGCTGGATGTTATTTATAATTTTTTCTAATTGTTTTGTTTTGTATATTGGACTTGGACTATGTATTTAAATTGGCCTTTGGAATGAAAGTATGTCATATGCCTTTTTTTAAAAAAGTGTGACTCATTTGTCAGAAGAATTCATGAAACATGTAAGTGTAAATATAAAGCAAAGACTTTATACTTATAAAGGATAAGTGTAAGGCAAGCAACTGGTTAATCGTCCCCCCCCAAGTCAAACGGCAGTGAGGTCAGCTCTGCAGGAACCCCCAGCGTCCCCTTCCTGAGTCCTGGGCACAGCTCTCTCCCTGACCCAAAGGTAACACAATTCTGACTTGTGTGATCATCTTTCACCTGCTTTTCTTTATAGTTTTGCAACCCATGTCTTATAATTTTTAAAGCTTTGTCCAAATAATCATGCACATTGTTAAGAAAAAAATAAAAGCCATGGTTTTCTGTCTTTCCCAGTCCCACTCTGCAGAGGCAACCACTTCTTACCTTCCAAGACATTTCTTCTGGTAGACATCTCCATATCTTTTAACAATATGCTTGTGTTGCTATTGCATGATGTACCCATTTTAAGAGGGTGAGAGTAGAGGAGAGAAGTGAGCTTACCAACAGAACAAAAATTTGAATTATATCTGACCTGTCATTAGCAACACTGGATGCTAAAAGACATTGGAGCAATTTTTCAACATTCCCAGAAAAAATATTCCAACGTAAAAATCTCCTCCTAGCCAAGGTATCAATTAAATGTGAAAATTGAATACAAGGTGGAAGAAAATTGATTGCCTACACATCCTTTCTAAAGAAGTTACCTGAGGACCTGCTTCAGTAAACCAAGGGAGTAAGACCATAAAGAACAAGATGTGGGGTCCAGGAAGCAATTGAATCCAGGGAAGATACCAAGTGATTCTGGTGTAGGAGACTGGAGAGCAAACTGTCCAAATAGGAGTGTCTCAGGAGCAAAGAAGGGGATTTGAAAGAATGCCTGATCAGGTAAGGAGATTAGGTAGACTTGAGAATTAAATAATGGCAAAGATTCTCACAAAGGCAAATACAAACTCCAGGGAGGGAAAACACCAAAAAGCTATACAGGAAAAGACATATAATCAGAGAGATTACTAGCCCAATGGCACACAATATTTTCACGGTCACAGTAATGTAGACCCTGTTACTCATTTTCAACTTCTAGACTATTGAGAGAGCATGAAAGACTTAGTTTTGGTCTCAGAACAGATTATAAACATCATAGAGGACCTCTTCTACAACCTCGATGTGTAAAATTTATGATTATATGTCTAGAAGTCTCATGCCCTTCACCTCTGGGAAACATCTTATATTTCACATCATCTAATTTTTCTTTCTGTAATTTCTGTAGGTCAGATGTAGGACATCCTGGATTAGCCTCTAAGACTTTTTTCTCTTACGATTTCGATCCCTTTGTCCTTTCTCTGGGAGATTTCTTTGAATTTATATTCTAATGCTTCTGTTGAATTTTTTAATATAAATGTGGTTTTTAATTTGAAGGGGCTATTTACACTTCTCTGATTATTTCTTTTTCATTCATGGTGTTCTGTTCTTTTACGATGAAATATCTTTTCAGATTTCTCTGAGGACACTAATTAGAGGTTTTTTTCTTCCTTTGTGTTTTGTGTCTTTACTCTTTCCTCTGGATCACTCCTGTGTTTATTTCCATCTAGCTTTCATGTTGTGACCTCTCTTCACAACATCCTCAGTTGTCTTTACTTCAGAATGAGGCAATAAGATGCTCATTGGTACTTTTTTTTTGCACATGGATGGGGCTTATTAGTTGCGCGTTTGCATTGTGGTGATCTAGCTCTGCCAGTTACTTGCTGTGCGACCTTAGGCAAGTTATCTAACCACTCTGTTCTTCAGTTTATCCTAGAGCTGTTGTGAACATTAAATGAATTAATATGTAATGTATTCATCACACTGTTATATAATTATTTACTGCTTCTATTACTTTTACTATAATTACCTGGCAAAGACCCAGCTAGGGAACTCCTAAATCCCAGCATGTCAGGGTCTTATCTCTGGGGCCATTACATTTTGTAGAGAGAAGAACAAGGTTGTTGTTTTTTATTGGAAGGGGGGATATGTCAGGGGCAGCCTATCTGGCTGCCAAGTGGGGTGAGAGGCCAACTGCTCCTTTGTGCCATTTTATCAGTCACCATAGTTTCAGCCCCATCACTCTTACAGCTGCTGTTTAAGAATTGCCTAGTATCCCAGGTTCTGTCTTGCAAAAGATTTCCTTCTCTGTTCTATCTGCCTTCAAATTCCCACTCACATAATATAAGTTTAGCTTCCCCTATTCTCTTTCTTCTGCCATCACTCCTCTATAAACTATCTACCCTCCAGAAATTCTTTGAAATCTCTTATCTGCTGAGAGTCCCTTTGCCATTACTGAGTACTTATCACTATTTTAAATGTCATTATTATCATTTTAGTGGGGGTTTTGGTGAGGATAAAATCAAGCATGCTTCATCTGCCATCTTTAATCAGACATCCATACTCGCTCTTGATAGATACAGTGCCAGTTTCTGTGTTTGAAATCCTGGCTCTTTTACATGCGTTTCTTTCACTTGTAGGGTCCTTTAAACTTGGGCAAGGGACTTCCCTGGTGGCGCAGTGGTTAAGAATCCATCTGCCAATGCAGGGGACAAGGTCTCAAGCTCTGGTCCGGGAAGGTCCCACATGCCGCCGAGCAACTAAGCCCGTGCGCCACAACTACTGGGCCTGCATTCTAGAGCCTGCGAGCCACAGCTACTGAGCCTGCATGCCATAACTGCTGAAGCCCGCACGCCTAGAGCCCGTGCTCCGCAACAAGAGAAGCCACTGCAACGAGAAGCCCCGTGCACTGCAACGGAGAGTAGCCCCTGCTTGCTGCAACTAGAGAAAGCCTGTGCACAGCAATGAAGACCCAACACAGCCAGAAATAGAATATAAATAAATAAATAAATTTATAAAAACCAACCAAACAAAAAAAACTTGGGCAGGAGGCAGAAGGGAGGGAAGACAGGAAGTGGTAGCCAAAGTGACTTGCTATAGTTGAAGGCTCTTAGAAGGTAGTCTACTAATGCGTTCCCCTCCTGGAATGATACAGTCGATCTGAATTTGCAGTCAGCAGCAGAGAGGGTTTTAGGCAAAGGTTCAGGAAAGATATTGCAAGTAGTGATAAACGTAAATCACTTAGGGAGGGAGATATAAATTACTTCCCAGTTTCAATGTAGTTATTATGAGTATTTCTTTTACTGTGACTACTACCAGATCATTCCTCTGTGATATTATTGCTGGAAGTCAGTATGTACATTAGCTCAAGAATGAATGTGAGCTATTTTTGCAAAATACAAAATAGTGGTAGTTCTATTTTGAAAAACAATCATTCGTGGGCTCGTGATGCACTATTTCCATTACATTTATCCTATGAATGTACTGAGTAAAATTAGGCCACTGCTTTGAAGCTCAAGATGGTAGAATTCACAACCATTTATTTACTTAAGCATTTTAAAATGCTTATTACTGGCAAATGCTTATTACTGGCAATAATAACTTCAATAGATTCTGAACTGCTCTTCAAACAAATAATTACAGATAATAATACATTGGTAACCACAACCCTAATTAAAGAATTTGCTAGTGGCTAACTTACGTTAAAGAAAAATACTTTTTTTTAATTGAAGTATAGTTGATTTACAATGTTGTGTTAAAAATACCTTTTAACCATGACATATGTTATCAGTCAGGGTCTACCCAGAACAACAGAAATTACCACACATATTTATAACAGAGGGAATTTAATGCAGGTAATTGGTTACACAGTTGATGGACAATCTGAGAAGTTTAGATTAGTGACCGTGGAAGTCACTGCCAAGCTTGGGCCAGAGGGAAAATCAGAGGAGGTGTTGTTACCAGAGCCCAGCGACTGGGGTCACTGATGTCGGCTGGAAGCACAGCTAGCCCTCCTGGCCGGAGCTGGAGCCTTGCTACAGCTACTGTCAGAAATGTCATAGAAGGGCCAGAGGCTTCCTGGGAGAGAAACACCCTGGACTTTCCCTTCCCCCGGCCCAGTGTTTCTCATTGGCTGAGCCCAGCTGGAACACAGGTGACCTGGCAGCCTGGAAAAGCCGCAGTGTCCAGTCCCCCTGAGACACAGAGCAGAGCAAGGGAAGGTAAGGAATGGATCTGAAACCAATGGGCCCATGACGCGAGCAACATGTACATAGCATTATACATAGTATGGACATTCTTTAGGTTAAATATATGTGTCTGTGTATAATATGAATATATATGTGTATATCTCTGCAGCTCTGTTTGCACTCAGATTAAATTGGAGCCATAGTCTTGGCCAGTCGAGCCAGAGTTATCTTAATGGGTTAAGATCAGGTTCAAATGGGCCATAAACTATTGCTAATATAATAACTATTGCCAATTAATTGACACTTTTATTTTTTAAATCAGAAAACATATCAACCAGCCTTTGGACATGGAAACAATTTCTTTCCTCTCGTTTTATCTCTAATCCTAATTCTAGGAGCATATAATCTAAGATGCACAACTACAATTTCCATGATGGCATAAATGCCCACCCACACAGAATGCACACACCGTATGACTTCTAAACCAGCACCACCAAGTTTAAGATTCTTGGGGCTTCCCTGGTGGCGCAATGGTTAAGAATCCATCTGTCAATGCAGGGGACACGGGCTCGATCCCTGGTCCGGGAAGATCCCACATGCCACAGAGCAACTAAGCCTGTGCACAACTACTGAGCCTGCACTCTAGAACCCGTGAGCCACAACTACTGAGCCTGCGTGCCACAACTACTGAAGCCCATGTGCCTACAGCCCATGCTCCGCAACAAGAGAAGCCACTGCACTGTGAAGCCCGTGCACCCCAACGAAGAGGGGCCCCTGCTCGCTGCAACTAGAAAAATCCCACGCTCAGCAACAAAGACCCAACACAGCCAAAAATAAATAAATAAATAAATAAATTTTTTTAAAAAAGCTTCTTCGGTAAATGTCATGAGACTATGAAAGAATAATATTCTGAAACCCAGGCTTTGCAACAAAAATGAAGGATAATTCTTTGATTCTTCCTTTATAAAAGCTAGTAGTGGAAGTGCTGAGCTGGATGTTTTCCCACACTAATTTCCTCCTGGCAGACAGCAAAATAAAACATTCACAGTAGACAGTGCCTTCGTTCAGAGACTGTGAAATCTACCGGGTATGTGTAGGAGCCTGGAGCCTTAGTCTCCTTCAGACCTGAGCACTACGCCATAAAGGAAACCCCGAGAGTTTGAGACATGCCCTTGGCCTGTGCTTTCTAGAAAGTCGATGGTTGGCTACATGGAACAGACCAGGCTGGGCCAGACTGGACATTGACTCATTTCCTATTTACCCTGAGTCTGAGTGTCTCACCCCAACTCCCCTCTGCTCCTTCAGCAAGACTTTCAAGCCAAGAGGAAATAAAAACGCTAAGAAGCTGTAGACTGTGCTGCCTTTTTTCATCCTCCCCCTTTGTTGCAAAGGAACAACAGCTTGGATGAACAAAAGGCAACTGTACAATGAATTCTAAGTAATTATAATAAAAATGGGTCGAAGGGAGAAAAGGAGAAAGCGTAGAATAAATGAAAGGGGAGGAGCTAACAAAGAAACTTCCCAGCTAATGGGAAACGTTTATTTCAATGCTGCTACCCTCGCCGGCACCCCAGCCTCAAGGTTATTCACAAAGAAAGTCTCCTGGTAACTGGTTAGCCCTGCCGGCTGATCCCAGGAAGCCTTACAGGAAGCCTTAGCCAAGCCAGTTAAGTGAGAGTCTCTGGGGTGAGAAGCCAGGTGTCGGTATCTTTAAGGTCCCTGTGATTCTGCCGTGCAGACAGGATTGAGAACCTCCGAGGTGAGCCCCTGCCTTGGGCAGAACGTGGTCAAAGGCTGAACGGCAGGAGTTTGGGAGGTGATTGCTCTCACTGGTAAAATAATCAAGTCACTATTTAGGGAACTGGCTGCCGGTCGGGGGTTGTTTCAGGAAATATCTTCCCACACAGTGGCCTCAGTAAGCCAGAAACTGCCACCCCAGCCCCTGTGGAGGACAGGCACTGCCCTCTGCTCATGGGCTCTGAGCACAAGTTCTCCATGCGGCTGATCTCGTCCCCTGAGAGGCCTTTGGGAACTCCACGGGGGTGTTTTCAGTTGCCACCAAGATTGGGGCTTGGGGAGGAAGCTAGGCGGTTGGAGTGAGTAAGGGAGGGATGGGGAAGGAACTAATGTTGGAAAGCTACTGCGTGTCGGGCACGGGGACGGGCACTTGCGAGAGGTGCGGGATCCCAGCATCCCACGCCTCCGGCCCCCAACACGCACGCACGCACGCACGCACGCATGCTCACCCACACTCCACACCCTTCTACAGATTTTCTGACTTCAGGGAGAAGTAATATGCCAACGCATGCCAGCTCAGAGATGGAACCCGAGGGGGAGATGGGAGAATACTCTCCTTGCACAATGAGGCAGGAGAATTAGTTCACACGAAAGAAGCTCAAAGTTGAATGAACAGAAGCACCGTGGATCGCACATGCAGGCAGACGGGACTGGGAAAAGAGAACTCTATCCTCGCACCGTGAGGTCTGCTTGGCTTTAGATCTTGTGGGACGGAAGAGCGGCAGCCGGAGCAGAACTCCACCTTCCTCAATGCTCACATCCCTGCAACCTCCAGTGTTTACCTCTTCCCAGCACAGGTGGTCCAATACCAGCTGTCCAGGCCCAGACCTTCCATCCCCAGGGGGCACCTCTGTGGTCACACCACACCTGTGTCCGCAGGACTGACTCTGACCAGCCTTCTCAAAGCCTTCTCTCTCTCTCTCTCTATATATATATATTTTTAATGTTCTGCCTTCCTAGGAGCACTGCATCTCCCTTTCCCACAGAAACCACCAGAGCTTCTTCCCAGACCAGACATCTATCCAGAGTGGCTGCCTCGTCCTTTCAACGCACCCAAATACGGTTTTACCCAGCTACTTTCTTTTGCAAAAGTTGTCAGAAGCCCATCTGGGGCAGGGGGAGGCAGTTGCTAACTCTTGGCAATACTCAGTGAAGTCTAGACCCTTGATGACAAGAAGTGTCTAGATATATACCAGGCCTAGCTACCTTCTTGGGAAGATGGGAAATCACTTTATTTCTGCCCTAGGATTGACAGAAGGGCTTCTGGCCTTACCAACTCTGGTAGGCAGAACAGTGGCTCCCCGCCCCGAAGATGTCTACGTCCTAATCCCTAGAACCTGTGAACATGTCACTTTACATGGCAAAAGGGGCTTTGCACAAGTGATTAAGGTCATGGACCCTGAGAGGGGGAGATTATGCTAGATTATCTGGGTGAGCACAGTGTAATCACAGGAGTCCTTCAGAGCAGAGAGCCAGTGAGAGGGGGGCGTGACTGTGGAAGAAGGGCCATGCGGACACACTATCCCTGGTTTTGAAGATGGAGGACGAGAGCCACAAGCCAAGGAAGGGGGCCAGCTTCTAGAGCTGGGGAGGGTGGGGAAAAGGGTTCTTCCCTGGAGCCCCCAGAAAGAAACACAGCCCTGCTGACACCTTGACTTTAGCCCAGTGGGACCCTGTCAAACTTCTGACATGCAGAACTGTCAGATAATAAGTACGTATTTTATCAATGATTGTTCAGCAGTTAGCTGTGATTTGGGTGTTTCCGTAAGAAGAGGTGAGCTCACGTCCTTCTACTCTGCCATCTTGTCTCCTCTATCAATAAGTATGTATTTTAAGCCACCAAGTATGTGGTGATTTTTATAGCAACCGTGGAGAACTATTACAGAACTGACTGAAATGTAGCCAAAAGATGACCACAGTTTAAGGTCTCCTGTCCTGCTATTACTAGAATACAAGGTACACCCAGGTTCCTAAGGTAAATGGAACACATGAAGCAGATTTTATGCTCTGGACGTACTATTTAGAGCCACATCTGCCAGAGTTTCCAGGATCCAGGTTTTCTCTCCTCTACTG
Source organism: Globicephala melas (assembly GCF_963455315.2). NCBI lineage: Eukaryota > Metazoa > Chordata > Mammalia > Artiodactyla > Delphinidae > Globicephala > Globicephala melas. The sequence goes on from NC_083317.1 coordinate 123,965,075, forward strand.
TTAGAGGTTCTTGGATGGAAATGTTTGAGAATCACTGACAAGAGAATCCATTGGCCTCATTCATGGAATTCACACAGTGGAGCACGCCACGGGGCATACAGACAAAGGAGACAACGGCCATGAATTTGAGCCACGCAACCTTCTCAAGGTCACACCACGTTGGAGGCAGCCCGTTTGTGAATATGCTTTTCCCAGAAGGAGAATCATACTTTGAAGTCTGCCTGGCCCTGGCTCCACTGTGCTTGCTCAAGATGTCAGTCCATTTCTTTCTCTGCAGTGGCCCCAGAATCTTCAACCTGCTCTGCCCTGGAATCGTCAACCAGCAGGGGGCCTAGGATACCACCCTCTGCTGGTACGGACCAGAAGATCCTGCGTGGCCTAGAAGCCTAAGCATGCTGTGGTCTTAGGTGCTATCTTCCAGCATATGTGGCCACCAAGGAAGAGGCCATCCACCTGCTCGGCCCTCTTTTCAGAGTCCTTCTCCACCATCTTCCCTCCCCTACTCCTGGGAGCTGTCCAGCCTTGCGGCCTGGTCAGCTTATGTTTTGGCCTCATGTCATCATCTAATCTCCAAGGGCCCTGTGACCGCTCCCTGAGGCTCCCGCCACACTGACTTTTATGACTTAACACCAAGCCCCAAGCTCCCCAATGATGCTGCTGCCCTGCTCCTTGGATGGGACCCCCTGGAATTCTGAGGTAGGTCACAAGATTACACTGGAGTCTCACCCCACTACTGGGGTCTTAGATGCTGTGATTTGCCAGTTTTTCAATTGGGTTATTTGTCTTACATATTCTAGATACAAGTCCCTTCTCAGAAATATAATTTGCAAATATTTTCCCCTATTCTGTGGGCTGTCTTTGGATGCTTCTTAATCATCTTTACACCCATAGTCTCTAGCACAGTAGGTATTTAATAAATCCTTATTGAATTCAATTGAATTCCTCTTAGGTCTTTTAGGCAAAGTCTTTCACCATCTTTTTTACTCTCCACTCCACTTCAATTTTCTTTCTTAGAGTATAAGAAAATATAAATAAAAATGAACAATATGAACAATGTGGACTGGACATACGCATTTTTGGAAAAAATCTAAAATGTAAGCGGTGGGTTGTTGTTTTGTTTTTGTGTTTTTGTTTTATTGGCCACACTGTGCTGCTTGTGGGATCTCAGTTCCCCGACCAGGGATCGAACCCGTGCCCCCTGCAGTGGAAGCGCGGAGTCCTAACCACTAGGCCTCCAGGGAAGTCCTTTAAAATGTAAGTGGTTTCTAAACAATAGATTTTAACAAAGCACTTGACCTCTCCAGGCCTCAGTTTCCTCCTCTGTAAATTGGAGAGCGGTTTGGGAGCTTGAACTTGGTCATGCCTAAGCTGGCTTCTACTCTAACATTTAACAAATTTAACAATAAAAGAGGTCAAGACCATTCCTGGTGGCATGCTGGGCTTAAAGCAAGTCACTTAGAGTAATTACCACATCTGTCTTGCTTGCTGTTATATTCCAAGCACAAAGCACTGTGAGCTACACATAGTAGATAATCAGCTAGATGAATAGTTCTACTCAATTCCCAGTAAACTCATTAAGCGCCACACTTGTAAATGTATCAATGACTCCCAAATGTATCTCTAACGTGGATTCTTTCTGATGTATCCATTTGCTGATTCAACACTTCTGTCTTCAGGTCTAACAGTCATCACAATGCTGATGCGTCAAAAATAGAACTCTTGATTCTCCACACCTCCCCAGATTTGCTCCCTAACTCCCTGCCCCATACCAGGCTTTCTCATTTCAGTAAATGGTACCATCTCCAATGAGGTGCTCAGGCAAAAACCCAGGAGTCATTCTTAAGTGCTCTTCTTCCCCCTTAAGGGTTATCCAATTCATCAAAAAGCCTTATCGGTTCTACCTTCAAAACATACTCCTAATCAGCCCACTCCTACCCTCTCCCCAGCTTACCACTCTGGGCCAAGCCACTATCTTGTCTTCCCGGGATTCCTACAGTGGCCTTCTAACTGATGTCCTTGAATCTACTCTACCCTGCCTGGATGATTCTCTAAAAATTTAAGCCACGTCATACCACTCCCGTGTTCAAACTCTCCAATGACTTCCTATCACACTTGGAATCCGTCCAAAGTCCTGACCATGGCCTAGAAAGCTCAAGTGATCAGGGCCTGTCTTCTCTCTGGTCTGACCTCCACATCTCCCTGCCTCGCTGCCTCCAGTCCAGCCTTGCTGACCTCCCTATGCTCCTTAGACATACTCAGCGTGCTCCGCCTCAGGGCCTTTGCACCTGCTGATGTCTCCCTGGTTCACCTGAGATTGCAGCATGGCTCGCTCTCTCGCTTCGTTCAGGTGTCTGCTTGAAGGTCACCACCTCAGGGAGGCCTTATCCAACACCCTTTCTAAAGAAGCCCCTTCTGGGACTTCCCTGGCGGTCCAGTGGTTCAGACTTTGCCTTCCAGTGCAGAGGGTGCAGGTTCCATCCCCGGTTGGGGAGCTAAGATCCCACATGCCTCGCGGCCAAAAAACCAAAAAACAAAACAGAAGCAATATTGTCACAAATTCAATAAAGACTTTAAAAATGGTCCACATCAAAAAAAAAATCTCAAAAAGAAAAGAAGCCCATTTTGCAACTCACAGTCCCCTTATTCTGCTTTGCATTCATTCACAGTACTTAACGTCCTCTAAGTTACAGTATCTGTGTGTTTACTTCTTAATCGTCTCCCCGACTAGAAGGTAAGCTCTATGACAGTAAAGATCTCCTCTTTGTTTATTGCTTTGTTCACTGCTGTATTCCTGGTGCTGGGTACCATTTCCAGCACATTACAGATTTGTTGACTAAATAAGTAAATCATTGGTATCACAGTTTATCATCTGAGAGCAAGCCCTGGGTTTGTGCCCCAACTCTCTACTCGACAACTGAACAGCTTGGGCCAGTTGTCTAACTTCTCTAGGTCTCAGTTTTCTCATCTGTAAAAATGGGCTAGTGATACCTATTGTGAAGGATGTTGTGGAGCTTAGAGATAAGGGATGAAAGTGCTTAGAGATAAGGGATGAAACTGGTATTAGGCACTCACTGCATAGACCTACAATTACTCATAAAAATAAACATCCTTCTTCATGCATTGCTTCGTTCAGGGACAAAGCTGATCATCAAACCTGCTCTCTTAGAACCACAACTTATGGATGGAAAATGGTACGTTAGAGGCTGAGGAAGGAAAGGAATCCATTGCGGTGCAGGAGACTCAGAGAGCTGGGATTATCCACCAGCCAGAGTAGCCAGGCTTAGAGATACTACTTCCAAATTCAAGCCAAGGCACTGCTTTGTCCTGCGGACAATGATTCAAAACGACCTCAGCCTTTGTCTCATCTGGTCCTGTGGTCCGGTCACAGGACCAGAGCAAGCAGTTTCCTTTGCTGCTGTCTGCTGAGAGGCCCACCGACACGGTGAAATACTGCGAGCCGTTGCAATGGAGAAGGCATCTCTAAGCGTGCTGACGTGCAAAGGCCTTCAACACACGTTGCCGAGTGAAAATCTCAAGTTGCAGGTGAGATGCGTGTGTACAAACACACACCAGCAACGCTCTACTAGACTTGTATACAGGCTTCTATATATGTATGGAAGCACATAGAAACCGATAGAAACCATTACCCTCATTTTCACAGAGAAGTGGGCAGGCGACTAAAACTGGAAGTAGGTGTCAACGGAGACTTCAGCTTTATCTAAAATAAATTTCTACAAAGAGACGATTACTTCTGTAATTACAAATTAATTTTTAAAACTTCCCAGACAAGCTGATGCTAAAATACCACATTTAAGGTCAAATGAAGCAATTTACTTTCCCCAACTCGCGGTTCTCAGATGGGTCAGTCTTGCCCCCGGCGGGTGTCTGGCAATGGCTGGTGGCACTTTTTTGACATCCAGGGTAGTGTCATTTAGGTCCCCAGGGACGAGGGATAGTAAATGTCCTAGTGCGTGAGAAAGTCCCACACCACAGCGTAGGCTCCCGGCCCAAATGCCGACAGCGGTCTTGGTGAGAGACACTACAAAAGCTTGGATTGCTTGTGCTTATAAATTCATCTGTGACTCCCCATTAGGAATTTTCTGTCTCTGATTTGAGCTACCGAGATACCCAGCCCATGATCCATCTGGATATCTAAAACAGTAAATGTTATACCTGACAGGCTAGGGAAGGAAGTTGAAAAGTACGCCAGTGGCTCTGGCCGGGAAGCCCACATGGCTCGGGTTCTATGTCTCCATGTAGAGCGCGTGAATATTTCTGAGAATAAGGGTTGTCTAAGGCACCAGCCAGCGCCGCTGTACTCAGCTGAGGCCTAAAGACAAGTGTCCCACCGGTCTGCAGTCAGGCCAGGGCTGACAGCCTTCCAGGGAAAGTTGGCAGGGGTCCTTTTCCAGGGGTTAAGTGTTCCCATACAGGACGGGCTGCCCTCAGATGCCCAGCCCTTGGGAAGCAGCTCCCAGCTCCCAGTAATGAGAGCTAGAAAGATAACGATAGGTAAAAAAGAACGAATGTGTTATATTTTCCCCTTCAGTTCCTACTCTCTGACACCGTTGTGGTACATGCCTTCATAAATATTAGTTGGGCATCTACTAGGTGTCAAGCATTGCGCTAGGCGCAGGGTATAGCAGACAATGAGACAGCTATCCTTACGTTCTAGCAGGGAAGACATCATAACTAAACAGACATACGTAAATCAGATCATTTAAAATATCTGTTAGGGTGAAATAACAAGGGGTAATGTGATTGACAGAGACTAGGGGTGGTGTCAACATATGACAGAGGCCAGCAGAGACCTCTGTGGGGAGGCCGTCTGAGGAGGTGAGCTGGGCCCTGGGAAGAATAACTGTGCTGGCTTTGGCAGCCATGTGTCTGTAGGGGCTTTTCTTCCAACCCAGCCGCCTAGGACAGCGGATGTGGACCACACCTTTACCTGCTCCATGGCAAGGAAAATTATGATGAGTAATATTCACACTTCTTATTCTGTTTCCTAGCTGTCTCCACTCAGGACTTCACCTGCGTCTGAGAAGTTGATTTCATTTGTTTAGGAGGTGTAGAGGTAGAGTGTACTGGCAGACAACTAGCGTGGGATTTTCCAAGTTACTGTTACCGATAAACACTTCTATGGCGCTTACTTTGTGTCAGGCACTGCTCTGAGTGCTTCACGAACGTTAAGCCATTTTGTCCTCACGACAAACCTATATACCAGGCCCTGGGGAAGAGTATTATCCTCAGTTCCTGCGTGAGGATGTGGGGCTGTTTCTCCCATCACAGCCCCTTCCGTGACGGCGAGGTGTGGTCCTGCATCAGCACTGGGCTGGGGGACATGGCAGCAGCGGCCGTGGTGTCAGAAATGCAGATTCTTGACCTGCCCAGGCTACTGAATCAGAATCTTTTCTCTCCAGTGATTCTTACGGATGGCCAAGTTGAAGACCACCGATCCAGCACATCTGTTCATTTTTAGGGAAATGACCTGAAGGGTGAGGCTTCCTTTGTTAGCTAATTGTTCAAAATCTGCTACGTGTTTTGTGTTAAGGTACCTTTTCCCTTTCCTAGTTAACGTTCACGTCTCAGGTAGAGGAACTAAGCATGGGTGGAATCAACCAGTTAACCAAGGCACGTGTAAGCAGGACAAGGTACATGCAGATGGCCGGGGTTGCTGGTGCCTGGGTTGGGGAAGGTACAGGGGAGATGCTGCAAACTACAAGATATTGTTCCTGCCTCAGAAAGCACCTTGTCCCCGTGTGGAGAAAAGATAACAAGCGCCAAATGGGGGACAAATAGAGGTACTGTACTTTTACAGCGACATCCCATCCCAGGAACAAATAACTGAGGTCAGTGTAACCGTAATATATCCTTGGAGGAAAGAAAGAAAGAAATGAGGCAAGGGGAGGGAGGGAGAAAGGGAGGGAAAGAAGGAAAGAAAGAGAGAAAGAGAGTAGGGGAGGGAGGGAGGGAGGAAGAAAGAAAGACGGGAGGGAGGGAGGGGCAGCCGGGGAGAGGAGGTTGGGGAAGAGAAGGGAAGGACAGGGGATGATCTTAGGTTGTGAGGTATTCCCCCCACATTCCTATGAGGAGATGCCTCAGAGAGAACATGCACTTGCCCATGGAGCTCTCTAGCTGAGAATGGATCTAACATTTAGAGATTTTTTTTTCATAACACATGGCTCTCTGAATGCACAGTAATCACACCCCCTGGTTGTCAGCCAAAAAACACAGTCTGCTCTGGTGCTAAAGGAAAAACCGTCTGTGTCGGGTGAGCTGAGAGACGTATGGGTCCCATACCTTATGGGTGATTTACAGGATTTTCCAGAGACGTTTTGATGACATGTATTTTCATCTCACGGGCTGGCTTCAGACCCTGCCCTGTATGTAAGATACTGCACTGTGTAGGAAGGCCTCCTGTGTTCTGACTTCCTCTACTGCCAAAGCTGAGAAGCTTGTTAACCAGACCCTGTCCCATGCTGCAAAGTCCACCCTGGGGGAGAGGAAACGAGGCTGCAGCCTCCGGAGGAAGCAAGAGACTCACAGTCGTTGATGGATTCTGACAGTGCAATTCCCCCCTGCGACACCCCTGTGCTCGCACAATGGACATGTGGGCTCAGAACCACTGCAGACTAAAGCGCAGGGTCTGCTGGCCGCTTGCCCTGTTGGGCCTCCTGTGGCCAGCCTGACCCCCTGGCGACCCCTCGCCTCCACTCAGCGCCGGCTGGACCCAGTCAGCCCCAGGGTCTCCCTCTTACAACGTGACCTGCGGGGCAGTGGGTCAGAGGGCCGCAGGCTCTGGCGCCAGGAGGACCCAAGGACTCTGGGCTGGTGGCCACCTCGAGGACAAGGAAGGGCTGACAAGCAGAGGCCGGCAGAGAGAAGTTGGGGTTGAGGGAGGCTGAGCTGAGCAACCGAGCGGGTGGGTGGCTGTCCCAGCCTTCCTCCCCTGAGCCTCACACCGCCTGCCCCTCTCATTGGACCGGTGCTCTCCGTTCTGTCTCCCGCATCCACCCAAGGCTTCGCCGGCCCTGGCTTCACGCCAACCCCTGGGGGCCTCAGAGGCCTGCACGGAGGAGACAGGTATAGCCACATGGATGATTCATGTCAGACCTTCCATCACTTGTGACCTCTGGTGACCCAAAATGCACACTTCTAGAATTTAGATGGTCTCAGCAAGTTCATTTGTCTCTTTCTTACAAGTCAGATTTTTTCTCCTCGTTCTGTGTAACATGCCCACTCTTTGAGCCAAACCATTCCTTTTCTGATGGTTTCTCAGTGTTACAGGTGCACTGTTCAATGGTGGGCATGAATTTTTTCCCCACTGTTTACCACATAAGCCATGGAAATAATAACAGTGGGATGCAATGGTTTTCAAAGTTTCAGCACAGATTTTTTTTTTTTAATGTTACTTGAAACTTCCGTACAGAAGAGCTATAAGCCTAGTTAGCTCTGGGTTCCTTCTGTCTGAGCCCCTCCCCTACTCTCAGCTGCAGGCTCCCCTAAAACCCAAGGGCCCTGGGAACAAACATTAGGTGCAGTGCTCAGGGCGGCAGCTTGTTTCATCCTTATCTCAGGCAAACATCAAGGAGCACCCGTTACGTATTATAGACATACTATAGCCTGCCCCAAGCTCTGGAAATGCTCTGGAAACACAGCAAAGTGAAAGACCTGTCCCCAGCACAAAGGGGAGGCAGGGCAGATAAGATGTCAGCAGCCATCAGCCCGGCCCGGTACAAGGGTGTCACAAGTACACTTAGGGCTACGGGCTCAGAGATGGGAGGAGAGACCAGGTGGGGCTTAGGCAGGGTTTCTGTGTATTTACATAAGAAGAGAAAGTAAAATCTGAGGGGTGGGAGTGATGGGTGCATCCAGACAAGAGGCACAGGCAAGGGTGGAAATATCTGTGAGGTGTCCAGGGAATGGTTAGCTGATGAATTTGGTTGGAGAACAGGGCGTTTGGAATGGGAAAATGGGAAGGAGGCAGAGTTCGAATGAAAGGCCAGGAAAATTCAGCTCACTTCAGAGGCCATGAAGAGCTGTGAATGATTCAACTTAGGAGAAAAAAAACATTAGGAAAAAGAAAAACAAGATAAGAGCAAGAATCAGACGTCGAGCTGCTCAGATGTGCTGTTTAACACGGTCTGCAGGAAAAGAGAGCGGTCAGCAACGGGAAACGATGACACATTTCCCGCTGCTGACCCTCCCCCAAAAGAGTCACACGCCTTGAGATCAGTGAAGGCAAAATGCATTATCTCCACTTATTCACCAGACATCAAGCAGCGTGGTGACTCATGTGAAGTCACCCAGCTGAGGACTCCAGGGGTCTTGACTCACAGGCCTTCCCAGAAGAATCCTCTCCAGTAAGAACACATGATCTCCAGACACTTGTGCAGCGGCCAGTGAGAACAGTTTCCCAGTAGATCTGTGCTTCTCAGACCTTCCTCTTTCTGCCCAAATCCAGGAATGGGGAACCCCCAAACTCTCTCCCAGCTCAGCCTCAGCTTATAGCCTCAGCTTACGACACACAGCCAAAGGAATTCAGAGAAGAACAGCCTTATGTTGAAGCCTCTCCAAGGTCATCACAGTGAAACATCCACACGTGACACGCACACACAGGCATTCCTGGAGCAGACACGAGCAACAGTGATGAACGGGTCCTGGAAAGGTGCAGGCTGCACTCGGCCTGCCCTAAGGGAAGGGCCCTGATGCTACAAACGTCCCTGCGGATGACGGTTTAAGATGCTCCCTCACCAGGCACAGTTTGATGGTAAAACATTTGGTCTGGCCAGCTCTCTCTGCCTCTGTGTCCCCTGCGTAATCAAGAATCCACAGATGTGGGGAAGATGGGAGGGAAATGAGGTATAGAGCTGAGTATCCTGCACAGGGTTCCCGGACAAGGCGGTACATGTCCCCCCACGCATCCTGGCCCTCCAGGTGCAGAGGCTGTGCTCTGTCCAACAGCTCCACAGGATGGACGAGAATGACATCATCAGAAAAGAGGACAAAGAGGAAGGAGGACGGCACCGTACATCCCCCATCGGGTGGAGGAAGGCTTTCCGGAAGGTTGTGCTAGACTTCCCAGCACCTCTGCTGAATTCCTAGGAGTCTGTTCCTGAGGCTCTGGGGGCCGAGGGGAGGCCACCATGGTGGCCTTAAAGTCAGGACAGCATGTCAGTCTTAGTTCAGCCAGTGACTCAGCACTGACGGGAAGGCCAAGGCTCCCTGAGGTCACCGGCTGCAGTCAACACTGGGCTCGTTCACCTCCCAACGCCCGTCCCCGCGAGGAGGGAACACAAACCACCCTCCTGGTGACTGTGCATGCCACACACACAGTATACATGCCTCTTCCACAATATGCATGCCATTCCTTCACTGGTTTGCTAATCCAACTAGTTTTCTAAATTTACAAATATAATAGCGTGCACCTAATTAAAAAAAAAAAGTCTCAAACAGTACCACAGGCTGTCCAATAAAAAGAAGCAACAGAGGTTTAAGGATAATTTTCTAGTTCTTGACACATCGGTGCAAGGCAGCTTCACGACACTTCGGCACTTCCGTTTTTGTAGCCGAGGAAACTAACCCACTTTGCCTGTCCTTCCACTTCTGCTCTCTTCCGCCCCATCCCTAAGCTCCGCCCCCTGACTATCATGGCTCCATGGCAACAAAGTTTAAAACGTCTTTGTTCTCTTCTAGAAATAGAATTGTTTGTGCTTCATCTAGAGCTTGATTCTTAAAATTAAAAACAACCTGCATTTATGATATTCTGATTGTGTAGGAATTGTTCCTTCCAGAGGCAAGTGGACACCCTCAGAGAAGAACAAGCAGACGCGCCACTAAACCGCTGCTGCTCTAAGGGAAATGAAATGAACTAATTGGGAGGATTGGGGAAGGGATGGAGTGAGGCATTCAAGTTGTTTTTCCGTGGCACGATGAAGGCATTCCTCTAACTCCTATCCTTGAGTTGGCATGAAGGATGGGAGGAACAAAATCACGGGCCTCCATTCATGGACTATTCATCTGTGTTTTTTGAGCACCAATTATGTGCTGCGTACTATGCTAAGTATTTAAGATGCATATAAGAGCAGTTCTCGCCTTCAAAATCTCCGTAGGGAGAAGGAAAATCAGAGGCAGTGTGCAAAGAGTGAACACTCCAGGAAGACAGGGTTTTTTGTTTTGTTTTCTGTTCTGTTCACTGCTGTAGTTTTAGTCTTTAGCCAATTACTGAATTAATGACTGAGCTCGATGCCTGAGTTATGCACAGTGGGGGTGGAGTGGGGGGCGGAATAGGGACTGGATTGGTAGGGGGGCACTTAGAACACTAAGGAGGAGACCTTAAGGCGCCTGCCTCAGGCTTAAAGTCTCAGAGAACGTTGCCAAAGAGAATTTGGGTCGGATATTGAAGCCCAAGTAGGAGGAGGGCACGGAAAGAAATTGGGCAAGAGAATCCCAGTCATATGGTAGAAGCAGAAGGTGAGTTTGGGAACATGGCATGAGATGAGGGGAGAATGACAAGAGGAGGCTTGTCATTCACAAAGGGACTTGTGTGCCGGGCTGACGAATCTGGCCTTTATTCCAGGGGTGACAGGTAATCTTGGAGGGCGTCTGCAGGGGAATGGTGCGGTCAGGTCTGTGTGTTAGAGACACCCCTGTGTGGGCAGGGTGAGGGGTAGATGGGCTGGAGGTGGAAGTCTGGCAAGGGGACGGAGGCTGTCTCTGGGATGAGACATGGTAAGAAGCCGAGCTAAGGCTCTGAGGTTGGAGAGAAGGGCTCAGCTCTGAGAAACATTTAGGAGGTAGAATCTGCACAATTCAGTAGCTGAGGGGCTTTGTGGGATAGCTCAGCACAGGGTGAGCTCCTGATCGGGGTGCCTGAGGGGTTGGTGGCATCATTCACAAAAAGAGGGATTAAAAGAGCACAGGCTCAGCAAGTTTTGAGGGTCACTGAGCACCACTGCGTGCTGTGCATGTGGGGACGTTTTAGACAGGTGGATCTATTTGCAGGTGAGAGAATTATGGCAAGTAAGTGGTAGATGAAGCCGAGGACAGAAAGATGTAGGGCAGTAGGTACATGAAAGTGTATGAGAAACACCACCTGTAAGGATGGATAGACACAGAGAAGTCCATGGAGACTGGGAGAGTTGACCAGGAAAGAGAGTGTCACTGTTTCATCACAGGGGTGTGTGTGTGAATGAATGAATGTATATATTAAATGATTTATCCCTGCCTTTCTTCCTGGCTCCTCCCTCTTGAGGTAACTTCGAGCACTAGACTGTACAACTAGAATCTGTCCCCATTCATCTTGGGGTAACAGCCGCCAGAGGCAGCACCTAATTCTTGATGTGGTTACAAAGTTTCTCTTGGATTTTCAGGAAATATTGGAAGTCAGGAAGAGTCTCAGTAGTTTTCCAACCTGTGGTTTCTCTGTCAGTTAGTTAGCATTTTTTTAAATAAACTTTTTATTTTAGAATAGTTTTAGGTCTAGAGAAAAGTCGATACAATAGCAGAGAGAATTCCCATGTACCCAACACCCAAGTTTCCCCTACTGTTAACGCCTTACCTCAGTGTGGTAGGTACATTTGTCATAACAAATGAACCAATACTGATACATTATTATTAACGGAAGTCCATACTTCATTCAGATTTCCTTAGTTTGTAGGTAATCTCCTTTTTTGGTTCTAGGGAAGCATTCAGGATACCATATTACATTTAGTTGTCATGTCTCCATGGGCTCGTCTGGGCTGTGATAGTTTCTCACACTTTTTTTTTTTTTTTTAATGACCTTGACAGTTTTGAGGACTGGTCAGATATTTATAGAATTTCCTTCAGTTTGGGTGTGTCTGATGTTTTTCTCATTATTAGACTGGGGTCATTTGTTTTGGAGAGGACGACCACAGAGGCAAAGTGCCCTTCTCATCACCTCACATCAAGGTGCACGCTATCGACATGAGTTATCACTGCTGACCTTGGTCACCTGGCTGAGGTTGTGTCTGTCAGGGCTCTCCACTGTAAAGTCACTCCCTGCCCGCTTCCATACTGTGCTCTTTGGAAGGAAGTCATGCTGTGCAGCCCACACTTAAGGAGTGCAGAGTTATGTTCCCTGTCTTTGAGGGACGAGACAGTTAGCTCTTGAAATCTCATCCTGCATTTCATTTGAAGAAAATCTCTTCAGCTTCCTTTCCTGTCTTTCAGATACTCTTTTAGGAGCACACAGACCTGTCAACTATGGAGTCCAACTTTAAAGGGACCTTTTCTAGGACTTGACATTTCTACGTACGAGGCTAGAATAAGTGAAAATCCCCCACAAGAGGGAAGAATCAGAAAGGAAGTACTTGAAAAGAATTATGCTGTTTCACTGTATTTATAGAAAAAGTCCTACTTCGTTACAATAACAGCACTCACATCTATAGACCAAGAGTATCACAGTAAAGATACACAACATGGTCAGAGATTGCATCGTACAAAGGAGGTAAGGTAAAGAATTTTACAAGACTGTAGAAAAGAAGATTATTATTTAAAGACATAGTGAAACTCCAACAGGAATAAGTGCCACGTGAGTCAGGAAACACAGCGCTTGTATCTTAGCATAATAAATTTTTATAACTTAATTGAAAAGTACTGTACTCTGGTAAGACAAGACCCCATCCCCCTGCTTTGCTTCTCTCCAGTGTCTGTGTGCTGCTGCCCCCGGGGCCTTGCCACAGGGTAAGGAAAAACAAGAAGTGACAAGCCAACCGTTTTTTTCTCTCTCTCTGTTTTCCTCCTTATTGCCTGGACTTTGAAGTTCAGTGTCATATAAACATTAACTTGCTTCTTAAATAAAGCCACAAAAAGCAAACTGTAATCTGAGCATATGATTTATCCAAACTCTTTCCCATGAGTTCTAAGGATTCTAATTTCTTCTCTCCCAGTATGTCTCTATTTCATAGAGTTAGTTTTGAAATAGTCTTAAATTATTATTATTAATAATTATTATTTTGTTATTGAAGAGTTTTCCAAAGAATGCCTATCACAGATGACATTAGGTGGTAATATCCACTAAGTTTCTTTTTAAATATATTTAAGTTAAAAAATAATTTAATTTAAAGGAAAAAAACATGTTAAATGGCGGTATGAGTGGCAAAAAAGCAGAACAAAAATGATCACTGACTGAAGTTTGGGACCCACTGAACTCTTGCACTAATCAGTTTCACAGGTGAAATTTATTGACACAAAAGCCTGAATCATCTTATTATAACTTTGGGAACACCCCACAGCAGCTAAGATAGTACATTTTTTTTTTCTTTTTCTTTGGCAGTCACCAGTCATCATCTACCTACATTACCAACAGTTTTCTTTTATAATACAGTTGCGCTGATCATAATAGTCTAAATCACTCTGGCAAATCCTTCAAAACAAATTACATGCCTCATTAATACAATCTTTGCAAGACTGGTATCAGAATGGATGTTTCTCTGAATTTGTTTTGGAAATGTTTTTAGATTTTTCTCCTATGTTATATTTTATTTTCCCCAAATTAAAATGATATAAAATTATAGTGACTTTTCCTAACATTGAGAACTTTAATATACGTCACTATCTGAATTGCTGAAGAAACAATCCCTTTTGAGATCTTGATTTTATAAAAACGATATAGCTTAATTATTCCCCTTCTACCTCCATCACGGTGGTGTGTTCTTTTGCCATGTATGTGTCATTTAGAGTTATTTTGCTGGACCTGAACTTTGTAGCCTGTATGATCTTAAATAAATGAAAGACTGATACTAAAAAAAACGCTAATTTCCATAATCTTTTTCTTTTTCTGCACTGAGATGTTTTTCCTTGACACATAAGCAAATACTTTTGAGTGGTTAATCCCTCTCAACAGCAGGAAGTCTAGATATTTGTGAATTTATTTAGTGCACATTAGTTTCTGATTAGTTGACCTTTTCTAAATTAGTTGACCTTTCTGATTAGTTTCTGATTAGTTGACCTTTTCTAAATACCATACTGACCAGTTACAGTCAATTCTCTCACCTCCATGATTGGCTTGCATTTATCCATAAATAAAGTCCTTGATTGTTTTAATTTGCTTTGGAGAATTGGGCATAGACAGAACAAATGGCTATTACATTACAGAGTTTTGAATTTATCTTAAAATATGAGCAGTGCTGTTTATGCTTAAGTTCCAAAGAGCACTTTGTTGTTGTTGCTATTCTGGTTGTCTACTATTTATTTTATCTTTATAAATACATCCTTCAATTTGTAAAGTGATTTAATTTGTTTTATTGATTCTAAAATCAATAAAATGCAAGGTGTCAGTGACAGTGCAACTAATTAGCTTTGAAAACACAACTATGTTATCACCATATTATTTCTAAATAATAAATTAGCATTCTTTCCATTCATGGCAATCTCCAATCCTTTCCTTTTTCTCTCCTTCTCTCCTATCTTTCTCTCCTTCCTTCATCAAACATTTATTAAGTATCTGCCCATCTGGCACTATGCTAGATGTTGAGAATCAATGATGGATAAACTCTCAGTCCCCCATAAAGCTTACTCTGTTGATTTAAAATTTTTTCCTTCTTGTTTCTTCCAAAGGTCATTTGGACAAAACACACTAATGAAATGCATGGGAAAGAAAGCAAACATGGACAGCTTTCACTGAGCTGGAGGAAAAGTATGTCACCAACCTTTAGCTGTTGCAGAGAAATCTTTCTTCTTTGGGGGCTCAGGCTATATCAAGAATTCTTCTTTTCCCCAAGAACTGGCTCTGGGGTGGGCATGCTTCCTCCTCTAGCATAAATAACCTTGGCTGGGAATATTTGGATGGACACCAATTGGATGAGACCCAGAGCAGCAGGGGGACCCTCCTGGAAACCTTAGGTGTCCACACTCGTTTGGTGTGGCCGCATGAGGCCTCTGGTACAGAGCTCCTGTAGAAAACCACAAATGCACAGGAAATTGGGGAAAATCAGATAAAGGCAAACCATTAAATGACACATGAACAGAAAGGAAACAGTTAAGAATTAACCCAAATTAATTTAAGGCTATAAGAGCGAGTGGTGCAACGGTTTAGTTAATAAGTAGCTGGTCTCCAAAGCTAGGGCATTTAAGCCAAATGACTAAGGGCTTTTAGAGTCATCAGGGGGCAGGTGGAAGGAGAAATGGACCCACCACAAAGAGAATCACAAATTGCTGTGGGAAGTAGGAGCAGGTACTGCATCTTAGACCCAGATAGATTCATACACACACTCATCTACCCATACATACATCTATTGATCCATTCAGCAAATACTTGTTGAGTACCACTGTTCTAGATGATGGTGCTGAGGATATAGCAGTGAGCACAAGCTTGAAATTCAGGAGCCTGCTGGAGGCACAATGAGCAACTGGCTGGAATTTGGGTAGGCATTATACAAAGAAAAAGGCAATGCTGAAACTTGAGAATGGGACCAAATATTTGCAAACGATGCGACCGACAAAGGCTTAATTTCCAAAATATAGAAACAGCTCATACAACTCGGCAACAAAAAAAACAAACAACCAATCAAATAATGGGCAGAAGACCTAAAAAGACATTTCTCCAAAGAAGACATACAGATGGCCGAGAGGCACATGAAAAAATGCTCAACATCACTAATTATTAGAGAAATGCAAATCAAAACTACAGTGAGGTACCACTTCACAACAGTCAGAATGGCCATCATTAAAAAGTCTACAAATAACAAATGTTGGAGATGGTGTGGAAAAAAGGGAACCCTCCTACACTGTTGGTGGGAATGTAAGTTAGTGCAGCCACTGTGGAAAACAGTACGGAAGTTCCTCAGAAAACTAAAAATAGAATTACCATATGATCCAGCAATCCCACTCCTGGGCATATATCCAGATAAAAACATGGTTCGAAAGGATACATGCACCTCAGTGTTCATTGCAGCACTGTTTACAATAGCCGAGACATGGAAACAACCTAAATGTCCATCAACAGATGAATGGTTAAAGAAGATGTGGTACATATATACAATGGAATATTACTCAGCCATAAAAAAGAACAAAATGATACCATTTGCAGCAAATGGATGCAACTAGAGATTATCATACTAAGTGAAGTAAGTCAGAAAGAAAAATACTATATGATATCACTTATATGTGGAATCTAAAATATGACACATGTGAACCTACCTATGAAACAGAAACAAAATCAGGAACATAGAGAATAGACTGGTGGTTGCCAAAGGGGAGGTGGGTGGGAGAGGGTAGCAGTGGGAGTTTGGGATTAGCAGATGCAAACTGGTATATATAGAATGGATAAGCAACAAGGTCCTACTGTGTGGCACAGGAAACTAGATTGAATATCCTGTGATAAACATAATGGAAAAGAATATGAAAAAGAATGTGTATATATGTATAACTGAGTCACTTTGCTGTACAGCAGTAATTAACACAACATTGTAATTCAACTTTACTTTAATAAAAAAGAAAAAAAACCCAAAAACCTTGAGTCTGCTGAGTTTGGCTAGTTTCTCTGGAATACCAGGGTTCAAAGAACCTTCTAGCAGAACAAGCTGTCACCTACTCCCTCATCCTTTCCCTAGTCTGAGGTTGTCTCCCCCTTTTGTCATTCTCTCAGCCTCGCAAGGCCATATCACTATCCACATCTTTAGGCTCAGGACCATCTATACTCAGGCCTCCAGATGGGTAGCTTCTTGCTGTGTCCTTTGCTCTGTGTGTGCACATCCCTGGTGTGTCTTTTGTGTGTCCAAATTCACTCTTCTTATATAATAAAACCAGTCAGATTGGATTAGGAACCACTCTAATGGGCTCATTTAACTGAATCACCTTTTTAAAGGCCCCATCTCCAAATATAGTCACATTATAAAGTAACAGGTGTTAGGGTTTCAACATATGAAATTTGGGAGGATATGATTCAGCCCATAACCCCACGCCTCCACCCCCTGAAGATTCTTGCTGTTTGGTTGCCCTGTGATTCACTGTGTGGAAAATAGCATGAACCACAGAGAAAGCCAGTGACCATAGGGCCCTCTACTTGTTAAAAGGATGCATGACTCAAACCAAGAGAGAAGAGAAAGAGATCTGCACGTCCTTATGCATACCTACACTCAATTGCAGAGGGAGCCTTCATTCATGCCCTCCCAGGATCTAAAGCAACTTCCCAAGTTTTAAGAGTGACAGAGGAAGTTTCTGCAGCTGAAATGTCTATTTTGTACCTAGGATCACATGGGAAAGAGTCACACCTTTGACGGTCAGACAAAGGAGTCTTCAAAGATCTCAGCTGATTTAGAGGCAAACTACAATGTAATAACAGAGCCAAGACAAGAGGAAGTAAAAGAACTCTGCAAGGCACAGTTGGTAGAATTCTGAAAATTAGTGTTTCCTGTTTGCGTCAAACCTCCTTCTTCCACAGGAGCCTTGCTCAGTGTTAACAGGTCCTGTTTGCCAGTGGCTCTGGGTCAATTCACTGAAAGCCAGTTGCTTCCATTTTACCTTCCTAGTCCCTGCCAGTTTCAGCCGTTCCCCTGAAGAAACTAAAGTTTCTCCAGTTGTTTCTAATACTAATACAGTTGTTTCAGTCCTCCCACTGCCATTTGTTCTCACTTCCCCCAGTCCCTTCAAGCACCTTTTGGTTCCTCCAAACCCTCGACCCTTTCCCCCTCACCCATCAATCCCAGTCTGGCCAAATCACTCCCAGTCCCACAGATCCCTCCCCTTACACTCCAGTCCTTTAGCCCCTCCCACTATGTCATTCCTTAGCCTCACCCACTCTGTCCTAGCTCCCCCTACTACCTCAAAGGAAACACAAGTGTTTTAATGGTGATTTTTAAAATTTTTTAAAAAATTTTTATTTTATACTGGAGTATAGTTGATTAACAATGTTGTGTTAGTTTCAGGTGTACAGCAAAGTGATTCAGTTATACATATATACGTATCTATTCTTTTTCAAATTCTTTTCCCATTTAGGTTATTACAGAATATTGAGCAGAGCTCCCTGTGCTATACAGTTGGTCCCTGTTGGCTATCTATTTTAAACATAGCAGTGTGTACATGTCAGTGCCAAACTCCCTAACTATCCCTCTCCCCCATCCTTTCCCCTAGTAACCATAAGTTCGTTCTCTGAGTCTCTTTCTGTTTCATAAGTTCATTTGTATCATTTTCTTTTTTAGATTCCACATATAAGCGATATCATATGATATTTGTCTTTCTCTGTCTGACTTACTTCACTTAGTATGATAATCTCCAGGTCCATCCATGTTGCTGCAAATAGTATTATTTAACTCTTTTTAATGGCTGAGTAATATTCCATTGTGTATATGTACCACATCTTCTTTATCCATTCATCTGTCAATGGATATTTAGGTTGCTTCCATGTCTCTGCTATTGTAAACAGTGCTGCCACAAACACTGGGGTGCATGTATCCTTTTGAACCATGTTTTTCTCCAGATATATGCCCAGGAATGGGATTGTTGCATCATATGGTAGCTCTATTTTTAGTTTTTTAAGGAACCTCCATACTGTTCTCCACAGTGGTTGTACCAATTTACATTCCCACCAACAATGCAAGAGGGTTCCCTTTTCTCCACACCCTCTCCAGCCTTTATTGTTTATAGATTTTTTGATGATGTCCATTCTGACTGGTGTGAGGTGATATCCCACTGTAGTTTTGATTTGCATATCTCTAATGATTAGCAATATTGAGCATCTTTTCATGTGCCTCTTTGCCATCTGTATGTCTTCTTTGGAGAAATGTCTATTTAGGTCTTCTGCCCATTTTTTGATTGGGTTGTTTGTTTGTTTTTTTTGATATTGAGCCACATGAGCTGTTTGTAAATTTTGGAGACTAATCCCTTGTCGGTCGCATCATTTGAAAATATTTTCTCCCATTCTGTGGGTTGTCTTTTCATTTTGTTTATGGTTTCCTTTGCTGTGCAAAAGATTTTGAGTTTAATCAGGTCCCACTTGTTTATTTTTGTTTTTATTTCCATTACTCTAGGAGAGGGCTCAAAAAAGTTATTGCTACAATTTATATCAGAGTGTTCTGCCTATGTTTTCTCTAAGAGTTTTATAGTATCCAGTCTTACATTAGGGTCTTTAATCAATTTTGAGTTTGTGTATGGTGTTAAAGAATGTTCTAATTTCATCTTTTTTACATGCAGCTGTCCAGTTTTCCCAGCACCATTTATTGAAGAGATTGTCTTTCCTCCACTGTATAGTCTTGCCTCCTTTGATGTATATTAATTGACCATAGCTGCGTGAGTTTATTTCTGGGCTTTCAATCCTGTTCCATTGATCTATATTTCTGTTTTTGTGCCAGTACCATACTGTTTTGATTACAGCCAAATTGCCTACCAAAAATTCTGTACCAATTTTCACTCACATCAACATTGAACTCTATGAAAATTCTTGATGTCAGAAACACCTTCACCAACCCTATTACTCTTTTTAACTGATAATATGTTGTAAAATTAAGCATATTCCTGCTGTCATAGCTTGTATTTATCTTGTATTTTCTACTACTAATGTTGAAAACCTTGTCAAATGTATTTCAGTCAACTGTATTTCTGAATCTGTGAATTGCCTGTTTATATTCTTTGTCCATTTTTTAACTAGGTTGCCTTTTTCTTATTGATTTACATATGTGGGCTATGGCTTTTATCTTTTATATGTCTCATGAATATTTTCTCCTAGACATCTCTTCTCTTCTAACCGGGCTGTGACAGACTGAAGAGCCCTTAAAGTGCTGTTATGCAGATATAATGGAATACCGGCCTACTTAGATTTTGGCCAGTATTCCAAAACCTTAGAAATGTTCAAAGGTTGTTTTAAAAATTCCATCCAGGGCTTCCCTGGTGGCGCAGTGGCTGAGAGTCCGCCTGCCGATGCAGGGGACGCAGGTTCGTGCCCCGGTCCGGGAAGATCCCACATGCCGTGGAGCGGCTGGGCCCGTGAGCCATGGCCGCTGAGCCTGCGCGTCCGGAGCCTGTGCTCCACAACGGGAGAGGCCACAGCAGTGAGAGGCCCGCGTACCACACACACAAAAAAACAAACAAAAAAATTCCATCCAGTATGAATTGCTGTAAATTGTATAAACAGGCAAAAGCAGCAAGTAAATATGGTGCATTGATCAGTAAATTGGGTTTCAGCAAATGGGTCTGCTTCCTCTAAGCACATCTGTCTCAATACCTCAAAATGTGGCTGCATTTCTTTGTCTATTTCCCCTTCATATTCATTACCTTTATTCATTTTCTTTTTTAGTCACACAGCAATACACTTTATTGTAGAAAGATTTAAAATATACATATATATGTAGACAATTGTAGCAGACATGTTTTGTACCTGGCCAATAGGCATTCCCCCTTCACCCATGATAGCCAAGCCCAGATTTCGTTCAGGTATCCACTCAAACCTAATTGGATTGTTTACTTCTCTAATTTACTACTTGATTCATGAATTTCTGAGAAAGTTACATTAAGAGGAGGGGTAGGAGAAACCCAGAAACCATGGTTTCATAGCTCTAGGTCCTTCAGTGTGACTGCGGGTTGCTGGAACCACATGGGTGACCACACTGGGAGAGGGTCCACTCACTCAACAACGGTGTAGTGAGCCTGCCTTTGTACCTGTTGTGGGTTCCATTTAGAAGGTGCTCATACAAATTCTAAAAGGGGTCTAAAGTGGATTCAGTGTGTGGTAGTTTGCAGAACTGGTGAGCTGACAAGCCCAGTTGATATCTACTCTTGTAAGGGCCTTAGGTGAGAGAACTTGGCAAAGATGTGATGCATGACAGACCTTGGTATCCTGCTTGACCTTAAGGGAGAAGAGACTAAACCAGAGCAGGGAAGGTCTTTTTATGAGGGACTTTGTACAACTTGAACTGACAGCCTTGTGAATGTGGTGAGATTGCGTATGTGGCGAGAGGTCTGGGGACTCTCAGGTTACAAGTCAAATATCACAAATATGTTGTTGATACAGGTTCAGAGAGCCATGAAACACACACAAAATTCTTCAGAGCCCAACAGTGCATACTGGGCCCAATATACCAGATGAATATGCTGCAAAACAGACACAATGCTTACACAGAGGAAGAGGAATCTTCTCTTACATGTGTTCTTTTAATTTTTTCGTTATAAAATATTTCACATACAAAATAATTTAATATGTAAGAGATAAAGAAGGTGAATAAATATCACATATCAATCATCTACCATAAGAAACAGAATATTACCAATCCCTTTGAAGACCCTATGTATGTTTCCATTTAATACCCTGAACTGAAAACTGAACACAATGCCTACACCTCACTTCATGTGTCATCGGCCAGAACTGCACCGCATGCCCATACTTAAACATGTCATTTCAAGGGTGACCAGGACCACTGTGATTGCTTAGACAGTCGTTTTCAAACTTTTTGGTCTCAGAGCCCCTTTACACTCTAAAAATTATTGAGGATGCCAAAAGGCTTTGGTTTATAAGGATTTTTTTAAAAGATTTTTTTGATGTGGACCATTTTTAAAGTCTTTATTGAATTTGTTACAATACTGCTTCTGTTTTATGTTTTGTTTTTTGGCTGCAAGGCATGTGGTATCTTAGCTCCCTGACCAGGGATCAAACCCGCACCCTCTGCATTGGAAGGCAAGTCTTAACCACTGGACCACCAGGGAAGTCCCCTGTTTATATGGATTACATCTATCAGTAATGACCGTATTAGAAATTGAAACTGAGAAGATTTTAAAATATTTAAGTCATTTAAAAATTACAATAATAAATCCAGTACTTGTTAATGCAAACACACACACACACTCACTTTTTAAGAAAAAAACAAAAATTAATTACTGAGAAGGGCTGCACTGTTTTACATTTTTGCAAATCTGTCTGGCCTAATAGAAGACAGCTGGATTCTCATACTTGCTTCTGCATTCCAGTCTGTTCTAATATTGTTTTGGGTGAAGTATATGAAGAAAATTTGGCCTCACAGAGATAAGTAGTTGGAAATGAAGGTAGTATTTTAATAACCTTTTCAGATAATTTTGAATATTCTTATTTGATACTATACCAAAACTCAACAAATGATAGCTTCTTAAAGCTTAGTAGCTACATCAATGAACTTTTCATACTCTGTTACATTAAAAACCAGCTGGGCTATCTTGCAATTGAAATAGATTTTTTTTACCCATGCATCATGGTTTTGTAACATCATGCATTGGACATTTGGAAAATATTGGTTCACTAAATGTGGTGCTATTAAAATATGTCCACGTATTCTTTGGTCCTCCTCCCTTTAGGAGGTGGAGATTAATTTCCCTCTTCTTGAGTATGGGCTCTACACATGACTCACTCCTAATGAACAGAATGTGGTAGAAATTACAGAGTGTGACTTACAAGGGTAGATCATAAAAGACATCAATGCGTCTGTCTTGCTCCCTCTCTCTTGGATCACTTGCTCTGGGGGAAGCTAGCTGCCATGTTGCGAGGATACTCAAAGCCTTATGGAAAGGTCCACATGGTGACAAACTGAGTCTCCTGCCAACAGCCATGTGACTGTGCCACCCTGGCAGCAGACAGTCTAGCTCCAGTCACACTTTCGAAAATGCGAAAAGGTGAAATCGGCAGTGGGGCCCAGACAGGCGTTGCTGGGGTCTGAGGGATGAGGCTGGGACTGGAGGGTCTGAAGAAGGAGGCTGACTTTCTCCAGAATCCAAGCAATTAAGGACATGTGCTGGACGGACCCTATATAGCCATAAGGCTGGGGCCACAGGAAAGTTATCCTCTTGGGAACCGGGACAGCAGGTCAGGAACCACAAATTTCCACCCCCACCCCCCACCCCCGCTACTGTCCACACCTGTCCCCACTGCCCACAGCTTCGACTCCTGCAGCTACTGCTGGAGGAAGCAAAAGAGCTGTGGGACCCACAGGGGGAGCCCTGTGGGTTATGCCCTTACGGCCGAGGTCTTCACTTCTTCCCAGTGGAAGACAGGCAATGCAGGATTGGGAATAAGGGGTACCTGAGACCATCTAGCCTTCGGCCTCTAACCCCAGAGACGTCCAGAGGTGGGAAGAGAGCACGCAGCGGCGGGAGGGCGACAAAGCCGCAGCGGGCAGAGCGCAAGGCTGCAGCGGGCCTGACCATGCGCGCCAGAGGGAACGAAACAATGCACTGAGGGATCTCGCCAGGTCCTTTCCTTCTGAAGTCCCGGTTTCTCTGACTCACGAACGACCCCTGGAGGTAGACAATACTCAAAATCTCGCACCGTTCTACTCCCGCCGAAACCCACTCCACTGCCGGACTCACCCTAACTTCCGCTTTCAGGGAAAGAGCGCAGTTCCGGGGTGGGCCCCGCGAGGCTTTGTGGGAAATGGAGTGTTGGTCAGGAGGATTCTGGGGGTCGTAGTTCCTGTTGGTGCTTATGCGCACGCGCATTTCCGTCTGCACGTCCCAGCTTCCAATGCTTCGCGGCGCGGGAGAGAGACGTGTGCACTTGTGCGTAGTGGGCTTCTGACCTACGGCGGCTTAGGCTTTGTCCTGGGGGTAGGGGTCCCGAGGTGGGACATGACAGACAGACTTGGGTTCTCTGTCAATTACAGTTGCCAATTGTAACTGGGCAGTTGCAGCAGCAAGTGATAATCTCCGTGATGTGAGGGTTAGGAGCAGGGCCTAAGGGCCAAAGCTCGGGGTGTGCCATAGGACCAGGCCCAGGGGCGACGCATCTAAAGCCCGGGGCCTGAGAGCGCAGAGTTCCCAGTGAGCAGGGCTACGGCCATGCAGGGACCCTCGAGTCACACGGAGGAGATGAGCGTTATCCCCCGACAGTGTAAATCTGTTGTCGGTTTCGGGTGGGGCGCACTGCCATCCTAACTTCATTTTTTAAGGTCACTGTGGCTGCGGTTCGAAGGAGTGGCGAGCATTGAAGACCGAATAGTAGTCCAGGGAGAGGTGATGGGAGCCAATGGTGACAGTGGACTGAGGGGATGACGGGGGTTCAAGGATGGGGAGGAGTAGAGGATTCCCAGATTTCTGGTGTGGGCTGCTGGCATGTCTGTAGATATTCTCACTTAGTGAAATTCTTACCAGAATGTTTCAACCTCCCTTAAAGACTTGAGGGGGTCCACAAGTGAGCACACATGTGTAGATAGTCACAAAACTATTCAGATGTACACTGACCCAAAGGATATTCACGCACATAGCAACACGGCTCTGTTAGGCCCACCCTTGTGAGCACACTGGTGTGTAAATACACACAGCCACATAGCTCGTAATCACACGGTCCCACATACTCCCTACCCCAGACAAAGGCCCTAGTAAATGTATCCTTTGTCTCAGCTCAAAGAGTCTCTGCCCAGAGCGAAGGGTGCCCAGCATCACAGCTCAGCCTTTATTCTTCCACCCTACTACATCCATGTCCACTATGACTCTCCCAGTCTTCCTAGTTACCTTCTTGCCACCCTGACCCGATGTGAGAGAGAAATGGGGCTTTAATTTAGGTAAGGGCTTTGCCTATCTGAATGTGTTTGCTGAGGACCTTCCCCGAGCAGTAGTTCTGAAGATATCAGTGTATGCTGGATTCTTTAGAGAATCCTGTGAAAGCTGTGAACCCTCTTCCAAGATAGCACACATCTTTATAGCCATGCTATTTGGAAAACAGAATTGAAACCCATCTGTGGAGCCCTGGTTAAGAACCTCACTAGAGGTAGATCAGAAGGTCAGTTTCCTGGTTGCCCCCTCTGCAGTCTTCAGGTGGCTCTGGAAGGGAGAAGAGTAGGCCCCCAAGCCCAAAGAGGAATCAAGGTATGAGGAAGGGGCAGCCTCTCCTCCCAACCAAGTGTTAGCCCTAGTTAGAGCCAGGCTGTCAGTCTTGCCAGTCCTCTGCTGGTTAGTGGGTGAGTCATCCAGGCAGGCAGTTCAAGCTTATCAGGTGTAGGGAATTCTCTGGTGGTCCAGTGGTTAGGACTCTGTGCTTCCACTGCAGGGGGCCCGGGTTTGATCCCTGGTCTGGGAACTAAGATCCCACAAGCTGTGTGACCTAAAAAAAAAAAAAAAAAAAAAAGCTTATCAGGTGGTGTTATTTAGGCTTAGTAGGTCAGTTAGACTGTAGGTCAATGAAATGATTGGTGATTTAGAAACTTAATCAGCCAACCAGCCAGTCAGGATTAATTTTTAAGATGGACAGTTGTCCATCAGGGAGCCAGTTATGAGACTGCTAAACAGCTGGTTCATCAGTTAGACAAAAGGGCAGTTGGGGTGAGACCATATGGAGACAGTGTGTCTCTACTTACATCTTGAAGACTGTGGACACAGGTGGAGAGAAGAGTTGACTCCTAGGCCACCAGAGGGAGCTTCAGTTTGCTGGGAAAGAGGGAAGACTGCAGAACAGGGCCAGAAGGAGTTGCCACTAGAGGGCGTTGTGGCGCC
Organism: Globicephala melas; assembly: GCF_963455315.2. Taxonomy (NCBI): domain Eukaryota; kingdom Metazoa; phylum Chordata; class Mammalia; order Artiodactyla; family Delphinidae; genus Globicephala; species Globicephala melas. The sequence goes on from NC_083317.1 coordinate 123,990,476, forward strand.
CCTTCACGGGCACAGGGTGCCCCTGACCATTTGTGGAAGCCCCCGTCTCTGGCCAGCTTCTGAAGAAAGGCTCCTGAATATGTGGGGAGTGCCTAGCCAAGACACACTTGGCTCTATGCTGGGAGGAAACAGCCAGCTGCCCACCAGGAAAAGGACTTGCCGTTCCTGAGCACTGGGGAGGAGGGAGGATGGAGAAGGAGTGCCTCACTGGTGGGCCCCAGGAGCAGGGACGGGTGCAGCTTCCTACGGCGGAGCCACCCAGGGTAGGATCTGTCTTCTGTCGAGGTGCACGTCACTTCCCGGGCTGCTTCTCCTTCAGTGCCTCGAGGGGCCATGGAGGGGCCAGACCAATGGCCTAAAGCCTCCAGACTGCCATTCCTTTGCTGAACGCTGTGCTCAGCTGCTGCTTCTGCAACGGACAGCCACTCTAACTAAAGCAGGAGGCTGGAGGTTAGACATAGATGATGACAGAAACATGAGGAAAGGACGAGCAGTGAGCTTCCTTTCCCTTGAGAAATAATGGAGCTGTTTATATAAGGTGCCAAGTACGACACTGTCACAAAGGCAGGACTCAGAAGATTCAAGTTCTTTCCTCTCCCAAAGAGAAGTGCATGAGCTCAGGGAGTTGTTATCTCCCAGTTATGCGTAGAGCGTGATGCTGTGCCTCCAGGTGGGCTTCCTGGCTTTAAAAAATGGGCAGGGACAATATTCTGGTTCTAGCTGGTTTCGGTGACTCTGCACAGTTAAAAGGAAGCGTAAGTGGGGGCAGTAATGGAGGCTCCATTGTGGAGGTGACCCACGTGTGCGGGGCTTTACCTGCACTCTCTCGTGGGAGATGCCATCCTGGTTTACAGGTGAGGCACCTGAGGCCTAGAGAGACTAGATACCTTGCCTGAGCCCTCATAGCTGGGAAGTGATACAGAACTGGGTTTGAACTCGGTCTGTGTGGTTCCAAAGTGCTTTCCTTTTCTGGGATCTGGGGAAGGGGACACAGGCGGGGAAGGGGAGGACGGTGAAGGACTGGGGGTTGCTAGGTCCTGAGGGAGAGTTGCTGGGGGTGGCTCTGGACAGGACTGTGCCTTTCAGAGACTCTGCAAACCTGACATCCCACATGGTGATACAAAGACCCTTTTTCTCTCTCCCAGGTGTGCAAAAAAACACATCACAACTACCCTCTGTGGACAAGCCCTTCAGTCATGTACTATTGCAAGTAATAAAGCTGAAGTGCTAAGTGGGAGGCAGACCATGAAGGGCCTGGTGAGTCACCTTAGGGAGCTTGGATTTTCTCTACAAGGCAGTGGAGGGTTTTTAACAAGGAGTGGCATGATTTGATTTGCACTGACACAAAGGTACAATCCATATATGGCAGAAATACTGAGTAGGTATTTAGTTCATATTAGTAAGCGCTCACACATACTTCACGTGGGGCTCCAGGAGGCATGTTTAATATAATGGTACAGTGATCCTGAGCGAGGGCTCAGGGGTCAGGCTGGTTTGACTCCCGGTTCTGTCACTTCCTGCCTATGAGGCTTTGGCAAATGACCTCTTCTCTGTTTCTTTCCTCCTCTTACAAATGAGAGATGAGCACGATGATTTCTAAGCCACAGGGTTGCTGTGAGGATGAAACAAGGTTATGCTTGTGAAACACAGCACAGCGCCTCGCACGTTAAAGCGCTCAGCGGACGTTGGCTTGTCTCACCCTGTGCAGCGCCTGCTCCAGTTCCGATCCTCTCGGCCTCGTGTCTTTCCCAGCCACTGTGTGACCACCAGGCCCTGCAGGCTTTGATCTGCAGCATCTCCTCCTCTTGCTTCCTGCCCGAGGGCTTCTCAGATGCTCAGGTGGCCCCACTCATGCATGTTCCACCCAGAAGCGAGGGGGAGGCAGCTGTGGACAGAGCTGAGGGATAAATGTACCCCCCCTTCCCCCAGGTGACCAGTGAGGAGGTGCATTTCACAGGGCTTCTGGGAGGTCCCTCAGCTGGATGGCCTATCACCATGGTCAGCTCAGTGTGCATCCTCGCGCTGGCTTTCCCCTCCCTTTTCCCCCTCTCTGTCCTTCACCTTTGCTCCTGGGGACCACATTTCCTATTGAATACCTACACTTAAGGTTTTCTTCTCAGACTCTGCTTTTCAAAGGAACCCAGGCTAAGATAACCATTATAAGATGATCCTAATTTCTTTGAAATGCTGCATTAGAAACTGCTAGAAACATGAACATCTGGAACAGCGATCATTCCCTGGGGTTGGGTAAACTCTTGCCTACACCCCAAGTTCCCAGTTTTACTTATTCACTTGTGTGAGGGTAGAGGAAGGGGTGAGCTAAGGAAGCTGGGAGAGCTCTGTAGTCCAGCCCAGTCCTGAGTCTGCTACTCACTAGTGGCTACGCCATCCTAGGCAGGTGTCTGCCTCTGAGCCTCTGTTCCTTTCCTGTAAAACGGAGATCATAGATGCCTACTCATACTCTGAGACAGAGACTCTGTCAGTTGAGTGCTTGGCCCAGTGTCCAGCCCCTAATATGTGCTCAATAAACGGTGAGTTTTACTGTAACAGCCCTCTGTGTCTCCCGTCGCTTCACGTGTGCTTACTTAGCTTCCGCAATGACATGATAAGCCTCTCATAGGCAGCGATAGAAGAAATTTTTGATCAATAGCTACATTGTCTCTTTCAGATAAATGACTCCAGCTTTACTGCCCAGACTAGCAGAGGCCTTAGTCCCTAGGATTTGCTTACCTTCCACTGCAGCTCAGTTCCCAGGAAGCAGACTCTGAGACAGATGTAGATGTAGGAAGTTTACTGGGGAGTGTTCTTGGGGTTGACACTGTGAAGGAGGGCAAGGAAGCAGGACAGGGCAGAAGAAATGGGCTGCAGTGCAGTCCCAAGGCCTCAACAAACCCCGTGGGGAGCACCAAAGCTGGGATGGCCCTTCAGGGTTGTCCCCAGGTCTTTCAATCCCTGCCCTGCCCAGTCAGTGGGTGTGGCTGCCTGGGAAAGAGGCACTGCCAGCCTGCACACTCCCAGCCACTGGGGAAAGAAGTCCTGAAGTGGGGAATCTGGGGAGGGTATAGCATCCGCCACACTTCAGTTCTAAGGGGTGGCTTTGGAGAATGTGACAGTCACTGCTGGTTCTCTAACCAGTATCCACTTTCCCCCTTCTTCCTTATTAAGAAGGCCTGATTTGCTTGAGACAGCAATGTGCCCAATAAAAATACTCCCTTTCCTAGACTTTTCTGCAGTGGCAGTGGCTTACGGGACCCCATTCTGGCCAGTAAGATGTAGATAGCAGCCTGGGTTCCTGATGACATGGTGGAGCCACTGGAGAAATAAAGCCACTGAAGGCTTTATTTGCTTAATCACTGTAGACAGTTTTCTGTTGCATGTGACCAAACAGTCCTGGATGGTTCAGAGATGCGTAATCATATTCTGCTTAAGAACATGGGCCTTTGGGTTAATGGACGACAGCTTTGAGCCTCAGCTCTGCTGCATACAGCTAGCTGTGTGAAACTTCAGAGAATTCACTCCATCACACCTCCCTTTTTCTATAAAAGTGGAAATGACAGTACCACCTAATGCGTGTCTCATGTAACACTAGGGTAGCCAACTTGTCCCTGTTTGCCTGGAACTTGCCCACTTTTAGCACTGAAACTCCCACATCCTGGGAAACTCCTCAGTCCCAGGCAAACCAGGACAGCTGGTCACCCTATTAAAACATTTCCCGAAATACCTACCTCCTTTACAAATGGAAGACTGGGTCACGAAGTCTAACAATTATATTTGATGCTGCCCCCTAGTGGCTGAGTATAATATAACATCACTGCAAAAATGCGTTTGTAAAATTATTCATGTAAGTAGTTTTTTCTTAACAAAAACTGTAACCAGTTTTTGGTCAGAAGCAGAGTTGGAATATTCTCCTAACCATTTAGATTTAAATTTATAGCTGTTGTAATCCCACTATATTTTAGTACTCACTGATACTCGCCAGCAAATATGGTATATTATAGGGTTATTGGGAGGATTAAATGAGTGTAGGAAAGCCTCTGACACGGTGTGTCACAGTCCATGTGCTGTAAGTTTCACTGATGTCATTTAAACTTGGGTTAGAATCTGCACTTTGACTCTTCCTTTGAAAAGTGACTTCACCCTGATGAGACTGTTTCCTCATTGAGTTAAGAGTAATAGGACCTCCCTCGGAGGGTTAGATTGATAGATGCTTGTGGGGTGGCCCTCCCCGAGGGAAGCAGGACCCCCAAAATATTGCCTTTACTACTGAGTTCTCCAGAAGCCAGGCCTCAGGCCACCCCTCCGTGAGGGGCTCTGCAGCCCTGGGAGGAGCTGTCCCGGGGATACCTTCTCATCAACGCCACTCTCAGCTGGCTGTAGGGCTTCACAGGCCCGGAAGGCCTGACCGGACGCTCTGATGAAGTGTCAAGCCTGAGCTGGCCACTGGGCAGGCACTGGTCTCCAGGATGCAACCCAGCGCTCAGTTCAGGGGCCTCGAGCAATGGGAGCTAACTGGTGCCCGGGCCAGAGCTCTGAGCGAGCCCCGATCAACGCGGCCTGCAGCGTGAACCCCAGCTGTCTTCTGCTTTCTACTTATGTTGTGTTTAAACACGCTTAGACTGCTCCACCTGTCCAGAAGGCTTTCTAAAGATTCAGAGAAACGGAAGCATCCCTGCCTATCCCGTGTCAGTCTCTGTGAGTTCTAGAAAAAAGGAATCACTCAAATCTTTCAAACATCTAATTCTGCTATAGCTACAAAGACCCTCAAATAGGCTTAACAGCAATTAAGGATTGCTGTTCTTCATTTCTTCATTTCAGTTCTTCATTTCTATTTCTAAGTGAATTTAGAGAAAGAATATGTACTCTACTCATATTAATCAACACATACAATTGCTGGTCTCTCTACTTTGTTCCGTGTACCTCAAAAGCCTTGTAGTCCTATGTTAGTACCTTGGTGTTACATTTTAATTTCATGCATTTTTAATGAAAATTTAAAAATATGTCTCATCTATATCATGAAATCATGAATTATGCCTATAGCTATAAAAGAGCTGCCCAGAGCTGCCCACCTTTCTTTCTCCTTCCTTCCCTTTCTTCCTTCCTTTCCTTCTTTTTCTTTCTTTTCCTTTTTCTTCCTTCCTTCTCTCTCTCCTCTCTTTCTCTCTCCCCCCTCCTCTCTCTTTCTCCCTCTCTCTCCCTCTCTCTCCCTCCCTCTCTCTCCCCCCCTTTCTCCCCCCCTCTCCCCCCCTTTCTCTCTCTTCCCCCTCCCCCCCACCGTCTCTCTCTCTCCCTTTCCCTTTCTCTCTCTCTCTCTCCCCTGCCCCACCACCCTCTCTCAATGTGGAACGCTCCAAGATATACTGTTATGGGAAGCAGCTTAATGAGAAATATATCTAAAAGACATATTGTTAAAGGAAACCTAAGCTGGGTGCTCAGTGTTTGTTTATGGAAATGAAATGTCTCAGAAGTTGATATTGAGGAGGATACTTTAATGCCATGCATACCCAATGTCTTGGGAGGCAAAACCTCTATCTACACTTTTAATGTTGGCTCTTATGCAAAATATCCACCTTTACCAACAGATGTTGCGAACTGACTTTTAAAACATCTTCTGATTCACCTTTATTTTTAAATCTCAAGCTGTGTGTAGCAGTTCTGATTCAGATAGATTGTGAGTGGGAACAAAAAAAAAAACCTGCTTAGGCTTTAAATACTCGAGAGATAACACTCAATTTTCAGCAATAAAAGCAGCTCTGGGGGGCTTCCCTGGTGGCACAGTGGTTGGGAGTCCGCCTGCCGATGCAGGGGACACGGGTTCGTGCCCCGGTCCGGGAAGATCCCACATGCCAAGGAGCGGCTAGGCCTGCAACTCTGGGGATAAATTTTCACCCAGTCCAAGGCCACCAGCTGTGACACATCCTCTTGGCCACCGAGCCCTGATGCTGCTGTCAGAGAAGGAAGCTGCAGCCCCTCTGTGGCCCAGTGCAGGACTGCTGTCCCTTCCCATCACCCCTGAGGGCCCAGCTTGGCCTGTGGCTGGCCACACTAGGCTGGGGCCTGGCACTCCCTTACCCACATGTACTGTAGAGCAGCGGTCCCCAACCTTTTTAGCACCAGGGACTGGTTTCGTGGAAGACAGTTTTTCCACGGACAGGGTGGGGGGATGGGGGATGGTGCAGGCGGTCATGTGAGCGATGGGGAGCCATGGGGAGCGGCAGGCGAAGCTTCCCTCGCCTTCCCGCAGCTCACCTCCTGCTGTGCGGCCAGTTCCTAACAGGCTGTGGTCCGTGGCCTGGGGGTTGGGGACCCCTGCTGGAGAGCTTTCTAATTTAAAATGCTTTTGTTTATTAAAAAAAAGATAAATTAAAAAAACATATGAACTCACTTGAAAGGAAATAAAGTGACTTACAGGTACAAACCATGAGTTGTGTGTACGAGTAATCTTCAAAAATTTATTAATAGAAACGGATGTAGTCAAATGCAACACTGGACAAAAACCAAACAGAAAAGGCTGGAATACCAGCGACATCGGGGAATCTCACTTTATATTTCTTCGCACAGAACTAGCACCATTTTAGTCAGAAATCACAGACTTAATTATAATTGCTTCTAATATATAAAATACCTTATAAAGATTATTTATCTAGTAACAAACTTCTTCCAAAAACTTATTTAAAACTCAATTCAATGTACCATTTGAAACACGAAAATGGTTTAAAAATCGATCCAATTCTACTGCTCGTCGAAGGCAATGAGCCATAATTAGTTTTACTGGAAGAAAGTGCCTGAATTCAGCTTCTGGCTCCCTTCTAACCCCCAAGCAGATACAGTAAACTGAATATTTCAGAGGAATCAGAGCACATCTAAAACTCGTCTTAGAAAATATTTCCCTAGACTATAAAAATACTAAATGGAATACAAAAATTTCAGCATGTACAGCAAATAGACTACAGCAGACAAATATTTAAGACATACTCAGAACTATCTTATACCATCATCATCATGAACATCAAGGAATATTCTAATAATTTTTCTATGATTCATTTTGACTCAATGTTTATTTCCCCTCAAGTTGTGTTATAGTGTCGGATACAGACCAGATTCTGTGTTTCTAGCAGAAGTTACTGGAGGCACCACTGAATAATTCTGGGTATGCAACTGGTTCTCTCGCAAAGTGCTGCAAGTGCAATTGTAGTAGAGCCTAGCTTTTAGAACAGGGATCAGCAAACTACAGCCCTCGGGCCACACCTGGCCCAGTGCCTGTTCTATGCAGCCTAGGAACACAGCCATGCTTATTCATTCACATGCTGTCTGTCGCTGCCTTCAAGTTACAAGAGCAGAATCGAGTAGCTGTGACAGATGCTGTATGTGGCCTTTGACTCCACAAGGTCTACAATATTTACTATTTGGCCCTTTACAGAAAAAGTTTGCCTACTCCTATTTTAGATAAATCACTTCAGGAAATTGTTCACTGAACAAGGACAAGGTAAGACTGTCCCAGATGAAGAAGCTTCTGGCTGAGGTTTGCTGGTTCCATCATACAGTACCAAGGCAGATCAGAAGAACACATATGTGGACTGGCAGCTTTGGGTACTGCCGCATTGTTCTGGCATCCTAAGCAAAGTCTGGCTATGATAAAGTACCTTCCTTTCTCTGTGAACTGGCCATTGTGTACCAAGTAACTCAAGTACCCAATTACAGCAACATATTCACTGTTCAACCCTAAATCTATGTGGCCCCCAAGCATGATTTCCGGCCTTTAAAAATCACCTTGTACCCTTAGCAACCAAAAGAACTAGAAGTGGACCTTTCCCATCCCTCTGTATTGGCATAGATTCTGTTAGCACCGCACCACGTACCTTTTAGGATCCTTCCCTGTGACACGCGTCAAAATAATTAGTGCTACCACTACCCAGGGCCACGAACATGTCCCTTTTCACAAAGCGGACGAAGTTTTCGAGGGGGCACATGGGCTTGGGAGACCGCTTGTGGTGATCCTGGCAGAACGAGGTGTGGAACGTGACATCGACACCGTCGTAGAGAATCCGGACGGAGTGCTCGCCGGGCTTCTCTCTGTCTTGCCAGAGCTCAAAGATCAACCTGGCCGCGAACCTCGGGAACCTGGCTTCTGTAAGGCCCAAGGCACTGAGAATCGGGGCCAGAGTGACGTCGTGAGCAGAGGAGAGAGCAAAGAGCTCTTCCTTCTGGCCCTCTGCCGCGCGCCGCATGCGGCCCACGGTCTGGTTCAGGATGGGGTGGGCGCCCAGGAGCGCGTACCCCAGATACAGTTTCTTCTCCCGCCTCTCGCTCTCGTCCTCTATCTGATGCCTCTTGATCACCTTGAAGTGCTCCATGTTAACACAGCCATTCCTGGTGCAGGGGAAGCTGACGTTGTGGCAGAAGAGGCAGAGCATGGCGTCTATGGGGTTGGCAGCCCGGAGCTGCTTGGTGGAGGTGTCCACGATCCTGGCCATCTCCTCGTAGGTCCTCTCCAGCTGCCTGTTTTTCAAACGCAACAGGTACTGCCGACGCTGCTCCTTTTCTAGGTACTGGTTCCTCAGTGGGCAGTAGCAGTTCCCGGAGCAGAACAGAGCGCTGGGCTGGTGCCGGAAATAAATCTTCTTCCAGTCAAAATCTGGGAGAAAGCCATAAAGCAGAGCCAGCCCACTCTGCAGCGTCCGGCTTTTGCCAGTGGTCTCTAAGCGAAGCTGCTCTGTGGACCAGTCACTGGGCAGGAGTCTGTGTTTCTTCAGGTAGACGTCCCTCAGCAGCTGGCCATTCTGCAGATGCTGCACAACCCCTGAAACACAAGAGTGCCACACGCTTGCCTTGCTACCAGCTTAGCAGAAGGAACAGCACGGGGAGTCGAGGCCCGTCCAACTCTGGAATGCTTTAGACGGCGAACGATTACGTCCTCGAGCCTGGCCCCCAGTGCGTGGAAGCCCCGAGAACGGGCTCACGTCAGCGTGCCAAAGGAGCCCCTCAGGGTTATCCACGAAGGGACGAGCAGAGCGGGGCCCGGTCCTCTGGACCCACGCCTTTCTGGGAAGCACAAGGACCCTTTATCTGCCTTGATTCCTCCCTTCTGACTGGTCCCTCCCCTGGAGGAGGGATGTGACTGGCGGGGCTCAGAGGGTAGGAACGATCGTACTGGTGGACGTCTAGGAGGTAACTGGCAGGGGCCTAAGGAGAGCTTTCTCCCTCCTGTGCTGGGACAAATCATTCCTCGGTGTGCCCGGGGAGTTCATGGAAATCTGTCAGGCAAGGAGAACAAGTCACTTGCTGGCTGCCTAGTCCCCTCACCCTGGGGACGTCCCCTCCTTCACACCATCCTCCCTACTGTCCCAGCTGAAGGCTCTCTGCTCACCTTCTGGGTACATTCTGCCCAATCCTGCTAGGGCTTTACCTGCTCATCAGCAAGGATACTATCTCTGTATGGATCTGGAATGATCACCCAGATACTCAGAATATTTGGGGGAAAAAAAAAAGCAAACTGCAGAACAGTATGTTTATTATGCTGCTTTTAAATAAAAATGAGGGGGAAATAAGAACGTGTATTGGCAGCTGTCTGTGTTTTGCACAGAAAATTTTGCGAGGATGCACAATGGTTACCTGGGGATGATAGGGGCACAGACATGGGGGGGGGAGGTGGAACATGGGTAGGAGCGTGAATTTTAAGTTTACCCTTTAGTTGTCATAGTTTCGAACTACACACAGGAACTATACCACAGTATAGTATCTTGAAAAAAAAAAGGAAAAAACTGCAAAAGTCTTATCTTCGAGCAGGAGAAGGTGGTCCAAGATGAAAGCAAGCTCACCCTGCAGCCAACAGGATGTTGGGATGGAATTTCAGTGCAAGGTCTGCATTCTCCGAGAGTGTCGATCACAGGCAGGCCCTATGACCAGTAATGCCACTTATTCAGATGCCCGAATGGTTTGAAAAGCCCCACCACAAAGATGAGAGGACTTCAGGCTGAAATGCGTGAGACAGAGGGAACGGTGTTGGCCCAGGAAGGGGAATAGCTCAGGAAAAAAAAAAAAGAAGGGTGTGTAGGTCCTACTTTGAATGAAGAGTATTGACAGCAGAATCCCCTGAGAGATCTGGGCTGGGGCAGGTCTTCGCATTTCCAAATGACCCGCATAAAGGGACCAGCCATGAGTGACAAACATCCAGAATGTGTGTCTGCCCCCGTTCCCCTCTGGGCCTACCCTGTATTCTGAGGCTATGTACGTTAAGGCTGGCGCGCTGACTCTGTGCCAACCTTTCTCCTTTAATCCTCACGAAAACCCAGCAAAGAAGGTATATTATCATTATCCCCCTTTTCCTTATTTTACAGATGAGGAAACTGAGGCCCAAGCCATTCACAGTTAAGACGTGGCCGAGCAGAACTCCAGCCCCTGCCCCAGCCCAACCTTGTGCTCACGTCACCTCCTCCCTACATGTTCCTGCAGAAACACTACCCATTCGGGGCTTCTCCTTCTCTCCAAACACGGCCTGCATCTTCATGCCTCTGTTCACGCCCTTCCCTTTCTCTTCCCAGTGAAATCCTCATCCTGGCTCCAATACTACCTTCTCTGTCTCCCTCCTCCTCCCCCACTCCCCAGAGGTCCAATTAATCATTCCCTCCTGTTTGCACAGGCCGCTGGACCGCTAAGGCAACAGCTGCATACATTGAGCCTAGCATATGCTAGCACCGTGCTGGGCGCTTTACACATGCTGTCTACTGCAGCTTGCCACCAGCGCTGTCGGGAAGATGTTACGAGCCCTGTTTCACAGGTCTGTCTACTCCAAAACCCGTGTTTACTCTGTAAGAGCCTGCGACTCGCAGCAACACCCTCAGGGGTCTCCATGCGCTGTACCACTGCAGCTGCAGGTTCCTTTAGGACAGCACCTCAGTCATCCAGCCACCGCCCCTCCCCTACATGCGGCAGCTGCCAAAGCATCTGGGACAGAGTAGGCACTTATGGTCAGTCGCATCTTACACAGCTCCTGTGCGGTGCCCAAAGTGTGCCACTTACAAATGATGATTCTAACAGTGATGTGAAATTTCAAATAGAAGATAAAAGTGACCACTCAAAGAGAACACGGGAATAGGAGCAAACAACCGCAAAAATGATTTCTAGGGTAACACTAATTTAGAAAACGATGATGATCACAGGTCAATGGGGAAGAAAGGTTAGAATGAATAGCTGCTCGATGCAGTTACCCTGACTTCCTAGCCAGCTGACGGACACTGACCCTCAAGGACCCCGTCAGGTTCCCTCAGGAACTTGAACGTGTAAATTCATCTACACGTGGCTAGGACTGTCTCTGTTGACAGACACACAGCAAAACCACAGAGGTAGGGACAGACAGCTTCTTTATTGCTGGTACCAGTCTCTGAGGTCTGGTCATATTCTTGCCCTTAAGAGTCTGTGAGTCACCCTGAATCTTTATAATAAATGTCCTTTTTCCGCTTGAGTTGGTTTCTATTACTTGCAATCAGTGGTTCTAGACAAGCACGGTTCTGCCCTCAGGGAGGGTTTGGGTTATCACAATAACATGCGGAAGTACGTTCCCCCATCCCTCGTGGGTGGGGTCCAAGGGCCAGACAGTCTTCACAAGGAACTGTTTTCTGTTCCACGTAACTTTTGAATGTATAAGACATTCCCTCATGTGAAAACCCTGTTTAAATACTTCAATCTCAAATCTGGTCGTTTGTGTCTATAAACACAAAACCATTTTTGCATAACATTAACATCCACTGAATTTTCCAGAAATGCAATATAAATTAAGGGACACGTGTCTTTTGTTTTGATCACAACTTGCCAAAAAAATCATGTCCTGACACGGAGTAGTAGTCACCAATACACATCCCTTGATCAGTCTGCATTTGTAGCTGTGACACACATCAGTCTACACTGAAGTGCAAGCAATTGATCATTTCATCCTATTTTCTAACAAAGGTGCGCTCAGGCATTTATGCTGAGATATACGGAATTATGTAATAAATTAGCTTCCTGTTGTTTCTACTTCATATTACAATTAGGGTGCCTGACATAACTGTTTTTTAAAATTATGTATATAGAAAAGTTATACTCGAATTTCACTTCAGGATAGTTCAGGGAGCACCACAAAACACTTGTTAATAAAAGGGGGTGCTGGATCTGGTAGGAGGAGAACTCCTGTTTTAAACTAATGCAGAGCTTGTGCACGTGAACTAATTAGCAAAAGCTTTTGACAAAACTCCTTATTCAAGGCTAGTCCTCCAGAGACTTAAGCTCGCCCCACTCTGTCATTCTGTATCCCCAATAATAATGGCTTTCAAAACATGGCGAAACCAACAGGGCCAAGTACAGGACAGAGACCTTCCTTCCATCAAAGCTGAGGTCCTAAGATGCTGGTGGATCAAGAAACAGAACGTAGCCAATCGGTCGCCTTGATTCCTCCAGAAAGGCTGGTGGCCACACAAAAGTCCTTTAAGGTCCCAGACTGAGGAAGTAGGAAGCTGGAACCTCTTAGGGGACCACCAGTTCCTTCTCGTACCGACAAAGGTGACCCCACTGTTAATCACCAACCTATGCTGACAGTGAACTGGCAGCACAACCGTATCAACAGGGCTGCGGAGGGAGAGATGGGTTTCTGTGAGGCACACACAAGCCAGACAAACGCCATGCTCAGTGGGGCTCCGCCATATGCGTGTCTCCCTGAGATCTGCTGCATTGAAACCTTTCAGCTCTTTTGTCTGAAGTAGCTAAGAACATGGGACTGGTTACATGAGTCATGGCCCATTCACAGTGGAATAATATGAAGCTGTCAGAAATGACGTTGTTGATGAACATTTATTGATAGGGAAAGATGATCTCAACATATTGTTAAGTGAAAAAGTAGGTTACAAAACAGTGTTTAGGAAGATACCACCTGTGAGAATGAGTGTGTGTGTGTGTGTGTGTGTGTGTGTGTGTGTGTGTGTGTGCACGCCCACGAGTGCATGCAGATATAAACACAGGAAGAAAGATTATTCATTTCTTTGGTGGGATTATGAGTGCTTTAAATTTTCTTCCTTTTGCTTAATTGTCTTTCCTGCTTTCTCTTCCATGAACATATATAGCTTTTGTAATAAGAAAAAAGGTTGTTTTTTTTTTTTTTGCGGTACGTGGGCCTCTCACTGTTGTGGCCAGAGTGTTGCGGAGCACAGGCTCTGGACACGCAGGCTCAGCGGCCATGGCTCATGGGCCCAGCCGCTCCGCGGCATGTGGGATCTTCCCGGACCGGGGCACGAACCCGTGTCCCCTGCATCGGCAGGCGGGACTCTTAACCACTGCACCACCAGGGAAGCCCAAGAGGTTATTTTTAATATTTAGAAATCACATGTTGAATCAGATACCTTGGTGAGCACACAGTTGCTTGAGGTGCTGGCCCTACTCACCCCTGCACCCACAGCATCTTTCCCAGGAGGCCCCGATACACGCGTCCGCCAAATACAAGAGCAGGTGGGAGACTGAGTCGGGGAGGGGCAGCCCCACATACCTGTCTGTGTGAGCTCCCCCATCTCACACAGCTGGTGGCTGGGATAAAGAGGCAGGGAGTGCAGGGGGCTTTCGAAAGAGGCTCCAGATCCCTTGGACATGTGACTCACGAAAGCCTCCAGTTTAGGGTGATACGGTTTCCTAAAGAGGCAACACAGAGAGAGTTAGTGGTTAGCGTGCTCCAAAGCCGTCCGTGACGATTTCAGCCTCAGCAAGCAGGACCCCAAGTGAGCCAAGACCTTTTTCACCCACAATAATAGTACAGTCCAGTTTCAAGATTACCTGCCCGCTGCCACCTACACATAAAATCCCCACTCCGAAAGGCCAGCCCGAGACCCCGCCCTCCAGCGAAGGGCCCATCATCCTCAGCACCGTGGGAGTCAGCATTGACCTCATCCACCCGGTTCCCCAGGCCGCCCCACTCCTGTCTCCCCCTCCAGGAGGCCACCAACCCCCGGACCCAAGGCTGCGGGTCCTCCTCAATTTCTCCCTCCCCTGCGCCCTGCACATGTGTCCTCCTGGGCTTCTCTGCCCCCCTCTCCTGTATCCCTGCATCCCTGAGCAGGGTCTGCCTCAGTCAGCCTCTGTCTGGATGACATGGGCCCCTCCTTGGCCTGCCTGCAGTCACCTCTTGCCTCCTCCACAGCCAGTGAGGTCGACGTAGAAGGCAACCCCGACTGTCACTGCTCTTCCACGGTGCCAGCTTCCCAAGAAGCCACGCACAGCCGTCAGTCTACTCTGGCCCTGCCTCACGTTGAGGCCCAGGGCTCCCTAATGCTGTGCTCTGGCCACGCACAGCATCTGCCTTCTGTGGGCCCTGCACACCTGTTCTTTCATGCTTCCAAGACTTTCCACATGCTGCCTCTTCCTCCTAGAAAATGCATCCCGACCTTCACTGGGGTAACCCTTAATCCTTAACTTATGTGACCTCTGGAAAATCTCCTGTGAAGAAAATTAACTGATTAAGATAACCCAGATCTCCACAGCTCACTATGCAATTTGCACATATCGTATCTCATTGCATGTGGGGTGGGGACGAATAGTGAAAAAACAAAACAACACACCAGGTTATTTATGATATCTGACATTACTTACATTTCTGCCATGAAGTACACATGGTAAATCAAGATTTATTGTTCTAGTCACTAAGACACAATTTCCTGGAATAATGAAATGACCCATGAATATATACACAATTTCCCTGAATAATGAGATGACCCATGAACATATACACATTTTCTCTGAATAATGAGATGACCTATGAGTACACACACCTTTTCTTTAAATAATGAAATGGCCTATGAACGTTTATACATTTCCAGCTGAACAGAGGTGGACAGATAGAGCAGTTCCCGACTAAACTAAATCAGCACGAAAAGAAGCAAAGATAAATTGTTTAACGGCAGACCCCCGCTGTCTGAAAGCCTAATTAACTCTGGCAGTGTTTTACAATGGCTGCCAAAATGGGTTTATCTTTCAAAAACATAAAGCTAAAAAAAACAATCCATTCCAGAAATATGTTTTAAAATTAGAGGATGCTAATCCTGACATACAGTATATAGTCTAATAAATCACCCTGGATTGCTATAGGGCATTATGGCTTTCCATAAAAACAGAGAATGTGTTATTCTCCCTGAGGCTAAAACACATAAATATTTGCAAACTCTGAAATAAAATGTCCAGACTGATGATGAGGCCGCCAAAACAAATCCACATAAACGAAGGCTATCCATCAACAGGAGTCAAATGTTTTGCTCCGGGCCATTATTTCAGGTTGGTGACGTTCGAGGAGCTAAGAAAAGCTTTGCTACCAGTTTTAGAAATGAAATTTCACTCCTGAAAGTTTTCAGGGAATCTGACTCCTTAATGGTGCATTAATATCTAACTGTATTCATGGAAACTCGTTTTTGATACGGAAAGATGACGATTCGTGGAAGAAAAACTTCACTTACGGAAGAGAATAACGAAAGACTTTTAATCAGGAAGAGGACCAGGTAACCTGAGTCCCTGGGCCTGTCCTGGATCTGAATGACCAGACCCTGAGGCAGGAGACAGACGGGCCCCAGGCTGAGCAGCTGAAGTCTGTCCCCTGTGGACAGATACTCCAAGATAAAGACAATGGCGGGAGCCAGGAGGAGCTGAGTCCTGCCGAGATAGAAGATAAAAGAGACGACATATTTCTCATTCTGGAGGTCAAGGAGACCCCCAGGCTACGCATGTGCAGAAAGGATCCTCAGGGGAGGGGGTGCTAGACCATAATGTGTTCTGTCAACTTCTCAGGGAACCTAGCGCCCGAGTCCATCT
Source organism: Globicephala melas (assembly GCF_963455315.2). NCBI lineage: Eukaryota > Metazoa > Chordata > Mammalia > Artiodactyla > Delphinidae > Globicephala > Globicephala melas. Next base: position 124,006,286 of record NC_083317.1, read on the forward strand.
TGGCTAAAAGATGCACGTGCACCCAGGGTAGGGCCCTGAGCCAGACGAGATATGGACTCAAAGCCAGACAAAGCAAGATGATTGGAAGGAAACGCAGAACTGCCTCCATATAAGGGATTTAACCCACCCCAAAAGCCCACGGCTCTCTTTCTCTCTCTCTGAGCCCGCCCGTGCTTTCTCCGCGCCTATCTTCTCTCCTGATAAACACTTTACTTGCCTCACTACTTTTTGTCTCTTTGCTGAATTCTTTCTTCAAAGCAGGCCAGGGCAGCACTGTGGCCTGGGTTCGATCCCCGGTCAGGCAACTGAGATTCCCACTTCAAGCTGACACAGCCAAAACCACCCGAGATTAGTCCCGCCTACTGCATCTACTGCTCCATGCCTGCAGTGGAGAGGGTACCCAGCGCATGGTAAATACCTCAGAAGCACACGGAAATGATTTCAACTGGGAAGTGCCCCAACCTTCGATGCTTCAAGAGAAGTCCAAGCCTTCTTAATCTGTAGCAACGAATATGGCAAGTTCCCACAGTGTTTATTAAAGTATCCAGATTTTGATGGAAATATTAAAAATAAAGGCTGTTGTGAGTGAGACTGTTACTTGCAACAGACTCTCTTTGACCAGATTTTCATCTCCTCTGAACCCTCTTCCCATCCAAGCCTTGACCTCTGGACTTTCTTTTTCTTTCGATTTATATCTGTCTTTGCATTGCCCGTTTTCAGCAAAAATCCTGCTAAGTCTGTTTAGCCAGACTCTCCCACTTTTGATATCTGATCACCCTTGATACGTGATCAAACTCCTCACCCCCGGTGGTATCTGATCACCCTGGTCTGCCTTCAGCAAGAGTCCCGTGGAGTGAGTTTAGCCAGAACCCCCTGACCCCTGATGTCTCCTCATAGTAATTCCCCATCCACTGACCCACACCCTGCTCCTGGGCTATAAAACCCCACTTGTCCATGCTGTATTTGGAACTGAGTCCAGTTCTACCCTTCTGCATTAACTCCTGAATGAGATCTGTTTTTACCACTTTATCTGTTCTCTGGCTCTGTTTTTTCTTTAACAGCTATATACTAAAATCTATCCTCCTCTTCTTGGCAACTTGGTTAGAGTCCATTTCTGAAGTCCTAGTGGTCAGGCAGAGCCACGTGACTAAGTATTCTCCAGTGGAATGGAAGGATGTATGCCAGTCTGTGTTTAGGCTTTCAGATCACGGGCGTGCCCCCTTCACACTCTCTCCCTTCCTTCTGGCCGCTATTCAGGCACTGCAGCAACCCAGGTTCAGTCACGTAGACATGCCTAGGGCACGGTGGGAGCAACAACCTGGAAGGAACCTGGGGCCCTCAATGACCAGGCAAAGCCAAGTTATACAACCTGGAACACTCATCTCAGACCTTCCTGCAAGAGATAAACTTCTATTATCTAAGGCAATGCATTCTTGGTTCTCTTTTTTATTTTTTGGGCGTACCACGCGGCTTATGGTTCACGGACCAGGGACTGAATCCAGGCCCACAGCAGTGAAAAGCCGAGTCCTAACCACTGGACCACCAGGGAATTCCTCCTTGGTTGTCTTTATTATAACAGCATGCAGCCCAGCCTTACCCTGACCAACACAGAAATGATTATATCTGTGATGATGAATTTTTCTTCAGGAAAAACCCACGTTACTGTATTCTCATTGGAAATCTATTTTCATATTGAAAATGGAAAGAACCAGCAGTGCTACCATCTTAAGCCTTCAAACCATTCACTTCAGAGGTCTTGTTTACATTTTTATATGCATTTTCACACCTATTTATGCCACAAAGCATACGTGGAACCCCAAGACTCATCTACACACCTGTAAGAAAACTTATTGTGCTTTAGCCATAATCTGAGCAACTACTGAGTTCTGTACAGATCATTAAGACAAGCAGAGAAGAGGTATAAGACCAGTGACACTGTTACCAGGAAACACAATTCAAAAACGCTTATATGGCTAGAAACCATAACAAGTTCATAGCATGGATTTTTACAATTTATGCTAATTAAAGAATTTATTATTTTATATTATTAATAAAACGAAATTCTAAAAAGATAAACTTAGTATACCTTTCTCAGTCTTTAGCTTTCTGGACCTTTTCGCTCTGTTTGAGGTGATTACCCACCCCCTCCCCCTTCCTGAAACTCTGCTTCCTCAGCTCTCATAACATCGCTCTCCTGCCTCCTTCCTGTTGCAACTTCTCCATCTCCTCCTGGGACCCTCCTTTCTCTCCGTGCTGTAATTGGCTGGTGCTCGTATAGGGCTCTGTTTTTGGCCCAGAGGCTCTGTATGGGATACCGTTCAAGTCCACAGCTTCGGCTGCCATCTACCTGCTAAACTCTCAAGTCAACCTCTACCTCCCGGCCAGACAACGTTCCTGAGCCCCACGACTACTCACGAGGAGGCAGCTTCCACTACAAAGACTCTGAGAGTCGTGGAAGGTGTCCTTAGGAAGGGAAACACTGGGGTGTCCGGCTCCTGCTGGTTCAGCTCACTGCACGCCCGCCGCCAGCCCAGACAGTGTCCTTCACCAGACGGGAGTAATGGGCACAATTCAGGACGCTCCGCCTTTGAGGAGGCCATAAAAATTAATAATTCGTGAAGCCGAACTGGCACCTGGGAAGGCAGCAGGCACAGCTGGTGACCCAGATCCCACAGTCCCAGGGGGTTCAGAGGCCCAGAGTGGGTCCCCTTAGCTGGGGGTCCTGCTCACTCTTACACTACATGTGCGTTTATAATGACAAGTCAACTTTCATTGTTATAAAAGATGGAATTCATTAAATGCCATTAATTAATTAAATATGCATACTCCACCCACTTTCTATAAACGATTCAAAGTAGCTCCTAAAAACACAGAATGTATTTGTATGAAATAGAACTAGACCAAAAGACCGAGGCCAGGGGGAAATGAGGCAGAGGCAGCAGGGGCAGCTGGTCTCCAGGAACCGCACCTCTCAGCCGGGAGCTCCAGAAGTGGCCCCGTCAGGGCTGTGGCAGAACGAGAGACCCCGGGACCCGACCTGGCCCTGTGACCACGACCGCTCAGAGAGGAAAAGAGGCCGGGCCTGGGAGACTCCAGGCTGCTTTGGTAAATGAAACACCATTTCTCAAGCTCTCAGTGGGAACCAGGCTCTCAGCGCTTTACTCCATCACCTTAGTAGACTTCACGAGGATGTTTTAGGGGAGGTACGGTAAGTCCCCTACATACGAACCTCCGAAGCTTTCAAAGATGCGAACGTACGTTCGCACGTCCGATCACGTAAGTTAGTTCACGTGTCTGGTGTCATCTGTAAAACTTGGGTACCTCGGCTAACTCTGTTGGACTTACGAACAAACTGGACTTACAGACGCGTTCTCAGAATGGAACTTGTTTGTATGCAGGGGACTTACCGTATTACTATCCACATGCTCTCAGACAGAATACTGAGGCTCAGAGAGGTGAAGGGATTTGCCCTACATCAAACCGGTGACAACGGCCTCAGAGGATTTCATGGTCAAGACTCAAATCTCCTATGATAGATACACGATAGGCAATGATGACCTGTGATTCTCACTGGGCTCCTGAATTCATTCTGCAACCAACCCAGTCCAACAACTATTACATGCCAGGCTCGGGCTGGGCACCAGTGATATGGAAGGTATAAGACTCAGTGCCCTGAGGGGCCGGTGGTGCAGGCAGAGCACAGACAACGATGCTGAGAGGACAAGTCATCGAGCACCAGCAAGCCCACTGGAGGCCTGCACGCCGCCCGGCGGCCCTGCCCACTGGGCCCTTCCCTGGGAAGAGCCAGGTGGCCCTCAAGCCCTCGCAGTGCTTAGGGACCTCTCCAGCAACAGCAGACTGGCCTGGGGGGGCAGACCCATTCTCACGTCTGGGTACCCGAAGCCCAGCCAGAGAAAGGCGAGTAGAAGCTGCGAGCTGCCGGCTGAAGCGTGGTACCTCCCACAAAGCCCTTGAGGCTGCTCTGGGTCCGGCCAGCTCAGCGGCCTAGTGGCCCGCCTGTCCCCGGGCTGTTCAAAGTCCTGTACAACGGCAGGACTGTGCCAGTTGTTAACACGCTGACACTCTGCTGCGCCCGAAGGAGCAAAGCCACTCCCCCCAGCTGCCCTCCCTGTGTCCTCCCGCCACCCTGGATGCTCCAGCCCAGAAACTAAAGGGCTAATACCCAGCACAGCAAGTGGCCTCCACCCTTGCCTAGTCCTAAGCCAGTTAAGGTCTGGTCGTTACGTATTCTGTTCTGAGATTCTTCCCTACGTCCCCCTTTCTCAGGTTGACTGAGGCAGTGGCGGTGCCTGATACAAGCAGAGAATCCCTGCTGACGCGCTGGGAGAGGTCTCCTAGAAGGCGTACCATCTCAGGGGGCCTCGAAGGAGCTTTGGAAGGGGGCCAGCAAGCCAAACGGCAGGTGCAAAGGCCTGAAGGGTGAGGGGCTGGCAGGCAGTGGTTGGCAGGGGCCGAGGGTCCCAGCAGAAAGGCCAGCACAGAGGGCTAGAGACGAGGAAGAAAGCCAGGGACTGCCCGGTGCTCTGACACGGGCTGGACTCCATCCAGGGTGTTTCCCAGCCCATGGGACACAAGGACATGCATCCGTATTTGCTGAACACGGAAAAGACGTAAATCCCCAGGCTGCGAGGCTCATGGCCTCCAGCAGGAAATGAAAGCCTAGAGTCACGTGGTATTTCGTGATGTTTTTACATAAAATGGTTCACTTCATCTTCCCCTTGATATTAGACAGCAAGAAGGCTGAGATGCAAAGGGTTAACCTGGAATTCCCGGGTCCACACTGCAGTCCACTGTGAAGGGACAGCCTGGCTGCAGGGCTGCAATCCATGGCTCCACCCGGCTGGCGCTGCTGGGGCGGGCTGGCACCCAAGGCATTCCATCAAAAGAACGTCATCCCCACAGAGCACTTCCCCCGCCTCCGCTCCTCATTCAGTAAACTCTGCTTGGGAGGTTATGCGTCCCCTGACACATTTGCTGAGGCCTGGCCCATCACTTTATTGCTAACTGTGCCTCTCACTGTAGAGCCATGCCATGTCCACATGCACAATTTCTACTCTCTTTTCAAGTATTTTTCATCGTAAGGGCTCTCAACCAAGGGCAGGCTGTCCCTACTCCTGTGAAGAATGAAAAGGTTGAAATAAATGTCTTCCGGTTGTGGCTTTGCAACTGGTAATGTGCATCTCCTTATCAACCCACTTATTCCTCACCCCATCCCTGTCCGGTCAGCAGCGTTATCCCCATTTTAGACACAGAAGGCTGAGGCTCAGAGAGCCTAAGGGACATACCTGCTCCCCTCAATGGAACGGCCACGCCAGGGTCCGAGGACTCCTAACCCAGTGCTCACTGCACCCCGTCCCAGTTGTTTCTCAAACTGAAGAATAGCAGGGTGGGAGACTGCAGATAGCAGGCTGGCCTGGGCTGAAATCTCAGTTTATCTGCTGTGTGGCCTTAGGCAGGTGTTCTCACGTCTCTGGGCCTCTATCCTCTCAACTGTGAAATGGGATTCCCCTGCAGGAGTGTTCTGACGATCAGACTCCTGGCAAGCAGTACTCACTGGACAAGTGTAGGCCACTCCCCGATTCTGTAATTCTCCGGTCAGCCTTTTAATTTCAACAGAGGCAACAGATTCTTGAAAATGGCTTTTAGGAAAACTGCAACTTACCTGTTAGCCACCAGAGTGCAGTCAATTTCTGGGCGCTTCGTTTTGGGAATGACATACAGGGGGTACCTGTCCCCGTGTCGAATGAACACATGCACTGAGACCAGCTTAAAATGATGCGGAGCGTGACCTGCGAGAGAGAAGCACACTGTCTGGTTATCACCCAGGAGATGTCCATCCCTTTGACCTCGCAGAGGAGGGGAGGGGTGACCGTGGTGGAAGGGTGCTGAGCTGGGTGGGAGGCCTCTGACCAGCCTCACCGGGCAGGGCACAGGAACGTGAGAGGGCTGCTTATGCCCCAGCCCCCTGGAAGTCATGGGGAGGCTCTGGGGTGTGGTGGGGGTCACCTGACCTCCAGTGAAACGTGGGCAAGACTATTCATGTAATGGATAAAGAAGATGTGGCACATATATACAATGGAATACTACTCAGCCATAAAAAGGAACGAAATTGAGCTATTTGTAGTGAGGTGGATGGACCTGGAGTCTGTCATACAGAGTGAAGTAAGTCAGAAAGAGAAAGACAAATACCGTATGCTAACACATATATATGGAATCTAAGAAAAAAAAAAAGGTCATGAAGAACGTAGAGGCAGGACAAGAATAAAGATGCAGACGTAGAGAATGGACTTGAGGACACGGTGGGGGGAGGAAGGGTAAGCTGGGACGAAGTGAGAGAGTGGCATGGACATATATACACTACTAAATGTAAAATAGATAGCTAGTGGGAAGCAGCTGCATAGCACAGGGAGGTCAGCTCGGTGCTTTGTGTCCACCTAGAGGGGTGGGATAGGGAGGGTGGGAGGGAGACGCAAGAGGGAGGGGATATGGGGATATATGTATACATATAGCTGATTCACTTTGTTATGCAGCAGAAACTAACACAACATTGTAAAGCAAAAAAAAGACTATTCATGTAGCCTCACACACATCCACAGACTAGGGGAGGCCCACAGAAGTACTGGAAACAATGACTTCTTTAAATCTCACTCTCGTAAAACACAGCAGGCCACAAACAGATAAATATTCAACATCGTTCTTTGATACACTTTCAACAAAGCAAAACTCAACATAGAAATCATATTTTCCTACACCTTCACTTCAAGACACCAGCAGGGCATGCTGTGGAGGTCCTAAGCCTAGAGAGAGCCCGCCCGGGAAAGGAGTTAGCTGAGGATGACACCCTAGGGCCAGCCAAGGCCACCTTTCCATCTCACTGCTGTCTCACTGATAATCAGGATGATGGCAAACATTTGTGGAGGGCTCATCATGAGCCTCGTGCTGCTCAAAGAGGTCACTTAATCCTCCCAGCAGCCCTGTGAGGAGGGACAGCAAGTTATGCCCATTTTACAGACAAGGAAACTAAGACCTGGAAACTCATTCAAGGACACAGCCTGGTGGCAACTGCAAGCTTTGGGCCCTAGCCGTCTAGCTCCTTAGATGCTGGTTGAAGATGGTACCACGCTGGGCAGCGCAGCCAGGCCTACCTTCCATGCTGCGCTCGGCCACACGTGGAATGTTGCAGTACAAAAGGGCTTCGTAAACGGGGTCCATCACGGGGGGCTCCGTCACCGGGTCAGGCATGATCCTCTTTCGATTCTTGCCAGTGACTCCATTCTTAGCTGCCGACACTGGGATCAGGTGGACTGCAGAGAAAGCAAAGCAGGTCACGACACACATGGTCCTGGGCGGGGGGCGGGGATAGGGTGCACAGGCCAGCTAGACAGGCCCAGAGGGCAGCTGGATTTTCACCGTAACTATCGACTCCCTCAGAATTAGGCTGGACTTCAATGTAGCAAAAAGTCAGCTTCAACTGTTTCTTGAGACCCCTCCAAGCCCTGCCTCTTTCTCTCAATGCCATTATCCTTTCCTTATCAGTAATTATCTACACAACACCAGGTGGGCCCCCCAGAGAGAGGGGGCCTCACCCATGGTGGTAAAGGAAGAACTTACACACTAACTCCATGCAACCCGATTACTTCGTTCTGAACAGCCTCTGAATTCTGGTAAATACTAAGGAGGAAAACCATCACCTATTGAGTGCCTATAAAGTGCTGGACAGGTGTCTGACGTATCTCATTTAATATTATCTGCTTTGCACTTTGTGGGCCCCTGAGCCCAAGCACAGGCATCCGCTCATTAATCCTCAAGAGACCACTTTACAGAGCAGAGAGCCAGGGGTCCAAGGGGAGGCTGAGACAGCTGCCCAAGGTGTACACGGTGGATGGAAAGCCATCTCAAGCTCACCTCTCTGCCTCCAGACCAGGTTCTCCCCCACCGTCTGCTGGACCTGCAGTCTGTTCTGTTTGTCCATCTACTGCTCTTTCTGTTGGTGAACCACTCCTTCCCTCGCATGTGGTTCGGGTGAACTGTCAATCACATCGCCCTGCCTCCTTGAGAGAGGTACACTACAGACACGGGGAAAGGGGCTCCTTTTCTCCCGGACGCTGATCTCTAAGAATGGAAACCTGGGGCTGCCCCAGCCATCTGTCGCTCATGGGCAGCCTCTGCAGTGGAAGAAAATGAGGCTAAGTAGAGATAAGCCAGACCAACAAATGAAGAGAGTTATCAGAAAGAGGAAGGAAGACCTGAGGACATCCACCCTTCGAGCCCCTGGGTCCAGAGGTGGTCAAAGTGTCCATTAGATGTTCCAGTTCTGTAAGTTGAGAAAGTCGTCTTATTTCAGCTAGTTTGAGTTGGGTTTCTGTTACTTTCAACGAAATGAGTCCTGGTTCATACACTTTATCAATTATTTATAAGCAGATGTAAGTCCATCTTCTGGGTCAGTGGTCCCCAGTCTTTCTAAGAGTTCCCAATTTGGAACTCCCTACAAAATAACAGTTGGACTTTTAGCATCGCCAACTGAGGAAATACACAGAAATAGGTGTGCCCATGAATCATTTAACTTCTAAAAGGCTTATTAATCATCATATAATATATATGCATACATTTGAACGACAGCTAAAACAGGGCCCAATCCCCCGTCTAAGTCCACTTAAATTCCCTAGCTACTCCTACAAATTCTTCTGTAAATATTTAAAACTTCCCTTTGGCAAACAGACGTCATAAACAAAAGTAAAAGATAAGCAATCCACTGAGAGGGAAATATTTGCAACATATATTACAAGTTATTAATATCCAAAGTGCACAGATCTACAACTGAAAAATCAATAAAGGATATATAAGCAGGCTAATTAAAGAAAAATAAATACCAATGGCAATAAACACATGACAAAATGTTCAACATTATACCTACTTAAAGAAATACAAAATAAAACAATAGGATATGATTCACCCCCACCTCACCAGACTAAAAATTCACATTTTAACAATAATATCAGTACTGGCAAGGGTGTGAAACCTACATTTCCATATACTGCAAGTGAGAGAGGAAACTGGAAGGACTTTTCGGAAGAAGTATTTGGCAGTCGCCACTAAAATGTTACATGTGCTTTATCCATGACCCCATTATTCTACCTCTTGGAATCTATTCGACAAAGATATCAATTCCCATCACCAAGACGTATGGCCAGAGAGATTCACTGCAGCGCTGTTTATAACAACAACAAAAAAAGGGAAATGACCTAAATATCTTTCATCAGCAGAATAGAATGTTACATCCACAGTGGAATATTCTGCCACAGTTAAAAAGAATGGAAAAGCATCAAAGATAAATGCAGTGAATAAGCCAAGTCACTGGATATCTATATAAGCCTTTTTGTGGAAAGAAAAAATTAACCATAAACGTATGAATATACAGGCACTCTTATTATGTAAATGAACAGAAAAATGTCTACAAGGACATCTATCACAATGCCTTTGGGGAATGGGTAGAATGGGGTGTGAAGAAGTATTTTCACTTGTTTTTCTGTAACTGTCTATATTGTTTTACAAATCCACGCACGTACATATGTAGATATGGGTTAACAATAAGCACATGTTACATATATTCTATAGGTATAGAAATAGATGCATATTTCTATCATGTCTCGATATACTTTTTTTTCAATAAGCATATTTTCGTTCATTACTTATGATAAAACAACAACCACAGAGCTAGAGCTGGCCCTTCAACAACTCAAATTAGCCCTCTGACTGGTCCTAGAGGCACTTTCTTCCTAACAGCTAGAAGGCCCCAGAACTGCTAATACTAGCTCTGGTGTCCAGAGGTCATATACCATGGGAGGATTTGTGCCAGATCAAGAGAATGATGAGAAGTAGATGTCCTAAGGCAGTATGTCAATGACCCAGCCCTTCCGGCTGTGCTGCACCCCTCAATCCTTTACTCTGCTCTGTTATAAAGTGGTACCAGGTTCTGGCCCCTTAGCCATGCCTGTGGGCAGACTCCCTTTGAGTCTGGGCCAGGGAAAAGCGAAGCTAAGGAGACATGATAATAATATGAGTGACACAGGGACAGAGGGGCATGGTTCCCTGCACATCCCAGAGTCCCCACAGTTTGCTGGCTTATCTGAGAGCACATGGGGTTAGGCTTGTTGGGGCTGCCACCTGGGAACTGCTATAAGCTGAATGTTTATGTCCCCCCAGATTCACATGTTGAATCCTAACTACCAAGGTGATGGTATTTGGAGGTGAGGCCTTTGGGAGTGATATGGTCAAGAGGGTGGAGCCCTCATGAATGGGATTAGTGCCCTTATAAAAGAGACCCCAAAGATCTTCCCCACCCCCATTTCTGCCATGTGAGGTTACAGCAAAAAGATGCCTTCTAGGAAGTGGGCTCTCACTAGACACCAAATCTGCCAGTGCTTTGATCTTAGACTACCCAGTCTCGAGAACTGTGAGAAATAAACTTCTGTTGTTTGTAAACTAGCCAGTTTACGGTATTTTTATTTAGCAGCCCAACAGACTAAGATAGGAACCACCCACAACTCAAGGAAGCAATGGTTTGAAAGCCACAGATAAAGAAACCTTCCATCCAGAAAGTTTTTATCTGCTGCTTCCTCTGGCATCTGGGCCTCTGGGTCAACCTCGCCCACTAGCTGTTGAAATTACCTTCCACTGTTTCGCACCTTCCTGAGTTACCAGGACACAGCGTCAGTCCATGTGGGGTCCTTTGAAGGGTCCTCGAGATGCCAGACAATCAGGGGAAGTTCTGATGCATAGAGGCCACGGGGTGAGACGTCTCCCCAGTTCCATCTCCCTACGTCCCCTCCCCTACCTTGGTTCTCATTGTCCTGAACTGCTCAGAGCTGCCCCCATTCCCACAGGATGCTTTTCAGGATGTTTCCCTCCTCTTGCTTATGCCTCTAACCTCACCCCAACCTCTGTTTCCCAGATCTGGCTAACTCCATAACTCATCCCAGGGGTCACCTCCTCCAGGAAGCCCACCCCGAATCCCCAAGTAGTTTGGACATCCCCCTTCTATGAGCCCACCTGGTTCTTGCTGCCCTCCTAGCTCACACTACAGTACATGTAAGCAGAGGTGCCCACAGTTTATCAACTCGCCAACCCAAATGTCCAGAGGGCCAGAACTACGCCCCTTTCAAGTTTATATTCCCCCAGCAACCAGCACAGGGAAGGCCCTCCATAAATACTTGTTGAATTAAAGGTCTGCCCTGAGCCAGGCACTGTGCTCCATGCTTCTGGTGAAATACCTTCTTGAATCCTCATGTGGGAACACTAAGGGAAAGCAGACACCTGACCAGCCCAGGGGCTGGGGATCTTCCAAGCAGGTTTCCTCGAGAAGACACCCAAGCTGGGACTGAAAGGCAGAAATGAAGCTGGCAACACAGGGAAGAGGAGAGGAGGAGGAGGGAGGACAAACACAGCAGACAAGAGGCAGCAGGCTGGATCGAGATACCTCTGAAGCCCGGTCCAGTTGGTCCCACCGGGGCTGACGCGCAGGGATCCGGGGAGAGGTCGGCTGCAAAGGAGCAGACCTGGGCTGGAGGCACCTCTGCCCCGGCTGCTGCCTGACTTGCCCATTAGGAGTCCTGGGCTTGCCTTGTTCATCTCAGAGGGGGCTGTGGAGCAGATTCCACGCCTGGGGCCTGGCGCTGCAAGATACTGCTTCTCCTGGCAGGCCTCCCCAGCTCCTCCGATGCCCTCAGGACAAGTAGGAGCTCTGCTGATCCCACGCAGATGACAGCAGCTCAGAAGAAAAAAGGACTGTGGGAGCGTCAGAAGAACAGTGGCAGGCAAACAGATGGAAGGATAACAAGTTTCATCATGTCGGTGTAAAAAACCCCATGAACCTAGATGAGTGCCCTGGGACCCCAGTATCACTGTGGCCAACATGAATTACAGAATAGGAGACGCCTTTAATTGATAATGAACTCAGCACCAATGGGCACGCAATTTCTTTGTGGTGCGATTTCCCAGCAGAAGAGAACACTTCATAAGCTACCCCGTGGATACGAGTCTCTCCCATTTACGTCTGCTTTACCTGCTCATCTCACCTACTGTCATTTTCATCCTGTCCTCACATCCATAAACCTTCTTGTATACGAAGATGCCAGCGAGGTCTCAATGTCAAATAATGGCCGAGAACATGACCTCTAAAGCGGTTCCCTGGGCCCCCTCACTCGTAAAGGCAACCAGCAAACTTCTTAGAAGCACAGAGTAAAGCCATCAGGTGCTGTTTCACGCAGGCCCTCCCCGTCTCACCCGCACCCTCCCCAACGTGCAGAGGATGGGTCCATGTGCCTCATTAGCAGACATCCCTGCAGCTGTGACTAGAATTCGAGCCAACTGGCCCACGCTGCTTTTTCCAGCCTTGGACTTCATCAAGGAAGAGCAACCATCAACCAGGCAATGGACCTCAGGCAGAGACAGGTCAAGGGACTGGCCTGGGGTTCCACAGCCTGTAAGCCAGGCCTGCTGACCTGCCAGGCCGGGCGTTTATGCATCTCCCATCCAGCCATCCAGCATTTATGGAGCACCTGCTGGGACGTCCTCAGAGAATAAAAGGCTACGGTCTCTGTCCTTCTGCAGGAGCTTACAGTCCAGTTGGGGAGGGTGTTAAGAGTGCTCGAGAAGAGCCTCAGGTGAAATACGGCCTACCAGCAAGTCTCTGCCCAGCAGCCAATGCTATGAACGTGTCTGGAGAGAGATGTTTCATCCAATGATGATTTGCTTCTTTTAATTTTTATTTATTCTATTGACGGCCCCACGGAAGAGAGGAAAGGAGAGAAACAAAGAGTCCAGGGTCAGGGTCAGATCATGACTTAATTAGCACAGGCCGCTAGGCAGAGGGCTCCTTCCTGTCTGGCCTCGGGCCTCAGGCCCCCTTAGTTACTTCCAGATGCCCAGCGATGCACACAGTCAGCGGGTCATGTTACAGCCAGGTGTGTGCAGCCAGCTCATTCCCTGGGAGTCACTCTGACTTACATGAAGACAGGCCAGTGCCTCTCCTCCAGGGTACTAAGCCGGTGCCCACGGCCTCCAGCTCTTCACTCCATATGGGGGCTCTGGCCCAGGGCAGAGGACAAGAACCCACCTGCTTCCTGGCCTTCTCCCAGCAGCTCTAGCCTGAATAACCCGCTGTATGCAGGCCTTTACAGGAAGATTTTGACGGAGCACTGTGGGCCCACGCCTGGATCAGGGCACCACCCCTCCTTCCCTTCAGTGGGTGGCTCCTCTCCCATGCCAATCCTGTGCTGTGGTGGGCGTGGTCATGCCCCTCCTCCAGGACCCTCCCCTTGCTATCCTGATGGCCCCAGGGATGGGACCTGGCAACTAGCACACTGTGCCAATAAAGGCCCTTTCCAGGAGAGAGAACTTCCCCATGTGGAAGAGTCAGTTTTACAGGGAGTCAGGTGACCTCGGAACCCGCACCTCCTGCCATCCCTGCCTTAGTTGTTTAGTTATCCTGCTGTTGTTTAGTTGTCAGCTCTTCCTCTGATTACACAGACACCCTGGCAGGTTGCAGACAGGTGTCAGGGATCCACAGGTGTCCCAGGGCAGGTGGGCAAGTGTTGGCTGACCTCTGTCTCCACGGCTGTGCGCTCAGCTGCCCCAGAGGTCTCACCACTGACTGCGCCGGCAAAGAATCTTGTGGGGCCGACGTGTGGCCCCAGCACCTGCTTTTCACCTTCCTAGCTCCACAGCTTGCCTCATGCCTGCTGGGACCTCAGCCCCGGGCTGATCACCTGCCTAGGTGACTAGAGTCACCTCTTCCTTGTGCCACTCAAGTCTGTCCTCAGTCAGCCCTGGGGCCACAACTCCCTTAAATAATTCTGCTTATCCAAGATGGTGGCTTCTCATAAGTTAAACACCCCTAGTCCTGTCTCCTGATGTCTCCGATTTCTTCCTCCCAATAGTCCAAAAGGCTCTTGAATTCTCTCCTTCACTGGCCTGCCAAAGAAGAATGATTTGCTCTGACAGGTAATTCCCACAATTCCCTTTGTGTTCCTCAATCCACTAAGGCGTCTTTAATGCCCTTTCTGTCTCCAGCCTGCACTGAATATAAAAATGTGTGTAATTCCCAAATAAAAACCAGAACTACACCACCAGAGCCCACAACAGGGTGGGGCCTCATGCGGCCGAGGACTCAGTTCCTGTCCTAGGCTGTCTGCAAGCTCTTATCTCCTCCCTGCCTGACCTCCTTCTGACAACTGAGACCCAAGTCCACAGGACGGCCAGACTGCAGGGGCAGGAGACCCACTGCGACCTGAGCCTGAGCGCAGCTGCGGACTCCTGGAGGAGCCAGGAAACCTCACACTCCTATGGGACCACTGGTAACTGGCCTTGACCTAACCGGGTCCCCTGGGGTAGATGCTGCGAGCACCAAGGACAAATCATGACAGAGACTAGAAATTAGAGAGATGTTCAAGACAGGTCCCCTAACAGAGCTACGAAAAGAACCTCAGACATCCTTACCCAACTCAGGGCCTGGATCCCCTCTACCTTACCTTTGAGAATCTGATAAGAGCTACCGATGATCTTCCCCCTTGAAAAAGGACTGCATACACTTACTTTTAAATTTGATTTCTGGGGGTTCACAGCACCCCTGAAGCCATGTGAGACAATGCAGATATCCATGTACTCAGGCTAAGAACTCAGTGTACCTGGAAGTAGGTTTCCAATGTCAACGCCCTCGAGAAGAGATTTTTCTCTTTTTACAAAATGAAAAGGGATCTTTACAATTCATATAAACCCGTGTTCATCCTAAAATAGCCATCGATACTAAGGTATAAAAAGAAGTGAGTCACGTATATTCTTCCCACCCAGAGAACCCACAGTGAATGGTGCAGTGTGCGTGTGGCTGCATGTCCTGCCAGAGGTGAAACTGTGCTCCTGTCCCTGCTCCGGTGGGAATGGTGACAGGGTCACTATGGCCCAAGGACACTGTTCCCCCTTCCCCAAGAGCAGAAAGTTTTCTGTGTCTCAAAGGTCTGCACCCCACTGAGGCCACCAAACCACCTGCTCAGAAAGGTGGGTCAAGGCTGGTCATTTGCTTCTGTGAAAAGGGTCAAAGGGAAGAGCCGTCAGGTGGGTGGGAGAGCCTTGGGGAGGCCACCTCAGTGAGAGACCACGCACTGCGGGGGGCAAGGGGGCCTCAGGTATCTGGACGCTGTGGAGACTGGCCATCTCACTCTCTGCTAGATACCTGAGACCGGGGAGAAGCAGAGCGGGGTTCCAGGTTCCCCAAGAGGCAAAACCCCTGGCCAGTGGGGTCCAGCCCCTCAGATGATACAGAAAAAAGAGGGAGGGAGACAGGGAGGGCAAGAGGTGATGCCGGAGCCCAAAACAGTTAATTCAGAGAGGGCCCTGCATTGTGGCGAACTCCCTGTCCCTCCCACTCTGGGCGGCCTGGCTCTGCCGGGCCCCAGTGAGGCGTCGTGTGCCGGGGCCACGCTGGCAGGAAGGATGGTGAGACTGTTCCAGAGCTCTCTCTGTGTGCATTCCTGACGTCACCTTCTTATTTGGGGTTCAGATTCTGTCCCCCAAGACCTCACTGCTGATCAGTCTCAAAAACCTCCCCTTCCAACCCCTTCCCCCTGGTGGGATGCTACCAAGACCACAAGGCTCTGCCTCTGATGACCACTTACCTCACTTCAAGTTCCTTTTTGTTTAATGTCATCAGCTTGGAGCCCTGTTGCCAAGACAACAGGAGTGGGGCCCAAGCTGATCAGTGCAAACTCTACCTGGGCAGACTCCCACTGCATCCCTGGCTCAGCTCCACTCAGTGGGTACTCCAGTGTCAACATCCTGCAGCTTCCTTTCCTACTTTGTCTCTCTCCTCATACAGTCTTGGCGATTGGCACATGTTCTCCTGAATTCACTGACTCATTTTACTAACACTTCCTAGTTTTACTAACTAGCCTGGATAGTTTCCTCTCCTCTAAAATGGGAGATTCCCCTTCTTATCAATATTGCTGACTACACACACACACACACACACAAAAATACCACATGTCCTTTTAGTAGATATATTATGGACAACCTTCCAAGTCAATATAGACAGGTCTATGTAAACATGGTATAATGGATGCAGCAGTATTTCCTGTTGGACACTTTGGTTGTCGACCCCTTTTTCCTATTATAAGCAGTGATGCAATAAACATCTTTGAGCATACATCTCTGTCCTCTGTCTATTCTTAGGAGAAATTCTCTAAGATGAGAAACAAGGAAGGAGGGAAGGAAAGAAGGAAGAAAGGAAGGGAGGGAGAGAGGGGGAAGCAGTGGGGGAGAAAGAAAAAGAGAGAGAGAGAGACAGAGACAGAAACAATGTTCCCACCCCGGAAGAAAACTAGAAAGAACCCACGGACATAAATGTGTCCCATTTTTAGTTCGTGGAAGGGCCTGCGTGGTACATGATACTCTCACCTCCTGCAATAATAACCATGACATAAGCTTAAGATGTTACGATAAAAGCTGATTTGTCAGACTTAATTTTGTCATTTACCTACAGAATTTTTCCTACCCAAAGATATTTAACTCTATGTGGTAGCTGGCCATGAAACATTCAAAGAAAAAGCAACATTAAAACTCTCAGAAATCAAAGAAAATAAATCTCCAAGAAAAGGATCAAGATTAATTAAAAAAATACTAAATAAAGAATTTATTGAGATCTTATGAACCCTTAGGTTAAAAATGCAAGCCCTCATTTTAAATTTCTCGTTTTTTGGACTTCGACTCACCAAAATAAAAACCCAGCAGGAACCTTACTGTGTTTTTTAAATACACAGTACATTAGAGCCTTGGCACCCTAAGGGCTGCATCCCCAAACCTTTGCCACCAAAACAAATCAAGATCTTCATGGATCCCCAAATTTACACACATCACCCGGACACATGCTTTCCTCCATAAAATGTACACAGGACAGAGAAGAGAGAATGACAAGGCCCCACAGCTCTGCAGGGTGGGACACAGCCCAAGGTGCCCACTCACAGCTGTGATTATGTGCATTTGTGCCTCAGCAAAATCCCCGCCACCACACGCCACGGACCTTCGGGGGGGCCCACGAAGAGCTGGAGCCGCAAATGCCAGCAGCCGAGCTCGAAGGGCAGCAGGCGGAGGCCCCAGCTCTGCGCCCTGCTCCGCTCCCACCCGGCTGCCTGGGCTTGCCCTGCTTCTCCGCTTGCTCAGACTGCTCTCCCCGGGCCTCCTCACCCACCGCCAACGGCTCCACACGGGCGACCTCCCAGAATGTGCGCTGGGTACCGCCTTCGGCCTTCGGCACACTTAAGCCAGGTGGAGGGGCCGTCTGTGTGAGCGGCTGCGTGGATGCGCGAATGAAGGCAGCGCCCGCTGCACCACCTGAGCCCTACACGGCGTGGCAGAGCCTTCCCTTCTCTTTCTTCACCCTGGGCCCGCTGCACCGCCCGACCGTTTAGCTCCAAGTCCACAGAATCACCTGATGCTCTCAGCTTTGCTCCTTCCTTTCGGGGCCAACACCTTCATCGGAGCCACTCCCCGCCTTTAACTGGAGGAGGAAAGTGGCCCCGAGTTGGATCTCAGTATCAGCCTCCCACCGGCCTCTGAACGGGCAGCACCCAAATTCTGTGTACATTAGAAGCCCCAGGGAGTTCTCCTCCCACAGTTCTGATTCTCTGGGGAGGGGCACAGATGTGCTCTCTTTCTGGTGTTGGAACACGCGTTTTAACAGACGCCCGGGGCTACTGTAATCAAGGGGCTCAGGAGACAGCCCTTCTGCAAACACTGTACCAGACTGTGGTCTTTCCCAGACAGATCTAATGATACGCTGTCTCCCCTGCTTCAGTGGCTCCCCATACTTTCAGGATATAACACGGTGATGGAGGCGGCCTAGGCCTTTGTCCACCTTCACAGCTACCCACCGGTGACTAACCTGGTCCTGCTCTCTCCTGCCCTGCCTTTGCACACCCACCTCCATCTGCCAGGAATGCCCTTCCCAGCTTCCTTTTTGGACGACTCCAACTCATCCCTCAAGGCTGAAGCTCGGATGTCACCTCCTCCGGGAATGAGTCTTCCCTGCCCTCCTACGCTGGATCGGCTTCTTGTCCCTCCTCCGCCCGTGTCACCCTGTCACGAGTCATCTCTCCTTCATGTTATTTAACAAACGTGCATAGAGGGATTATTACGTGCCAGGAACTGTTCTAGGTGTGTTATAAATATCCTTTACCAACCCAATGAAATAGGAACTCTCATTATCCCCATTTTACAGATGAGGAAACCGAGGCACGGAGAGGGTAGGGAACGTGCCTGACCTCACATAGCTGGTAGGTGGCAGGACAGGGACTCGACCCAGGCAGTCTGGCTCTGGAGTCCACGTTCTTTCCCACTTCCTCGTGGGGCTGCCTCTTTCCTGTCCTAGCATATTGTACACTGTGTTCCAAGTATCTGCTCAGGATTCTCCTCCACCAGACAGAGAGCTCCTGTGGCTCCTAGGAGATGAAACGCCCAGCCCTGGCCCAGCACACAGTGGAATGTTTGCTGAAGGACAAAGCTATGCAAACTCATGGCACTGGATCAACAAGGAAAGATAAAATTCCCAAAACCTCAGAGTCTGAAGAGGTTTTCAATGGGATCAGGTCCAGTGACCTGCCTACTGTCCTATTCTTCATAGAGCGATGCTCCAGGGTATGCACACAGCCCGCTCCACCTCCGCGGGACGATGACATTCAGGAAGCTTCGCTTGATGCTTAACTAAAATGTGTCTCCCTGGCCACCAGGCCACACAGGGCTGGTCTCACTCCTCTTGCAGATACTAGATAGAGACAGGGCTCGTCAGAGACTGAAGACAGCCTTCACTCTGGCTTTCACTTTGGCAGGTTAACCCTCCCCTCTTCTACCTGGGGATCTGCGTTTCCAGTCCACCTTGGACATCTCCCTTAGAAACGTGCTCTGGTCAACCAGGGCCCTGCCCAAGATACACGTGCCCAGTGTAGACTGACTCCTATCACGGCCAATGATCTCTGATCAAAAAGAAAGAAATGCA
Source organism: Globicephala melas (assembly GCF_963455315.2). Taxonomy (NCBI): domain Eukaryota; kingdom Metazoa; phylum Chordata; class Mammalia; order Artiodactyla; family Delphinidae; genus Globicephala; species Globicephala melas. Next base: position 124,025,346 of record NC_083317.1, read on the forward strand.
TGATACTGTTTCAAAAGCTCTCTCCACAAGTGGCTGAAGCAGCCTTTGGGACACCAAGAGCCCTGGATTCTGGTGATGATATATCATGACAGGACTCTACTGTTTACACTGACTGTGCTTCCCCGAGCCAAGGGTTTTCCCACAAAATCTCCGTTCTCACGCCAAGGTTTCAAAGTAGCAACGATGAACTCCATTTTACAGAAGAAGGAACAGAGGCTCCAGGAGGCCACACCTGCCGAGGGCACACAGCTGCTAAGTGGCAGAGCAGCATTCAAACCCAAGGCTGTGGTTCCAGGGTCTGCGAGCTGAGCTCCTGCCACGCTGCCATTTGGGGAATGGTGGTTGGAACGTGGTGAAATGAGCACAGGATAAGCATGAAGGAAAGGGTGTGTCGCGGCAGGAAAATGGACGATTACAGACGAGCAGAAAAAGCAGCAAAATAACGAATCATCCACAGGTTTTCATAACCCAGTGGTCTTTTCCTGTCGCACTGAAGGAGTCCCTCAATTTGAGAAGATATTTTTCCACTTGCACACATTTTAACTAGAATAACTAATGATGTATATACCTTACTTGTTCCCTTCTTCGATTTGAATATCAGGAATTTCAGAATCCCTCTATTTCCAAAGTCAAAAACATCAAGGACTTGAAAACACAAAATGAATGATTTTCATTAGTGTCTACTACCATACAAGGAGTCATCACTACCATTTAAAATAAATGTAGTTTGAGAAACTATGAACTGTATTTTAATCTTTTTTGTATCCTTTCCCTACCACCTCTACCCCGACAGTGTAGAAAAATATCTAACACACATAAGCACTTAATAAATATATGTGGGTTCACATACACACTTTCTGTACTGAGAGGAAGAAATGCTTTTTTTTAAACAACCTGATTTTTTTCATTGTAACCTGGGTCATAACTTTCTCATATTCAAAACATCAGAAAAAGAAAACTATCAACAAGACAAAATAAAATATACAATCATTTCAGAAAACAAATAAAACAATATTGTTCATTTAAAACATGAGAAAACCAAGTTCTATTTGATTGTCTCAAATATATCACCTAAGACAATTATATGAGCTAATCCGGTATTCAAAAATAAGTCAAAAGAAACGGTTAAAAAAAAAGTCCATATATTTCAGGGTAAGGATGAAAATATAAGCGTTACTTAAGCAGACACCTTTGTATTACGAATTAGTCTAGTTTCTTACACCATAATAATTAGCAACCAATAAAGCAACTAAACAATAAAGCAATGTAACTCAATTTTCACACGGAAATAAATTCCAAAGTTACAGTTTACCTAGAAGCAGAAGAGCAGAAAGAATGTTCATATCTTAACGTCTTCCCGAACTCCAATGTATTCAAGAATAAAGACCTCAGACCCAGGCAGGCCAATTTACCCTGCAAAATTTTCCCGAAAAACAGTACGGCTGAAAAGCGGCTCTCCTAAAACAGAAGGTACTTTCAGAAGAGTTATATAAGCGAAACACACAGGCCAATTGAGTGATGCGGAAACCACCTCATGCAAGAGAAAGCCAGCAAACACAAGTAACCCACGTTCACGTCTCAGAACCTGTCAGGGTCTCAGAATAACAATCAAGGTTGATGGTAACATCCTACCTCTCCAGTGACAGGATGGAAAGTTTTTAATGAAAAGTTATAAACAACTAAATGAATGACAGTCCTAACTTTCTGGAAAAGATTCTTTTTTTTTTAAAAAAAACAGTTTATTAACCATCTGGAGAACCTTTAAACTTTACACAAGTATCTTCTCTTGACCTCTTTCCCTATTCTGGAAGGACAAAGTGAGTATTTTTAATTCTCTTTACTGTTAGAAGTGCCTATCATATGCACTAGATGTGTGCATGGAATATGTCACAGATTGGAGGTGAAACGGAGAAACTTGCTCAAAGCCTCTTGCCTTCAAACCACTTATTCCAAATGCCAAGTCCTTCCCACGTACCCCAGCACACTCAGAACATCCTGCTCTCGCAGCCACCTGCCCTTCCTTCCATCAGGCAGACAGTGACGGCAACGCCACCTCCTCACAGAGATGCCCCAGGCGGTGATGGAGGCCAAGCCCTTGTTTCCCACCCATCGGGGTGAGGGGGGAAGTGGAGGGCAGGTAGGTGGCAGCAAAAACACAATTGCCGGCATTGCCCAGATATTTTCTCGGCTTCAAGTACACAGCACCAGAAGGACAGGGAATTAGGGTCAGCCTGCTTTCCAGAGCAGGTGTAGGTTCATTCATTCACGTAAACATTCCTGAGACACCTCCTGTGTGGTTGGCAATGCTGGTTCCCGTGATAAAGAGGGAAACAGATGTGGGTCCTGCTCGCAAAGAGCAGACAGTCTTGTAGATGGAAAAGACACAAGAACTGAAAAGTATGATGCCGCAAGGCTAGTGCAGGAGGGGAGCAGGTTCGGGGCACCCCAGAAGTAGAGCCAAGAAGCCCAGACCCAGTTAGGGAGTCACGGAACGTTCCTGAAAAAGAAAGGGCTGAGTGAACCATGTGGAGGAGAAGATGGAAGGGAGGTGAGGAGGACAGTCCAGGCGGAGGGGCCGGCAGGATCTGGGCACAGAGCACAACCTGGATGTGCAGAGAATGCCAAGCCACTCGACAAGCCTATGGCGTAAAGTTCAAGGTGAGAGAGGGGCCCCAGGAAGGCAAGCGGCCTCCCGGGGACCCACCACTGAAGGGTTACAACCAACAAGGTACCAGACCAGATCTGTTATTTGAGGACAAACTCCCTCAGGGATCAGTGGGGCACATAGATTTGGGGCCCAGCCTGAGCACAGGCTCCCAGTGAAGGGCAGAGTGCAGGCGGTGAGGCCCATGGACTGGCTTCCTCAGCTGTGCTTGCCATGTGGGGTTTCCCATGCACGGTCCCTGCTGCCCAGGGGCTGCATTTGGTACTGGGACCTAATCCCCCTACCCTCCCTAGTAACGGACACCCAACCCCCAAAGAACCAACTGGTGGGCCAGGCACCTCTGCTGCGCGACCTGGCACGAGGACACGAGCTGACCACTCACTGTCTTCGCCTTGGGAACCTGAACTAAAGATCCAGGAATAACCAGGAAGTTTAGGAATCCAGGGAGAAGCCAAAAACGCGTCACGAGGCTTAGTGATTGCTCTTGTTCCTCACAGGCACAGAATCACAGCCTCCCACCACTAGGGCCAACGATAAAAAGACTGGGTTGTTTGAAACCTCACTGTTCACTGAAAGAACAAAGGCTTTGGGACCTACGTGCTTCCTCCCCATGGGGCCTTCTATTTCAGAGAGAAGCACTCCCCCAGCCGGGACCCGCCAGCCCAGCCACACTCACAGAACTGAAGGCTGAGGCTCACGAAGGCCAGCAGCGCAGCCAGGGCCAGCAGCAGCACGAAGCGATTGCGGAAAAGCATTATTATTTGTTTTATCTTCTCTTCATGGTTTCACCTCGAATCAGGAACACATCCTGTGAAGAGAGGAGAGGCAAGAAACATGTGTTCCAAGGTGGAAAACCAAGTTTGTCAACCGGAAATAATCTAATTAGCCCCATCCTCCGGCAGGGAAGCGTGAATCCCCTTCGGAGAACATTCCTGCGCCGTTGCTGATGTCTTCGCCCCCAAACTAGCCCAGCTGAGAAGGTGCCCTTCAAATTAACAAGTGGGAACAGTCTGTGAATGCTTCGTTTATCTGACCTCAAGAGAGAAGGAGATTTTACAGCATGGCCTTTCCAAAGAAAAACGGACAGGATGTTTATTGAGCACTTACAGTGCGCCAGACTCAGGAAGTCTTTACAAGGACCAGCAAATGCTCACCCCATTCTGACCCCCGACTTCTAAATCTTCAACCGTTTCTGATGAACACTTCGCTACAATGACCCTGCTTCTTTAACTTCGATCGTTACCCTGAATGTCAATCACTACCTCATGCCCCACTTTAATGCCTTTAGGGACAGCTGGGCTGTGTCGAGGATCTGTTCCTTCGCCAAGTAGGAACATCTGCTAATTAGAGACCTCCCCCGATCCTGGACCACTGGGCCTATTTCAGCTGCATCCATGGGTCTTCCTGCAGCCCCACTCACCATTCTAATTTTCTCTGACCATGTTAGAACTGTGCAAAAGGACTTTAAAAAAACGCTGAACGAGGCTCTAAATGTCCCTCCTGTGAAAAACGTGAATGGTTGCTATGGGTTTCACCCCATCAGTCTTAGATACCAAATTTATTTCCTGATTCTCATTGGGGTTTAAAATAGAACTTGAAAAGCACAGCCTCTTCACAAAAGGTTCTTAACCACAGCAAGATTATAACAGTTATTTCAAACCTGATTTTAGTGGCAGAATCTTTTTCTCCTTCAAATACAATAGAAAAGCAATCAGATAAAAGCTCACCTGCTAATGCGGTGAGGGCTGCACAACTCTATGAATATATTAAAAGCTACTGAATTATACCCTTCAGGTGAGTTGTTTGGTATGTGAATTATACCTCAACACAGCTGTTAAAAAAAAAAAAAAAGAGCACATGTGCAGGGAACGACGCAGGAGCCAGAGCCCTGGGGTCTCTTGCTTCCCAGCTGCCCTCCCCCAACTCACCCACCTCCACACCCAGAGCCCTACAAGGGAGTCTGAGAAACCACTCCTTTAAAAGACCTGTCAGACTTTCTATCACAAGAGAACAGTGGCTAAAAGACTGACGAAAATACACTTGCACCTCACAGTTGAGCCTGTATGTCCAGCGTCCGGCAACTCTGTTAACAAATGGATCCCAATTTACACCTTCAAATGAGCACTGCTTCTGTCCCTTTAGTCACCGCTCCTATCCAGGGGCCAGTACTTCATGTCCCAAGGTGATCTATCCTCCAGGGGACACTCACCTCCCTGCCCTGGTGGGGACTCACCAGCCTCACAAGCTCTCTGGTGTTTCTGGCTAAAACCACACACAACCCTGGTTGATCCCACCCAGGATTTAATATATTTAGGACCCCAAATAAATGTTTTGTTTCCAAAACTCAAACTCCCCATGGCCTCCCCCTGGGGGTGTTTGCAAGGACACCCACAGACCCTGAAAGCAGCTCACCAGAATCTACACTTGGTGAGAGGCCAAGGCCAGGACTTCTGCACTGAACCCCCAAGGTGGCTGAGGTCACAGTGAGAGACAGGATGTGGGTCCATCTGACTGTGGCCCTGTAGCTGTTCCCTCTTGAGGCAACAAAGACGGTGAAGCCTTCATGTGGACAAACCCCAATCCCAGACGTAAAGCATCAAGGCTGGGTGGCTCTGGGCCGCTGATCCAGGCTGGCGAGTTCCTTGCCTGGGGTGTCTGGGAGGCGTCACAGTCTACTCTCTCATATTCTCGACCTTGGGGGTGTCCTTGGCAATGCTCATCTGATGGTTCAACAGCAACCGTCCCCCTCCCCAACCAAAGGAAAACAACCTAAGTCAAATCCAAGTCACAGTCTCTCTACCCCTCACCCTGGACAGGTTCTGCTGCCTGGCCAAGCTCCGCAGGGATGAGCATGGAAGGCACCGACATTCAGCTGCAAACACTGGCCAGTATTTCCAAAATATACCCCACCCGGGTGGAATGTCAGTGTTCCCCCGGAGCAGCCTCCCCTGGGCAGCTTCCAACCTTTGCTCCACTCCTCTGGGAACCAGGAACTTCTAACTTCTCAAAACCATCCATTCCCTTAGGATTCCCGTGACATGCCCTGAGGACAGGCTTGGTAATTTCTAACATGCAAGCAGAAAATCGAAGCTCAAGGGCACGAGGTTATTAAGTGGTGATGACAAGATACGAAATGAGATCTGTGCCTCTAAAGCTCTTTCTTATGCCTTACAGTGTCATCCCCACGTGTCCACATACTGATTCTAGTTGCAACCCGTGTATCTACGCAGAACAAGTTAACTCTTGGCGTGCGCCAGCTTCTTTGCTACCTGAGGACGGCTGGCTGCTTCTGGCTCACCAGCCTGTGGATTTCAGAACCCTCTCACTAACGCAGTCGTTCCCGATTGGATTTATTCTACTTTACAATGACCTTCTTATGAGGGGATCCTTTTAATTTGGGGAAGGTGAGTGGGGTGTGTGGATGGAGATGAGATCACAGAATGTGGAGAAGGTTCAGAGCAATGTCTCCTTTTGGGTGTCCCTGTTCCCCCCAAAATAAATATCCTGGGGCTTTCCTTCATGCCTTCCTGTCCCTTCTGTTATGCTACCACCTTCTTTTGAGGCTAATACCGCCTTTGGAAGGGCTCCATTGCCTTTACACGAACATCTTCAAGTGCTCCTGCCCGGCAGGTGGCCTTTGGGGCCTTTCAGAGTTCTGTGAGGAGGGTTCTGCTTTTCTTGCTGCCTGAAGATGCTTCTCTGTGGGACCACATCGGCAGCACGTGCAGAGAAAGGGCACACGGCACTCTGGAGGCAGACAGAGCCGGGTCAGAACCTCGAGCTCGGCGACCATGGGCCAAGTTACTTAATCTCTCTGAGACTCAGTTTCCTCATCTGTAAACTGGGACTAATTTACCTGGGGATGTTGTGAGGCTAAGTACAATCCTCAGCGTATGGTAGACGCTCAAAAGAAAATGATTGTCAGGAACTTCCCTGGTGGTCCAGTGGTAGAGAATCCTCCTTGCAATGCAGGGGTTGCGGGTTCGATCCCTGGTTGGGGAACTAGGATCCCACATGCCGCAGGGCAACTAAGCCTGTGCGCCGCAACTACTGAGCTCGCGCACCTCAACGAAAGAGCCCGCGTGCCACCAACTACAGAGCCCACGCGCTCTGGAGCCCGTGGCCATGACTAGAGAGAGAAAAACACGCACGACACAGCTAGAGAGAAACCTGAGCAGACCGCGCACCGTAACGAAAAGATCCCTCCTGCCTCAACAAAGATCCCATGTGCCACAACTAAGACCCAACGCAGCCAAAAAACATAAGGAAAATAAATAAATAAATAAAATAAATATTAAAAGAAAATGTGGGCTTCCTTGGTGGCACAGTGGTTAAGAATCTGCCTGCCAATGCAGGGGACATGGGTTGGAGCCCTGGTCTGGGAAGATCCCACATGCCACGGAGCAACTAAGCCCATGCACCACAACTACTGAGCCTGCAAGCCACAACTACTGAAGCCCGCGCGCCTAGAGCCTGTGCTCTACAACAAGAGAAGCCACCGCAATGAGAAGCCTGCGCACCGCAAGGAAGAGTAGCCCCCGCTCGCCACAACTAGAGAAAGCCCGCACACAGCAACAAAGCAGCCAAAAATAAATAAATAAAATAAATAAATTTTTAAAAAAATGAAAATGGCTTCATTACCTACTCATTTTCTGTCAGTTCACTCTGCTGCTTCCTCCCTCCTCCTGGGAAAGAGGAAGAGTTTCTCAACCTGTTTGCTGGTTCCTCCAGCTATGTGAGTACTAAAATGGTCACCTGTTCTCATCCCCACCCGTCCCTCTGTCACTCTGGCTCAGATGCCATCTTCAGCCTCTCACTGTGGGCCTGGGATGCAGCCTTGCTGCCCGGGGGAAACCACCCACCACTGATTTCTGAGCCTGGTGGTGTCTCTTGCTTTAGCAGCTGGGGAACCAGACTTGCCTCTTGGTTGCCCTGCATTTGGGTGTGGGTGGTGAGAACTTTCTTCTGGTGCTGGGCTGGGTCTGACCTTTAAGCACTTCCTGCCTCCAGGCTCTCGAGAGATTTTCCACCACACTTACTGACAGATGAGGCCACTAGAACTGCCTCTTTACAGGAGGGTGAGTCACAGCCTGGTTCAGAGTCGTCTTCAGGTGGGCATCAGGTGGAAACAACTGTTTTTGCTAAGTTAAATCTCAGGCTCATAGACAGGTTTGATTTGTTGCGGTGACGGCCCCCAGTCTGTTCATGCCTTTCTGTGTCCACGGCCTTGTGTAGATGCCTCCCAAACCGACTCTAAGCTTGGACAAGGTATATATGCTTCGGCCAATGGGACGACAGCAAATGAGCTGCAAACAGCGGCATGAAAAGTACTTATGCATTAGGGCTTGTCCTCCTTGGCTGCTTTTAGAACACCAAGACCACCGTGTGAAGACGCCCAGGCGAGCTGTTGGACGATGAGAGACCACATGGGGCCAAGGCAAGCAGTCCTGGCTGAGGCTCTCTTCAGACCACCAGCCTGCCAATCACCACACACGTGAGCAAGGCCGTCCGAGACCATCCAGCCCAGCCTTACCACCTGTAGATGCAGATCGGGAGAGTCAGCCCAGACTAAAAGAACTGCACAGCCAACCCCCAGATCACAGCAAATATGTAAAGGTTTTAAGCCACTAAGTTTGGGGAGCTTGAGATCTGTAAAGCAAAAGCTAACTGATCCAATAAAGAGAAAATACCTTGGGTTTCTACCAGGAAATTCTAAGCCAGGGTCCAGATCCCTATATCCTCATCTTATACAAAAGCTTCATCTCATCTACATTCTTCAATATGCTGAGGGCTTTTGGGGAAAGGAGCTATATTTAGTTCCAGATTTAAAATACCGAGGATATGTTGGGTTAACCAGATGGCTGGGATCACATGACTGCCGTAGTGCTTTTAGTTTTTGGGCTACTGACGTCTCCACGTTATCTGTGGCTTTTCATTTGATGACACAGGCCTCCATCAAAGGACACGCACCGTTTCCCCTTGATATGTTCTGGGTTTCTGGTGCCCCTACCTTCTGACTCTCCCTTGGCAGACTGCAAATGGCAAATAACGGTCAGAATCTCATTACTGCCACTGTGCTAGGACCAGCCTGGTGGCACAAAGCCTAGGGGCCGGGGGGAGGGGGAAGGGGGCAGCACATTAACACCGAACCTGGGATAAACCCATACATGCCTTCTCCTGGAGCTAATTTTCCTAGAATACTTGGAAAGGAAGGTCACGCTCTGTTCTTTTTTTTTTTTAAACGGCTAAAGAATAACGATATAATTACATGGCTTCGAAGTTTGCATTTGCAGCTGGAGCCAGGACCCCAATGTGAGAACCCGGTGCATGGCTCCGCCCTGGGGTGTTTCTTCACTTCTTCAGTGGAAGAGATCTGGGGAGCCCTGATATAGTGGAAAACATGAGGCTTCAGAGACCAGCATATCTGTGTCAATTCCCTGCTCTGCCGCTATTTTCTTCTGTGTCCTCCTGACGACTTCACTTTGCCGAGTTTCAGGATCCTGATCTTTAAATAAGATTAGGGATAAGAGCGTAAAAGAGCAGGAGTAGGACTGCCCTGGTGGCGCAGTGGTTGAGAATCCATCTGCCAACGCAGGAGACATGGGTTTGAGCCCTGGTCTGGGAAGATCCCACATGACGCAGAGCAACTAAGCCCATGCACCACAACTACCGAGCCTGCGCTCTAGAGCCCGCGAGCCACAACTACTGAGCCCGTGAGCCACAACTACTGAGCCCGTGAGCCACAACTACTGAAGCCCGTGCGCCTAGAGCCCGTGCTCCACAATAAGAGAAGCCACCGCCATGAGAAGCCCGCGCACCGCAACGAAGAGTAGCTCCCACTCGCCACAACTAGAGAAAGCCCAGGTGCAGCAACGAAGACCCAATGCAGCCAAAAATAAATAAATAAATAAATTTATTAAAAAAATAAAATAAAATAAAGAGCAGGAGTAAATATACTACGCAGAGCACCTGGCACACAGCAGGGATGTGCTGTGTGTGACCCCCAGCTCTGGAGGAGTCACACAGACCTCTGCCCACCAACCAAACACAAAGAGTCAACCTTTCCCGGAGCTGCTGTTCTGCCCCAGGCTGCGGCTCCCCTTCCAAACCCTGGCCACGGGCCACTGCCTTATTCACGAGCCCAGCCCCATCCGTCAGGGCGGGCGGCCACGTTTGCAGCCCGTTCCTGGCCCGCCCCACCATGCCGGCCTTCCTTGGGGCTGACTCAGCTGTGGTGTCCCGCCCTGCCACAGGTTTTCCAGCCTGGAACATCTGTCTCAGCTTCTGTTGGGTCCCATCCTCAGAAGACAGGATTACCAGCCAACGGGCTCTCTCCATCTCTCTGGCCCAAGCTCCAGCCCCATTCTCCAGAGACCCTTTCTCCTTTCCCATCCCTAGCGAGGAGGCTCTCAGCCACTCAAGACATCAAGCATTCCTTGGGTCTCCTTCCGGTCATATTCCTGCATTTTCCCTCCACAGGAGTTCGGAGCACGCACACCCCTGGGATCTACTGCAGCTCCCCCAGATAACCCATTGAACTTGTCCAAGTCATGCCAAGAGACAGCCAGGACCGGGCCCACAGCAGAAACCCCACAGCCTGCTCACAGCCCAGAAAGCAAAGTCCACAGGAAGAGTCACTGCCACATCGGCAGGGTGAGATGCTGCGGGATGGCGACCTACTTCAGTACAGCTCCCACCTCTCCTAACCGTCAAACATCTCTCAGGTCCCATCACCTTCCATGCAAGATGCTCTTGACTCAATATGACATCATGAGCAAATCCAATCCCTGTAAATACTTCCGTGGAAACCACTGTTTCATGTTGCAGGCTGAACACATTAACAGTTACCAATCATCAAATGTCTACTGGGCCCAGCCTTAGTTCCCACTGCTAAACCCACATGGTGAAAATATCTGATATCCAGAAATAGAATTATTACTCTGAATCCCTGATGAAGCAGTAAGAAAGAAAACAAATAAGCAAACAGAAAACTCAGTTAACTTAATTCAACTTTACAACAGATTTGAATAGTGAAAGAAGATATTTTAGAATGTAATTCTGAAAAAAAAAACACCAGTAAATAGGCAGTTCCCATTATTGTATTATGGGAAATACCATTTCTGAATTAAGAGGAAAAAGGAATATATCAAAGGCATTTTTACAAGCTACCATTCTACCACCAGAGACTGCCAAAGCCCAAGCCCTGGCCTGATTTTCACCTTGTAAAAGCTGGAAATGCCACGTCTGGTGACTCCGGTCTCAGAGTCCCCTTCAAAGTGTACAGAATTCGGGGTTTGAAACATGACCATGACCATTTGAAGGAAAAATATGCATTCAATTATCTCATATGTGTAGTTAAAATACCATTACCAGGAATAGAAAGACGGTATGAAAGAAAATGCTTTGGATGTATTCTATACTTTGGTATATTTTTTTTCGGTCTTAATCATTTTGGCCTAAGTAAATCCAGCATTATAATGAACAAAAAAGCCCTCGAGTCTGTAATTGTGAACTAAATATGAACCAAGCAAAGGTAAAAGCTACATCTTCGTAATCCTCCCTCTCCAAGGTCCCCTCAAAGTGGAGTCTAATTGCAAAATCAAAGACGCTTGGCTAAGAATAAACCAACCTTAAAGTCTGATGAGTGAGAGCCTGATAGATTCCAGACCTCCTGGACAGCACCAAGGGGGCTGTGAGCTCCCAGCAGCCATTCACATTCCAGTTATTCAAATTCCAGCTAACCTGCAGGCTGGGTTCTGAAGGCCGAAACCGCTTCACTCATCCAGTCAATCCGTTGATTCAAAACAACATATTTCCCCAAAGCCAATACGTGTTGAGCACCATCGAAAGTGCTGAGGACACAGGATACAGGACACAGTTTCTGCCATCTTGAAGCTCACAGCTGAAATGTACTTATGAGAGAAAGGATATGAGATCTAGGAATTGCTTTAAAATATTCTGGAAGGGGGAGCGGCGGGGGAAAGTCAAGGAGGAATTACTGAAACAAGATTGGCAAACTGCTGACAATTGCTGAAGCTGGGTGATGAATCCTAAGGGCACATCATATGATCCTCCGTGCTTTTGTGTATGTTTGAGGTTAAAAAAAAATTTAAGTGTTAAGAAAAAAAAAAGGAAGCTCACAGTCTGGTCAGTGGAGCAATGAGTAAATAGAACATCTGGCCTGTGAAACCAGTACCATGATGGGGGAGCAGAGCGGGCGAGGGGAGGGGACCCACCTAGGCCCAGAGCGGGTGGTACTGTTTCCTGTGGAGAAAGCTGGGCCCGAGCTGAGCTCAATCTTCAAGAGCAGATTGGAGCTGACAGGTTCACAACTGCATTTTAGGAAAACATGTGCGTTTTAGGAACGAACCAAAGAAACTGCACTAAGGAAGACTGTCCTGACTCTAGGAGGGTTTGTATCTCTGTGTGTGAGAGGAGCCAGAGCGGGGAGGCGGATTAGTCCGGGCACCACCCCACAGCTGCACCTGCAGTGAGTCTGCCGCACCCGGGGACAGCTGGCTGCCCAGAGGCCCCACCAGGGCTGGGCCAGGGAGCCCTCACCTCACCTGGGTCTGCTCCTCCACGGGGAGCTTGCCTGTGACCCGGCGCCGACAGGCAGGTGGCTACAAGGGCCTCACTCCCCCCACCTAGGCCAACCTATCAATGGACCCCAAGGAATCCCACCACCAAGGGACTGGACTGCTCACCCACTGATGCCCACTCCCTTCCTGGAGTCCCCTCAGGGCCCAAAGCCACTGACCTCCAGGTTGGAGCAAGGGGAGGGGTCTGATCTCAGGAGCCAGGCCACCAGGCAGTGCCAGCTTGAGGGACAGGCCTACTTCGTGGACTGACCCTCATTTTCTAGGGCTGGGATTCTCTATCTCTTCCCAGCACCAGCCTCTGCTGGGAATACAGGACAGGAGCAGGCCGAGGCCTCCCTGCCCCTCTCAGCAGGGGTGACACTTGAAAGGATGCTTGAGAGCCACGCAACGTGCCGCCCCTGGAACATTCTGCGCTGTGCCTCACACCAACCCTCCCGGACGCCTCTCTCACCCACATTACTCTCCTCCTGAAGGACAGCCTGTCTTCTACCTTGGGCTGGGGAGGGGTGGTGTAACCCAAGACAGCGTCATGCCCAGATGTGACACGGAGTGGCAACACCCACCTCCTTGGCTACGGGGTCACCAGTCGGGGGCGGGGAGCAATCAACGCTGCAGATCACGCCCGAAGCTGGCCCTGGATCAGGGCAGCATCAGGCCCAGCGCTCTCTGGCCCTGCTTTCCGGGCTCACTATGACCTGGCCACACCCCACAAATCCCACTGCAGGCCCCAGTCCTCCTTCCCACGACGTGGAGTTAAGTATGTGGGCTCCGCGGTCAGCTGGCCAGGTCTAGAGCCCTGCTCTGACACTTCCTGAGCCACAGCTGCCCCATCTATGAAATGGGAACAATCCATCTCACAGGGTGTGTAAGGCTCACGGGGTTAATCCTTGTAAGGGACACAGCCCAGTTTCGGGCTCCTAATAAGCTCTCAGTAAGTGTCAGCAGTGACTTCTCTTATGGCTTTAATACCCACCACCCACACGTGGGGTCCTCACCCTGCTGCCGCCTTGTCTCCGTGTCCACCCTAGAGATAAATGCCTGCACTGCAGCAAACAGACCAAGTCAGTTTGAAGAGGTTTTAAACACCACCTGGTTCAAGTCCCCTGTTTGACCGGAAGACAGGCCAAGGGCAGGTCACGACCAGCACAAGGCTCCAGGCTGCTCAGGGAGCCTGGCCCTCCTGGCACGCACCCCTGCTTCACAGCCAGAGAGTGGCCGCCAGCACTCTGCCTTGGTCACTTCCTTCCTCTTCACCGTAGAGGGCACGTATGTGGCAGACACTCCTAACTGTCGCCCAGTGTCTATTCTCGCCTTCTTACTGGCAGAATCCTCTAGGTTTTAGCTGGACACGTGGCCACCCAGCTAGAGATAGCTATTTCCCAGACTCCCTTGCAATTAGCTGTCATCATGTGACCAGGTTCTGGTCAATGAGTTGTGACTGGAGCTAATATGTGCAATGCTGGGTCAAAAGGAGGCTGCCTGCACTACCCGACTCTGCCCTTCCTCCTTCCCCCCAACCCCCACCCTGGCATGGTGGTGAGCCAGCTTTCTCGATGCCCATGGAGACAACATCCTTGTAGATGACAGAGAAGAACCCTGGACGACCCCACGGGTCATCCATCTCCTTAACTGCCTACCAGGTCAAACTGTTTTGGGAGAGAAAAATCAATCTCACAGTCTTTTAAAGTCATTGTTATTTCTGTAATAACCTATATGGGAAAAGAGTGTGAAAAAGAATGGGTACATGGATATGTATAACTGAACCAGGCTGCTGTACACCCAAGACAAACACAACATTGTAAATCAACTATACTCCAATATAAAAGAAAAATTAAAAAGAAAAAAAAAGTCATTGTCATTTCTGCTAAAGCAGCCAGAGCAATCCCCTAACTAGAACTCACCACTAGCTGTAAAGAACAGGGGTCCTCCCCATGCGGGCTCCCTCTGGGGGGTGTGATGAACAAGCACACACACTCCTGATTAACTGCATTAGGCTCATCACTGACCAGGCTGAACCTCACTCTTAGACGTGATATACATGAGACATGGCTGGGGTAGCCTTTGTTCTTTTTTTTTTTTTTTGCTGTACGCGGGCCTCTCACTGTTGCGGCCTCTCCCATTGCGGAGCACAGGCTCCGGACGCGCAGGCCCGGCGGCCATGGCTCACGGGCCCAGCCGCTCCGCGGCATGTGGGATCTTCCCGGACCGGGGCACGAACCCGTGTCCCCTGCATCGGCAGGCGGACTCTCAACCACTGCACCACCAGGGAAGCCCCCCTTTGTTCTTTTTGAGTTATATTTTTTGTTTTATCTCAAACAATTCATATATCTGTGAAGATGGCTTGGCTGCAGGTAATAGAAAACCCTGCTAACGCAAAGGGACCCATCGACATTCTCACATGAGTCACAGTGCTAGGAACTGCTGCAGCAGGGTTGCTTAATTCAGCAACTCAAAGGCATCATCAGGAAGTCAGGATCTTTCCATCTCCGGGCTCTCTGCCATCCTCTGTGTTTGTCGTGTCCCTAGGATGGCTCCACCCAAGGATCACAGATGGTGACCACTCTCCAGGCATCACCCTTGGCAACAGGCAGAGGCAGAAGGGATGATCCTGCACATTTCTACTGGACGCCAGGATGCCTTTCCCAGAAACCCTCCAGCGGACTTCCCCAAACGTCTAACAGCCAGAACTGTGTCACATGCCCATGCCCCAGACTGATCACCAGCACCACGAATGGACCGCCGAGACTGGGTGAAACCAATCAGGATTCACCTCCTGGTGGAGGCCCATGCAGGGAGGGAGATGGTGAACAGAATTGGAGTTCTGTTAGGACTGAGGGAGGGAGGGGATGCCTGTAACAACCAACAGCTGGAGAAGACTTGACAACACACACACACACACAATGACTCTAAAAAATTATTCTCAAACCCAGTCATCTGATGACAGTACCAGCCCTTTTCAGATCTAGCAATCAAAGCACATGTCGTTATAATTATATGTTTAACGAGCATCAGTTTGCTTGGGTACAACCAGCAGAGCAGCATCCCTCAGACTACTGACTACATGTTCTACTGACGAGACTTTTTTTCCATATTTCACACATGCTGAAATATGCAGCATGAAATATTTAACTATCGTTTCTTTCCAAAAAGGATTCTGAGGCAGATAAATCTGCAGACTTAGTATTTTTAAATCCCTGAAATAATGAAGGGTTTTTTTTGCCCTGCATTTGTGAGCTACACATGCCCACCACTCTTCCCTTTGAGGTTTTTTCCAGCTCGACAAAGGATAAACTTGTCAGGGCTACTGATCGTTTCTCAGGACCAGAAGAGACTGAAATAAATAATTCAGCAAGCCAGGATTTTCACTTTTATGTACTCTTCAGTGATTTTTTTCTTGACATTTGGCGAGAAGTCTGGGTGCCAGCCAACTTGGCTGCTTTGCTCTTTCTTAAGTTTTAGAAGCGTCACATCTGAAACTGGCATTCTTATTTTAGAATGTCAAGAGCAACGATAAGTACCTCAACAAAAAAGGGAGAACACGCAGTTGGCATGCCTTACGCACCACAAAGCCACTTAAAAAAATACAGCTGATTCTTTTTATTTTGCAAGCAAACTGTGTCAATTAAAAGTTTCTTAAAATGTCAAGGAAAGCACAAAAGGCTTAAATAGGCAGGGCTGTAAAACTGGAACGATAAGTGATGTACAATTGAAGATTTCAGTGAGGAAGTCAAAATTTTAAAGGAAAAAAAAACCCCAAAAAGCTCACACTGTCCTGAGAATCTCAGCTGTCCAAAGTGAACCAGGCACGCCTGAAAGTGCAGGTTGCCAAGGCCACTTATGCTTTCTGAAAGCTGCCTTTTTTCTATGTTAACAGTACTACGTGGAAATAGAATTTTTCTCTGGGTGGATACATGAATGGGGCGCTCATCCACGCAACGGATCAAGGCTTTTCTCCCAGGGAGGCCTTGTTCAGGCTGGGAGCACGCTCACCTACAGAGCTTTGACAAAACCTGTGCTCACTGCTGGCCCATCCCGTGACTCGGTCACGATGAGGCGTGGGGCCCCAGGTCCTCTGTGTGTCCACATCACTGCCAGTGCTGGTGGGCAGGAACTCCATGCCTCTAAAAAAACTTTCAGAAAACTGCTGGGTGAGTCAGTGGGAGGCTGGCAGCAGCAGTGTCAATACAGAATGAGCCCTCCTGCCCAGGGAGGTGGTCAAATGGGCAGTTACCTGCTGGAGGTGCTGTGGAGGGACTGGCATGGGTGACCTGTAGGAGCAGCCATGTGCTGAGATCCAAGGATTCTCTGATTCAGATGTTTTGAGAAACTCTCAAAACTGTTTTTTTTTTGTTTCCTTTTTTTGGTTTCTTTGCATGTATAAAGAGACAGGTAGAGCAAAAACAGAGCTAAGAACACGGTCACATAGAATCACAGACACTTATCTCGGAAGGAATTTGAACTGTTATTTAGTCCCAGCTCCCTTCCCATAAAGTAGGGAATAACACTGTAATAAGCTCCATTTAGATTGATTCAGCTTAAAGTTGTAATGAAACACAAGCCTCAAGGTCAATGATACTCATATATATAATGGTGAAAAGCTAAAAACTTTTCCTCTAAGATCAGAAACAAGATGAGGATGTCCATTCTTGCCACTTTTATTCGACACAGTACTAGAAGTCCTAGCCAGAGCAATTAGGCAAGAAAAAGAATTAAAAGGCATCCAAATCAGAATGGAAGAAGTAAAACTGTCTCTATTTGCAGATGATGTAATATTATATACAAAAAACCCTAAAGACTCCACCCAAAAACTTGGAACTAATAAACAATTTCAGTAAAGTTACAGGCTACAAAATCAATATGCAAAAATCAGTTGCCTTTCTATACACTAAAAATGAACTACCAGAAAAAGAAATTAGGAAAATAATCCCATTTACAATTGCATCAAAAAGAATAAAATACCAGGAATAAATTTAGCTAAGGAGGTGAAAGATCTGTACACTGAAAACTATAAGACATTGATGAAAGAAACGGAAGGGAAAATAAATGGAAAGATATTCCATGTTCATGGATTAGAAGAACTTAAAATGTCCACCCTAACCAAAGCAATCTACACATTCTATCCAAATTCCAATGGCATTTTTCACAGAAATAGAAAAACAACCCTAAAATTTGTAAGGAACCACAAAAGACCCCAATTAGCCAAAGCAATCTTGAGAAAGGACAAAGCTGGAGGCATCACACTTCCTGATTTCAAGCTGTATTATAAAACTGTAGTAATCAAAACAGTATACTACTGGCATAAAAAGATACATAGATCAATAGAACAGAGAGCCCAGAAATAAACCCATGCATATATGATTAATTAATTTACAACAAAGGAGCCAAGAACATACAATGGGTAAAGGATAGCCTCTTCGATAAATGGTATTGGAAAACTGTACAGCCACATGTGAAAGAATGAAACTGAATCCCTGTCTCATACCACACACAAAAATTGACTCAAAATGGATCAGACTTGAACATAAGACCTGAAACCAGGGCCTTCCCAGGTGGCGCAGTGGTTGAGAGTCCGCCTGCCGATGCAGGGGACACGGGTTCGTGCCCCAGTCCGGGAGGATCCCACATGCCGCGAGGCGGCTGGGCCCGTGAGCCATGGCCGCTGAGCCTGCGCTTCCGGAGCCTGTGCTCCGCAGCGGGAGAGGCCACAACAGTGAGAGGCCCGCGTACCACAAAAAAAAAAAAAAAAAAAAAAAAGGTAAATAAAAAAAAGACCTGAAACCATAAAACTCCCAGAAGAAAACAGAGGGTAAACTCCTTTGGCTCCTATGGACACCATAAGCAAAGGTAACAAAAGCAAAAATAAACAAGTGGGACTATATCAAATTAAAAATCTTCTGTACAGCAAAGGAAATCATCAACAAAATGAAAAGGCAACCTATGTGATGAGATAAAATATTTGCAAATCACATATCAAATAAGGGATTAATATCTAAACTATATATAAAGAACTCATACAACTCAGCTGCAGAAAAAAAAAAATCTGATTTAAAAAAGGGAGAGGAACTGAATAGACATTTTTCCAAAGAAGACATACAGGTACCTGAAAAGATGTTCAATACCACCAATAATCAGGGAAGTGCAAATCAAAACCATAATGAGACATCACCTCACACCTATTAGAATGGCTATTATCAAAAAGACAAGAGATGACAAGTGTTGGCAAGGGTGTGGAGAAAAGGGAACCCATATGCACTACTGGTAGGAATGTAAATTGGTGCAGCCACTATAGAAAATAGCATGGAGGATCTGCAAAAAAATTAAAAATAGAACTACTATAACTATATGATCCAGTAATTCCACTTCTGGGTGTATGTTTGAAGGAAACAAAATCACTACCTCAAAGAGATATCTACATCTCATGTTCACTGCGGCATTACTTATAATAACCAAGATATATATCTATATCTACATCTATATACATATATTACATTTTCTTTATCCATTCACCTGTTAATGGACACTTAGGTTCTTTATATATACACACACACATACACAATGGGATGTTATTCAGCCATGAAAAGGAAGGAAATTCTACCATTTGTGACAACATGCATGGATCTTGGGGGCATTAAGCTCAGTGAAATAAGTCAGACAGAAAAAGACAAATATGGTATGATCTCACTTATATGTGAAATCTTAAAAAAAAACAAAAAACTGAACTCACAGAAACAGAGAACAGATTGGTGGTTGCCAGAGGTGGAGGGTGGGCATTAGATGAAATGGGTGAAGGTGGTAAAAAGGTACACACTTCCAGCTATAAGATAAGTAAGTTATTGGGATGTTATGTACAGCATGGTGACTATGGCTAACAATACTCCACTGTATATTTGAAAGTTTCTAAGAGAGTAGATCTTCAGAGTTTTCATCACAAGAAAAACATTTTTTATAACTAACTCTGTGAGGTGATGGATATTAACTAGACTTACTGTGGTGACTATTTAGCAATAGACACACGTATCAAACCATTATGTTGTACACCTTAAACTAACACAATGTTGTATGTCAATTATATCAATAAAACTGGAGGAAAAAAGAAGATAGAATATAAATGGATGTTGAGTAAATATGAATGTACAGTGTTAAAAAATAATAAAATAACCAGAAGAAAAGAGAAAAAGGCAAACTTGAAAGTCACATGCTACAGAAGCAGAGCTTCCACAAGCTTGGGGCCCCAAATCTGTGTGCAACAGAGCTCCCACCACTTTCACACACCACCAACCTTGATACCATTGTCCTGGAACCAAACTGGACCATTTTTGTAAGGGAAAAATAATCTATTGTGTTAAGTCACAGAAATTTAGGGGTTTATTTGTTATAGCAGCTTAACACTAATCCTAACAGTTACTTGTCCATATACATAGGCTTTTTAAAAAAATATTTATTTATTTATTTATTTGGTCTTAGTTGCCGGGTCTTAGTTGCGACATGCGGGCTCCTTACTTGTGGCATGCGAACTCTTAGTTGCAGCACGCACGTGGGACCTAGTTCCCTGACCAGGGATCGAACCCAGGCCGCCCGCATTGGGAGTTTGTAGTCTTACCCACTGTGCCACCAGGGAACTCCCATACACATAGGCTTTTGATAAAGATTAAGCAAAATATTCACGAAACACCTGAGTCACAGTAACTCAGTAACGGTTAATTCCTTTCTGCTCATGGGTCTGCTACCCACTGGAAAATATACCAATAAATTTTTTTTTTTTTTTGCTTTGGAGCAATCATTTTCTAGGAATATTTAAATGTACAGATTAGGGCTAACCCCCTAAGCTTATTATGAGGCAACATTTTCTGGCGAGTTCTGACTATTTACATCTTTAAGTCACTCTGTCATCTGGAATATGACGTTTGCCTTGAACCCTAACTTGGAGCTGAGAGAGGGAGAGACCTTGGAACAAAGACAGCCACCTCACTCAGTGGATGGCAGGTCCTTTCAAGTTTTCCAAAGTAAGTCATACTTACTTGTACTTTACTAGGGGTTCTAAAAAGAAAAGTCAGCGATGCTTAATGAGAAACATGAAGGAAGAAGCTGTCGATGCAAGAGCTTTGAGAATGCCGAGCACAGGGACAGTCACGAACGCTGTTTACTCACCAGTTTCCACAAACTCAGGCTACATGAGCAAATACCTATTCTGTATTCTCACCATAAAATTAGGTTTCTAAATTGAGTTTCTAAGTATGTCTACTAAACAGGGCAAAGAGCTATCCTGTAATATTTAGAGCCTTAACAGTCATCTTCCAAAATCTGTGGCGTTATTCGTGGGGCACTATTGTGTGTATCACAGGACATCACGGTGGTGGGAGTGTTTGCTGTGGATCGTGTTCAGTAACAGTGCTGTGAACTGTTGGTTATGGAAGACTGGCTTTGCCCACCAACCTTGTGATAACTAACCGCAGACTGCCGTATCACTAGTCTTGTTATGACTGACCCAATCAGGATGGAGATCCGTTCCTTTTCCTCAAGTTAGGAACATACCTGATATCTTCCTTTGTAAGAAAAACGAACCATTCTAACAGATTCATTTAAAACCATGTTCAACCAAAATCCTGTTGTCCCCCGAAGGACAGTCTTCTCTCATTTTCCCAGCAGGTGGTCATTAGAACTCTGGCGCTTTAGTGGTTTCCCATAATGCTCTTGGGATGACGACCAAACCCTGCCCGTGGCCTGCAGGCCCAGCCTCACCTCAAGCCCATACACGAGAGCCCTCCAGCCATCCTGACCATGTCTCAGCCCCACAGAAGAGCCCTGCTCCTTGGAGACTTGGGACCTGTGTCCATGCCTGTCCTCTGACAACCCATTAGGAGGTGGGGCAGCTGGGCAGATGCCTGGGGTGCTAGTCCCACAAGGGGCACAACCCCTCACAGGAAAGAACCTGAGGTGGAGAAAACTGTACCTTTCTGAAGCTGCTCGCGCAGAGGAGGGAGGTGGAACCCCCAGGGGCCATTAGGCTGCCTTCTTTCGGGAAGACTCTGGTGAGTGAGCCATGGCAGGGAGGTAAGCTTGAAGCCAAGGCTGAAACGCTAGGGAGAGCAGAGCATGAGAGCGTGGTGGTTTTAATGCACGTCCACAAATTCTCTGTTACATCTCCCACCAGGAGGAGGTTCTAGGTCTTGGCAACAGGCGTTGGACTGCCTTGAGGAGTAGAAAGGCATAGAAATGATGTGAGCTGTGTGAGCTCCAACACCAGGTCAGAAAAGTCTATGCAGATTCTACCTAGCTCTCTCTCTCCTGGGTCACTTGCTTCAGAGCTCTGAGGCCACGACGCAGGAGAGACCCCATGAGAGGGCCCCCAGGGGTGGGGATGCCTAACAGCAGACATGTGAGTGGGGGAACGTTCAGATGATTCCAGACCAGCCACTGCCTGAAGGACTGTGTGAGAGATCTGAGCGAGAATCACTGTCTGGGCCTGGTTCACCTCCAAACCATGAGAATGAGAGTAACAGGAGGGTTGTTTTAAGCATCCAGTTTGAGGATGATTTGCTTTGCACCAACAGTGAGCGGCATGAGGCTAGGAACTTTAGCTCTGCTCCCTGCTCTTGTATCCCCAGTGCTAGGAACGATGCCTGGTCCAGAGCAGGTCCTCAGTCAATATCTGTCAGATTCATGAACGAATGAATGAACAGAGAATAGGCTCACTCCAGCCACCAGCAATCTATCCTCCCTGCCTTCCTCCGGCCGGCACGCTGCCTCTCCTCTCCCTCCCTCTTTCCTACCTTGCTGACTCCCAATCGGCCCTTGGATCACTTTCTCAGGGCAGCTGCCCTTGAACTCCCCTATCTAGATCAGCATCCTGTCTGATACTGTCAAGTCACCCTGTGCTTCTCCTTCATGACACTTCTCAGCACTGTCATTACATAACCAAGCACGCTGAAATCCCTGGCTGGCCCGCTGTCACCTGCGATTGACCGTAAGCCACCCGACAGCAGGGACGGGGTCTGTCTGTTCACAAGTGTGTCTCCGGAACTGGACAAAGCCTGGCACAGAGCCGGCTGACGGCACGTCAGAACATTTCTGGAGAACGACGATATTCAGCTCAGCTGTTTTTACTCACAATAGTTGCGACACCAAACATGTGGGGCTTTTTTCTCACACCAACCAATTTTCCAGTTCTCCGGACACCAGCTCTGGGTGTCCCACAATTCAATTCGCTTCTGACACTGACCGCCCAGAGTTAGCTTCAGACTCCACAGGTTGAAGGGCTCAGTCCCAAAGACTGCCCCACTTCAGAGGCCAGTCACAAGTCGTGGTCCCCAGGCTGCCCGCTTCTGTCCTGCTATGGCTCCAAAGCCAGGGGGGTTCCTACAACCCCCTACTTCAGGTTTGATCATTTGTTAGGACAGCTCACAAATCTGGAAACAGAATAAGTAACTCTGTTACTTACTATTGATTTATTATGGAGGATACAACTCAGGAGCGGCCAAAGAGAAGAACTGCAAAGGGCAAGGTATGGGGCAAGGGCACAGGACCTCCACGCTCTCTCCAGGCTTGCCACCCTCCCCGCACCTTTCTGTTTGTCAACCTGGAAGTTCTCTGAACCCCGCTGTTTAGAGTTTTCCATCGAGGCTTCATGTAGGCAAGAGTGATTAAATCACTGGCCCCTGAAGGACTGAATTCAACCTCCAGCTCTCTTCTCTTCCCGACCGACCGGGAAATCCGGGGTGGGGCTAATCATTACAACCCTTTAGTCATTTCTTGGTCTTTTAGACACAGGCCCTCAGCCTGAAGCTATGTAGCCTCCCCACCACAACCTGTCATCTCATTAGCATAGAGACACTCTTGGCACTCCAGATTCCAAGGGCTTTAGGAGCTGTGTGCCAGGAACCTGGGACGAAGACCAACTATTAAGTTTTTTATGATACCACAACAGCCAATCCCATTATTAGAAGCTGAGAATTCTTAGAATTCTCATTAATACTGAGTTAGAATTGGCCTATAACTACTAGCCTATCCGCCACCAGGCTTTCCAAATCTACTCACACCCTGGTCATCCTCACCACACAGATCCCGGGAGACCCAAGAGGTTGAGTGTCTTCTCCAGGTCTACACAGCAGTCAGGGGAAGAGCTGGAACCTGGAACCAGCTCTCTGCCTCACCAGTTCAATGCTATTCCCATTACACTACACTGCCTCCTGGATATTTTCACGGATGTTAAACGCGCTGTAACAACAAACAAAGCTGGGCGCTTTTTATAATGGAACACATGAAACCGGTGAGGCGTCTTACCACTGGACACATGGTATTCGATACCTACGTGAAACAAGAGCTCATGTTGATTCCTTAGGCACCTCCCTGCCAAACGCCTACAGGGTGAGCCCCTGAGCAAACATCGAATTCAGATTTCAATTTGGCTCCAGTTTACTGGACAGACCTGTGTCAGTTCTCTACAGAGGGTTTCTTTTCTCTTCCTTGTCATTCCCAGGGTCTTTGGAGATCGAGGACAGAAATAAACTCCAGGTGATCTGCAATAGTTCAGTTAAGACACCACCCCCGAACAACTGAGCTTTTGAGGACAACGCAATGACTGGGAAAAGAAAATATGAAAATTTTAATGTGACTTAATGTGAAAAAGAAAAAAAGCACACAGAACCATGTACTGCATGACGCTAATATATATGTATATGCTTGGAAAACTAGGATGGAAAGATATACAAACTTTAAAATGACATGGCGGGCTTCCCTGGTGGCGCAGCGGTTGAGAATCTGCCTGCCGATGCAGGGGACACAGGTTTGAGCCCTGGTCTGGGAAGATCCCACATGCCGCGAAGCGGCTAGGCCCATGAGCCACGGCCGCTGAGCCTGCGCGTCCAGAGCCTGTGCTCCACAACAAGAGAGGCCACGACAGTGAGAGGCCCGTGCACCGCGATGAAGAGTGGCCCCCGCTCACTGCAACTAGAGAAAAGCCCTCGCACAGAAACGAAGACCCAACACAGCCAAAAATAAATAAATAAATAATATTTTTTAAAAAATGACATGGCATTTCTCACCCTTCGGATAGGCAAAAAAATAAAAGATTGTTCATCTCCAGTGAATGCTAGTCTCGAAAGGGATGAGTTCTTTCACATACTGTTGGTGAGAGGGTTAACTGGACTGGAATCTGTAGAGAACCAGTGGTCTTATTAAAACAATAAACACACATGCCCTTTGCCCTAAGAATTCGTATTCTGGGTATCTAGTTCCCAAAATTGCTCACTTGTGTGTACAAAGCAGCAATAGGAATAACTACAAAAATCTGAAAACAACTGAAATGTTCACGTGTACAGAAATGGCTGGAAAATTAGTTTGTCCATACAGTGGAACATGATTCAGCCTTAAAAGGAAGAGGTAGATTTATGTGTGGAGGTGGACAAACCTCCAGGAGACACTGCCCAGAGAAAGATAGATGAGCCGGTGCTGGCAGCAGCATAACAGATACAGGAGCATCTCATGTAGGTAAAATGTACATTTGCATATCTCAACAGACATATGGAAATTTTAAGACAACATGTAAACTTCTAGAAAAAGGTTTGGAAGGAGACAGCCCCCTAAATTAACAGGGGTGGACTTTTAACCTCTATTTTGTACTTTTCGATACCTACTTACATATTTAATGCTTTCTTTTTACAACATGTTGTGTACAAATTTTATAAGATTAGTAATGATAGAAGAAAATGCTATACTGCTAAATGAAAAAAGCAAGCTCTAATACAATTATGTTTGAACTCAATTATGTTATAAAGAAGATATGTTACCAAACTGGACTGAGTGGTTTGAAACAGGGACAGGAGTGGGACTTTTTATTGTTCCCTCTTCAGAACTTTGAACCTATTACTATTTTAAAAAAATAACACAAGTAACAATTTAAAAAAAAAATGGAAAGAGGAAAAAAATGCCCTTAATGTTACGAGTGCTTATAGCTGGGATTACAAGTAATCTTAATTTTCTTTAAAACAAACAAATCTTGGGATTTCCCTGGTGGTCCAGTGGTAAAGAATCCACCTTCCATTGCAGGGGATCCGGGTTTGATCCCTGGTTGGGGAACTAAGATCCCACGCACCGCGGGGCAACTAAGCCCGTGCGCCGCAACTACTGAACTCACGCGCCTCAACGAGAGAACCCGCATGCCACAAACTACAGAGCCCACACGCTCTGGAGGCCATGTGCCACAACTAGAGAGAGAAAACCCACAGGTCACAACTAGAGAGAAGCCAGCGCACCACAATGAAGAGCCCGCGCCCCAATGAAAGATCCCACATCCTGCAACTAAGACCTGATGCAGCCAAAATAAATAAATTAATTAATTAATTAAAACAAATGTCAAGACAGAAGACTGGCTTACATTTCTTTAAGCAGGTGGTGGGATCTTAGAAGATTTCTTTTCTCCTTGGTAATTTTCTGCATTTTCCAAATTTTCTTAAGTAGACATGCCTTACTTTTAAAATCAGAAAAGAAAGCAAGCTGTAAAATTTATTTACCGTGCAGTTAAGCAAGAAGTCACAAGGTGGGTACAGGATAAATTATAAAGAGACCAGTGGTTTTGAAAGAGTACCCCCTTTGAAAACACAATGCAACATGGAACTTGATGTGTTAGAAAGATAAAGGCAGAGTATGCTAGGAGGGGCCTCATGCCCCACTCAGCAGAAGCCCCATCACACTGCAGAATTCAGGGTTCCGGGAACACCATTAGGAAATGCACTGTACAAACAGACTGCGGCTGCAGGGGGATGGCGGTGGCTTGTGCTAGAATGGCCAGAGAAGGCCTCAGGGAAGCGGCAGAAACTGTGTCAAAACTAAAAGGGCGAGGAGGACATCAGCGGGCGCTCCTGATGTGAGCAGGCATTTGGAGGAGGGCGAAGGTCGTGGGCGGTGGTACAGAGCCGGCGGCAGGGCAGCCAAGTCCTCCCTGAACCGTCGACTGATGACAGGCTTTACGCAGCGACTCATCGGTGAACAGGTGGAGAACGGTTGGGACCAGACTAGGTTCCCGTAGGAGAAGAGAGCCACGGGAGGTTCCCGAACGCATCCATCTGCTGACGGGTACACTCCTGCATATTCACCCTACCCTCGAGTTACAAGGCACTGGCAGAAGGAAGACAGACCACCTTCTGGGCCACTCAGCTCAAGGTTTTGTCACGGTTGTGCTGCACTTGGGCAGCGCTATCCTAGAAGTAATCCGTATTCCAAGGGCAACAGGGCTGGGAACCCCAAGCCGCAGCTCATGATACCTCCCCTGGGATTGAGATCCAGGCTGCGGCACCTCAGGCAAGTTGCCTTACCTCTCTGAGCTGCAGATTCCTCACCTGTAAATGGTGATTCAATTATTTATCCAACAAATAGCTACTGAGCATCTGCTGTATGCCAAGTACAGTCATAGAAACTGGGGATGAGTAGTGACCAGATCAGTCCAAACTCCTACCCGCGCAGAGCTTACATTCTAGGGGAATGTAAAATTCCCCATTCCTGGGTTTGTGGAAGGGATTAGATATTTCCTGGAAAGCACTTAGGGTATTAATGATTCTTCATCTAATTCCAGTGTGTGTGGGGTTTTCTTCCCCACAGCACCAAGCGTTTCTCCAACACCAGCTGGTTGTTCACCCCACCCCCCAAGGTGCACCCTGAGGAGACTAGGATGAGAGAGCACAAGATACTGGCCCTAGAGAGCTGAGGTGCGTATCAAAGGAATGATTTCAACGAGCCCTGACCTTTGCATCTTCCCACACGTAGAAAAGCGCTAAATTCTTTAACTTGAGATGTCTGGTTTTCTTTAATTAACAGTAATCTTTTGATGTTCTGACTGCGTGATCTTTGTAGCAAAACTTCCTACATATCCCGGCTCCTCCCTTACCTCTGCAGAAGCAGTCTCTCAGAGCATCTGAGATGCTGTGTCCTGGACTTAAGTCCTCAGCTTCGTCTGCCAAATAAAACATAATTCTCAAATTTTGGGTTATGCATTTTTTTCAGTCGAGAAACTCAACTCTGACACCGTCTACCTGGAAATAGCCTCAGATCTCGCAAGTTATGGGCTTAATCCCACAAGACCGTCCCCTTACCACTTCAGATGCCAACCGCAAATCCAGGTTGTCACCTGTGCTTCTAACTGGCTACAGACTGAAGGTTCCAACGACCCCCCTCCCTTTGGGTTCAATTAATTTGCTAGAGGGGCTCACAGAACTCAGAGAAACAATTTACTTACTAGATTACCAGTGTATTACAAAAGGATCTGACTCAGGAGCGGCCAGATGGAAGAGATGCACATGGCAAGGTATGTGGGAAAGGTGTTACAGCTTTCCCACTCTCTCCCACTCTCCCTACAACTCCATGCGTTCACCAACCTGGAGGCTCTCCAATCTGTGTGCTTTAGGTTTTTATGGAGGCATCACTGAGGGAGGAGATGATGGGCCCCAGCTGAGCAGCTGGGATTTGTCTCTTGAGGACAGAGACTTCAAGATAAAGATAATTCCCTGCAGGAGCTGATCCCTGCTTGGGTGAAAAAGGAAGCCATGTACTTCTCATTCCTGGGGTCAAGGAGACCTCCCAAACTACATGTGCACTGAAAGGTTGCCCCGGGGTCAGGGAAGGGAGGAGGCGCCAGCCCATAATATGTCCTGCCAGCCTCCCAGAAACCCTCACACTGGAATCCATCTTGGCTAAAAGATGCGCGCACACATTGGGCAGGGCCCTAAAATCACATCAGATACGGACAACTAGCAAGATGATTGGCCCGGGGAAACCTGGAAAAATGCCCCATATGAGCAATTGAAGTCACCCGAAAAGGGCAACTCTCCCTCTGCGTCCACCCGTGTGTCCTTTTCACACGTACTCTGCTTCTAATAAACACTTTACCTGCTTTACAACCTACATCTCTTTCCAAATTTTTTTTTCAAAGAAGACAAGAACCAAGGTCATCATTACATAGGCATAACTGATTAAATCATTGACCAATGGCAACGGACTCAACTTCCAGCCCCCCACCCCTGCCCAGAGGTCAGGGGTGGGACTGAAAGTTCCAATCCTCTAATCACAAGGTTGGTTCTCCTGGCAACCAGCCCCCATCCTTAGGTTCCCTGGGGTCCTTCCAAAAGTCACCTCATTAACATAATAAAAGACACCTTTCCGGTCTCCTCTAGGAAATATCAAGAGTTGCAGGAGCTCCGTGCCACAAACAGTGACGAAGAACAAATATATATTTCTTTTTATAAATCACAACATCCCAGGTTGTAATGTGATGTCCTTCTCCTCATTTTATTATTATGCACGTTCCCTATAGCACTTGGCTCCAAAAAGGTACCCAATGAACACCATAGGCCTGGCCTACGGATTGAGATCCCTCTATCTGGAAACAAAGTGTCCTTCATTCAGCCCTGAGCTCAGACTAGCATGAAGCTTCCTCTCTCTGCACTCCGCCCCCGGCCCCCAGCACTGTCAATTCCACCTTAATAAACAGGGCTGGGAAGGGAGAAAGAAAGAAACCACGCTTGCCCCCATGCGGCACAGAAAAGGCAGCTGACAGCTCTTCCAAACCCTGGCTCAGCCCTCATTTCCTTGGGGAGATGAGCAAAACCTTTCAGGCTGGTGAGAGCGGGTCCCTTCTCAGGTAGTGCTGACCAGAGTCTTCACCTGGACGCGAACCCTGGATGGACTGCCCTGTGGAGATGACTCAGCCCCTCCGATCAGGCTGGCCCAGGGCAAGGCCAGTCCTCACTTGGTGGATTTCAGCATTAAACGTTCATTTCAACGAGCTCATAGGTGGGGAATCGGCACAACCAGTACATATTCATTCTCAGCCAAGTGGCCAGAAGTGTTGGTATGAGTTGAAAGGAGAAAAAAAAAATTGTAAGCAAACTTTAGGACGTTATCCTTGGGGCTCCAAGAACGAGCTCCACCAAAAATCTAGCTGGCGCGTATCTTGATACGTAGCGACAGTTTCCAGCTTTCCTCACCAACTACATGCTGGTGTTCTGATGCCAGCGTCTATTTTTATAGCCTGTGTCATGCAAAGGACCAGACGGGAGTTGGAGACAGAGGGACAGGGCACAAGAGGCGAGGGCACAGGCAACGGGGCCCACATCCTACTCGGACTCCAACAGCAAACCCTTCCGAGCAGAGTCTAGGACAGCAGCCAAGCCCACCCTCCTCTGCAGCTTCATCCCCCATTACAGCCCAGACCTCGAGCTCCCTTGGGGCTGGCACTTTATCTGCCTCGTCCACTGCTCTAACCCCAGGGCCTGGAGCACAGGAGTGTGTAATGAGTGAACGACGCACGTCCCGGTGCATCAACTCCAGCGCACTGCACTCACCGGTCCCCCCAACCCCAAGAGCCCCTTCCGCTGACTCAGCGTCTGTGCCATTTCACTCTCTCGGCCCAGACGCCTTCCTGACCTTGTTAACTCGCTCATCCTTAAACTCAGCTCAAATCCCACCTCCCCCCAGAAGCCTTCTCTGAACCCAAGGCTGGGTGAGGTCCTCCCACACGGGGCAGCCACAGCCCTCCCACAACACTCCTCAACGCCACAGGCTTGTGTCAGCTTCCTCGCCTACCTCCCCCCAGGGCTCGGTGGATGCGGAGCTGAGAAAGCAGCAGGTAGTCATTAGATGTGTGTGGGGAAGAAGGAGGGGACGGGGGGAAGAAAGGACACCAAGAAGGGTGCTGTGGATGGAGAAGCACCTGTCACTGAAACCTACGGCAAACTGAACAAGAACAAAGCACTGAAACCCAATAGATCAATGAACCATTGACCAAAAAGGTAACCGGGAAAAGACAGCAGGAAGTGGTAGCGAAATACTTCTCAGTGGGTTTAAGTGGGAAGCTGAGGTCCCTCTGCTGTGGCCTCTCCTCCTCTCTGGAGGGGGGCTGGGTGGTGGATGGAGAGGAGGAGAAACGTTGGGAGGATGGGTGAGTGGGGGCACTTGGAAGGCTCATGAGCAAGCAGTTCTCACGGGCTCGAGTTCTCAGAGGCTCCTCTGTCTTGAGGAGGCTGAAGGCCATTTCTTCTGGGGTAACCTCCAACTGCTGAAGGGAATCCACTAGGACTCACTCCCTCAAAGCTGTTAAGAACATGGCCTGAGGGCTTCCCGGGTGGCGCAGTGGTCGAGCGTCCGCCTGCCGATGCAGGGGACACGGGTTCGTGCCCCGGTCCGGGAAGATCCCACATGCCGCGGAGCGGCTGGGCCCGTGAGCCATGGCCGCTGAGCCTGCACATCCGGAGCCTGTGCTCCGCCACGGGAGAGGCCACAACAGTGAGAGGCCTGCGTACCGCAAAAAAAAAAAAAAAAAAAAAAAAAAAGAACATGGCCTGAGTCAAGAAAGAGGGATAATGAGGACTTTCCATTGTCCTGTTAGTCCGGGTCCCAAAGACGGGAACAGAGGCCAGGATTTAAGACACATGATCTGAGAATAGAGACTATTTTTGGCTGGAGCTTTCTTAGCACAGCATTTCTTTCCAGGACAGACACCTCCAGTTGCCCCTCAATATTCATTCCTTCCTTGCCAACAGAATCTTGATTTGGTGGGGGGCAGGGGAGGGAAAGTGTGGCAGAGATGGCCAGCTCACCATGAGACCCATCTCCTTTTCCTCCTAGGCACAGGGCTGGACCACATTTCCCAGCCTCCCTTGCAGGAGGTGTGGTCATCTGACTGAGCCCTGGCCAATGGAATGTCAGTGGAAGTAATTCTCCATCTTCAAGTCTGGCCCATAAAATCTTCCCATACTCCATCCTCCATGTCCCTTCCTCTTCCACTGATTGATGCAAATGAGCATGGCAGCCTTAAGAGCCTGGGTCCCTGAATGGCCTTTTGGAAAAAAGGCCCTACCTCCCTAATCAGGAACAGCCATTTTGGACTTTGTGTGAGCAAAATGTAAATGTCCACCATATTGGAGTCATTAAATGTACCGCTGACCCTTGAACAACATGGGTCCACTTATAGGCAAATCTTTTTCAATAGTAAATACAGTACTACACGATCTGAGGCTGGCTGAACTCACAGATGCGGAACTGTGGATATGGAGGGCCAACTATAAAGTTACATGCAGATTTTTTACTTGGGGGTTGGGGGAGGTCAGTGCCCCAAACCCACGTGTTGTCGAAGGGTCAGCTGTATTCGGTTTGTTTGTTTCAGCGGTGAGCCTCCCTAACTGCTCTAAGCAGCAATGTGCCCTGCTAAATACTCACATGGCCATTTTAACTGGGAGTGACCGTGTGACACAGTTCTGGCCATGGCACATCAGAGGAGGTCTGCTGGATGTTTGGGGGAAGATGTCTGCTTTCCTAATAAAAGGTACCAATGTGGCTGGTGTCTCCTTCCTGCAGCAGCCATTTTGCCATCATGAAGAAAAGGCCAAGAAAATAACAGAGTGTCAGTCCAGACAGACATCAGCTGTTGAGACCAATGCCAGCAACCACTACCTTCAAACATCTTGTTACGTGAGAAAAATAAACCACTATCAACTTAAGCCACTAAGGTAGGGTTTTCTGTTACTTTGCAGCCAAACACAATCCTAACCGCTTTGCAACCATTCATTCATTCATTCACCCAACCTTTATTGAGGCCTATTTCATGCCAGTTCTTGGGCTAAGGATGAAGATTCAGGGGTGAGCTGGGTGTAGCCCCTGCCCTCCAGAAGCTCCCAGTCGAGCTGGGGAGAAGGCCTCTGAGCAGACAATCTGCGTGCAGTGGGAACAGATGCTGCAGTGACACACTATGTCCTGGGGGTGGGGGCAGGGGGGCGAGGTGGGTGGGTGTGCACTGAGGCAAGGAGTTCCCCACTCCCTTTCTGGCACTGGGCGCACACAGCAAACACCCCTCAAGCTATAAAAAAGCGAGTAGCGAGAACGTGCTATGCTCCGCAGCCAGGCAACGGCAGCTACTTGCCGCATGTTGAGTCCCTAAACACCATCAGCTGATGCAACTGTTTCAAGATAGTCAGCAGTCATTAGAGCAAGATGCACAAGAGGAGAACATAAAAACTCATACGCCACTGACTCAGAAACGCTGGAAATTACGTGAACCAAGGATGAGGCGGGCTGGCCTAGATCGTCCTGCCTGTTGATATTCGGATCTCCTAAAATATACTCTCTTTCTCAAAGACAGAGGAATGTTTCACCTTGAAGACAGAGCCAAAAGAATCAAACGTCTAAGCCATGACCTTCAACCATAAATGTCCAAGCTCCGACTCTCAGGTCTGTGCTTCCATTAAGAACCGTGATGGAGACAAACTGGTGACAGAAGTCAACCCCATCTGGGAAATCAAGAGGCAACCAAACCAGAGAAGTCAGAGCAGCTAGGGAACAAACCGGAAGCTAGAGAAAAGGTTTTCCTCCTTTTAACTCAATGCTGCCTACACACAAATTTTTTTTTTTTTTTTAATGAATGGCATTACTTGCCATTTCTTTACTTTCCAAGAATGGGGAAAGTGTTTTAAGAAAAAAAGACAAAGCCTCATTGACTTCAGACTCCAGAAGTTTAAAAATGAATAAAATAAGCAGGCTCTCCAATAAGAGAAGTGATTATCAGGCTTCCAGTCTGACTGCTGTTTCATGAGCACAAAGGACTCCAGTGCAGAGCAGCGGGTGTGCTAATCACGCAAGGCAGAGGAGCGCTCGAGTTCTGAGGCAGCAATCACAGGTTTCTGTAGTCCTCAGCCCACTGCTGGGGGCCACCGCAGGATGGCAAGGGCTTGGCTGGGCAGGCTGCCACACTGGAGTTTCTTTGTAGGACACGTGGAGCAAGGAAGGGTGAGGTCTGAGGTGGAAGGACCTCCCTTTCCAGGACCTGTTATTAAACCCAAGCCTATCAACAGTTTCCCAGAGACCTTCAGATGAAGAAGATTCCAGCTATGGCAGACGCAGGACACATGATAGTGTTAAAGAGAAAACCACAGGCCCAAAATGGCATCACTTGTGTTAAAACCCATGATACCAAACCTAGTTTTATTACCTAACCTAATTGCAGCTTCAGCCTTCCCAGAAATGTAATCTTAATTGGCCAGTCTGGAATTTTCTGGCCAGCACCAATGAAATAATCTGTCACATGGGTCCTCTCTATCCCCCGGCATCCCCCAAAGGAAGTAGAAGTAAACGACATGATAGACCCTTGCCCCTCACCCAGAAGAAGGTGACCTGGCCTGAAGCAACCCTTGACTTTCTTTTACTAATAGCCTCCTTGCCCCTCCCTCCTTCTTTTTAGTGCAGCCCCTCAGAGGGGGCTCCTACTTACAAGATGGGATGCTGCCCAATTCACTACTTGTTGAATAAAGCCAATTAGATCTTCACATTTACTCGGTTGGATTTTGTGTGCGAGCGGTAGTCTGGCCTCTGCCTCAGGTTAGTCCCCTACCCGCCCTCGGGAGCAGCTGTGCCATTCCTCACTCAGAGAACTGGGTCTCTGATAGAATCGTGGGCTTCCAGGGCTGCTAGAGAGCCAGCCCAGAACAGTGGTCAGGGCATCTGGTGCTGTCGACCAGGACCAAGAACAGCGCTGGCAAACCAGGTGAGTAAACACGGGGTTTACAGTCTCGTATCACGCTTCCCACTAACAACCTGAGGCCAAGAGTGATAGTTAAAACGTGAACAACCAGCGTGTGTCAGACACAGACCAGTCAAATGAGTGCCTGTCTTCAACAGTTGGCAAGGCCACGTCACCACTGTGTTTCCGCTGAAGACCATCTGCCAGCCCCCTGCCACCACCCCCAGTCACGGTGAACCCTTCATAGGCTACACCCTAGCCTCTCATGGCCATAAAAGGTTGCCTGGAGCCAGGTGAGTGCCTGGGAAATGCCTGCGCTATTATTCCTGTCCTTCGCTGTGAACTTAAGTGTGATATCCTCCGTTCCATGAGGACAGAGGCTATGTGTATCTTACCCGTCATCCTACACCCACCATCTCAGTGCAGTTGGTTGGTACCAAAAATGTTTTTTGGATGAATATGTTAAGGAATGAATGAATAGTAAAAAACAAAAACAAACAAAAAACAGCTAACATTTAAGCATGCACTATGTGTTCTAAGTCCTTGTCATGCACTATCTCATTTCAGCTTCACAACAATACCATGAAGTAAGTTTTATCATCACCTCCATTTCACAAAAGAGAAGAAGCCAAGGCATAGAGAGGTTAAGTAACTTATCCAAGGGTACAAGTTTAATCATGATAAATCCAGGATTTAAAGCCAATCTGGCTTCAGAGCCTACCCGCTGAACCACTACACTGTGATGAGGACACAATCACAGGAACTTTTGTATTAGGAAGTCATCAAAAGAGAACCTCTATACAACATTGTAAATCAATTATACTTCCATTAAAAAAAATTAAATTAAAATCAAAAAAGAGAACCTCTGACATCCACAAACCCTGAAAAATCCTTCCAGACAGTTTCTGATGGCGCTAAGCATACACTGTTTGTGTTTGTTCGGCTTACAGAACATTGTAAAGATGTTCTGTAATTTTCAAATAACTATGTAACCACATTGAGTTATCAAGCAACTGTAGCAGGAAATCCACGTACATAGTATTTCTCCACTCAAGAGACCTGAACTCTAGGGGAGCTCTTATAAAGACTCTGTGGTCCAATGTCCCCATCTCTAAGAAGATCCCAGACTTGCTAGAAGGACTGAACAAGATCATGGACATAGTTGCCTATTTAAATGGTAAGCTACTACATAAGCATAATATATGACCATAAAATTAATATATTTCAATAGAATGACAGACCAGAATTTCTATTACCTATTAATCTATACTTGTCAGAATTCTGTATTTGCATATACTTCTACCGTAGTTCCTATTTCTATCTCTCCACATTTCAGTAACAATGTTTACAGCTTAATTTATTGCTGTACGACTGTGTCCCTCTGTTATCACTTCTGAGTTTCCAGACATTTCTACATCCCCTACCTTAATCCAACTGCTCCTTTCATTTTAGAAGCATAGTTAACAAGGCAGTAAATGTCTTATTCTAACTTCAAATTCTCCTATATTAGCAGCCGACACAACTAGCAAACAGAGCTTCATCTGAGCTTTATAGTTAAAAAGCTCAACATGATACTGCTCTATCTCTGAAGGCCTGAAGTTTGGTGTTAGGTCCAAGAATGAGGTGGGTCTAGGAAAGTAAGCTGTGGTTTCTGTTAGCTGGCAAGACACATGTCTCCATGTAATTGAGGGGTAGTTCAAATAGTATTCCAACTATTTGTAAATTGGGTGTAAATGACGAGTCTGACCACAAACAGGAGAGGAGAGGACAGGAGGGGGCAGGCGGTATCAGAACCCGGTGCAATAATTTTCATCTTAGTCTGTTCGTTAAAGCTCTGGTTTCTATGCTGTTGATTGTGGCTCTAAGGAAGTTGGTTATACACAGAGACAGAGAGAGTGGTAAGCAGATGACAAAAGGATGCCTCATAATACAGAAACATGAACACATACGTTGGGGAAGTGACTACGCAAATACACACAGAATTTACAAGTTCCTAAGTTGCTACCACTAGATATTTGAGTTGCCCAACCTCTCCTCCACCCTAGTACCAGTACAGAGGTGGCTCGATCAATGTGTGCAGTGCAGGAGGGTGGGGCAGAGGGACCAGGAGGGAGGGAGGGCGGGCCCGGAATGCAGGGATGAATCCCAGATACTCCTTGCGGAGTAGAGGATATGGGTGAAGGCTGCCTCCTGGCTGCAGGAACCACATAACTAGGCTCCTCCAAGTCCTTTCTCAATGCCTTTATTTTTTCCTTAATAAATTTTATTTATTTACTTATTTATTTTTGGCTGTGTCAGGTCTTCACTGCTGCGCGCGGGCTTTCTCTAGTTGCGGTGAGCGGGGACTACTCTTCATTGCGGTGCGTGGGCTTCTCATTGCGGTGGCTTCTCTTGTGGAGCACAGGCTCTAGGGCACGTGGGCTTCAGTAGTTGTGGCACGAGGGCTCAGTAGTTGTAGCTTGTGGGCTCTAGAGTGCAGCCTCGGTAGTTGTGGTGCACGGGCTCAGTAGTTTTGGCTCGCAAGCTCTAGAGCACAGGCTCAGTAGTTGTGGCGCACAGGATTAGTTGCTCCGCGGCATGTGGGATCTTCCCGGATCAGGGCTCGAACTCGTGTCCCCTGCATTGGCAGGAGGATTCTTAACTACTGCGCCAGCAGGGAAGCCCTCAATGCCTTTTTAATCATTAACATCCTCCATGCTCCTGCAATGTCTCCTCTCTTCATTACTGATAGCCCTGTTTCTTTCCCAAAGCCAGTGGCCTCCCTAACCAAGGCCCAAGAAGATTCGGAGCAGCCTCCTGGCTCTAGGGATGAAGGCTACTTACTATCCTGGAGTCTGCGGCTCAGGCCACCCTGGCCCTCCTGCCTTTTGGACTCAGAGCAGACCTACAGGTCTTTCCCGGTTCACGGGTGCCTCCTCGTGGCTGCCTTGCAGGATCTCCAGGTTGAGGGGCCTTAGCAGGCCCTACACCATCCGCAAGGCTGCCCAGCAGGCTCAAGAAGAGTGTGCGGGAGGCTGCTTCTGCCAACAGGCCCACCATCCTACCAGAAGGCAGCTGTTACCGCTTCTCCACCCCCTAAGTGCAGGGGCACAGACCCTCCCAGCCGCATCTCTTTTGGCCACCAGCCTGAACGCTCCCCTCAGCATCTCAGGTGTGAGCTGCCTCCCCCAGGCCAGATCCCAGACCCATGGCATCACTCAAGCCACCTTTTCCAAAGGGGCACAACCCTCATCCAAACCTTCAAATGGCTCAGTGCTCTCCCAGTCCTCACCTGGCTTTCAAGGCTTTCTAGGAAGCAGAACAGTGGGCCCAGCACATCTTATTCCAGGTAACTGTGGGGCCGTTTTTCCAATCACAGTGACTTTGCTCCGAATGGCAACCCCTCCACCTGAATGTGGGCCCACGTCCTCATCCACCAGCCCAGAGCCTCGTCCCGGGGCTGAAGTCTACCTCGGTGAGTTTTCAGGACCTTGGCTATTCTGCTACCCTTTTTCCTAACCCCCTCCACAGAGGAAGTTCTCTCTCTCTCTTCCTCTCTCGCTCCCCCCCTTTCTTTCTCACTCACAAACTGCAGGCATTAATTAAATGTCTTCTAGAAAACAGATCTTCACCAGCTGCAGTTATCCTGGGTATGAGCCAGACCTGGAGACACAGACAGTCCAGGTGAGGAAGATAAGCCCATGACAGCTGTGAACCTGTGGGCAGTGCAGGTTCCCACATCAAAGGGACATTCTGAATTCCAGCCCTTTCCATACTCCTGAGAAAAGGGGACACAGGTTGCTCCCACCCCTTTAGCCTCTGGCCGTTCTCTCCAGAGCTGGCCTTTGACAGAGGCCAAAGAGCTAGACTTTGATCTACCTGCCAGTGGGTCACGGCCACTTCCCACAGACAGAAACATCTTGCCCAAACACCAGCCTCCCTCCCCCGCAGTAGCACAGCAAATCAGATTGCCCAAAAAGTGCAAGAAGAGGCGCTCCCAGCTCTCCCTGGTGTGGGCAGCAGCCACTGGAGGGAAGATGCTGTGGTCTGAAGCAGCCAGCAGGGCTCCGCAAGTGGCTTCCCCCACCATGCGCAGGGATGAGGGACGCTGAAGGGGGCCGCGGCCACAGCTCAGGGCCCTAGAGGGGCCCTAGAGGCCCTCAGCAGGAAGCCTTAGCTGCCCACAGTGCCCCTCACCTCACCCTAGCTGTGGCATGAGGACAACTGCTTTGCTTCACGGAAATTCTGGAGTGCCCTCTGAGGTCAGAGACCCAGCTGTCAAAGCCTGACCCATAAATTGAGCTCTTTGCCCCCAATATACACAGAAATGAATGTCTCTGTTGAGATAAGGTATTTCTTTAAAATCTGATCAATCGAAGGATGATGTTTTGGAAACAGTGCAGCACAATGGAAAACCATGGGTAATGGACTCAGCCTGGATTCAGGAAAGACACCCACTTCTTTACTAGACAAACACTGAGTACCTGTCACTTAGAGGGCGCCAGGCTGGGTCTGGGGCCACAAAGATGGTTCCACCCCACAGCTGAAGGTTATCCTGGGCAGTGGGGCATCTGACATTCAACAACTCATCACACAGCAACCTGGCGGGGGTTGAGGGGATACCCACAGGAGTGTGTAGGCACTCAGAGGGAGCCTACCCAGCCCCAGTGTGACCTTGGGCTAATTACTTACTAATTCACTACTCAACAGTGAACGAATATTGAGCTAATTACTCTTCGAGCCAATCACTAAAAAGAAAGAGTTGCAGATATCGCAGTTCCGCAAATGCTCCAAATGCAGTGCTCCAAAGGTCAGGTGGCCCATCTAGGCCCTGGTGCCCAAAAGTAGCATCCCAAGCATCATCAGTGAGGGTGGGCTGGCCAGGAGCTAATCTGTAGAAGAGACACAACTCCTACAAGCCCCTTCTCTAAAATAGGCAATTAACTTAATCCAAGACTTACTGAAAGCCAGGAGAAGGGATGGGGCAGGTTCATGCACTGGCTTTCTGGCTGTCACCCTGCATCTCCACCTCTCTCCAGGGAACACGAGGCTTTTCAAACCACCTGCTTTAGATCCTCTTCGCACAGATGTCCTGACGGGGCACCAACACCTCCGAGGAGGAGTTGTTGCCAAGCTCCGTCCGCAGTCACGTCACGTCTGCGAGGCTGGCTGGGCACTGCCTGCTCCACACTCGGGTTCACCCGCGGGCCTTCTGCAAACAGCAACAGATGTTGTGGAGCCTTCTTGAGGCTCCCTTGGCCGTCCACCCCACACTTGCCCATTCGCACGCGATCTGATTCCACATCTCTCCTGATTTTACTTTTCGAATGCTTACAAAGCATCCTTGTGTTCCCACGAAGGCACTGGCCACCCAGGCGGGGATGTCCTCCCTCCCCTCGAAACGCCCCGCCGAAGCGGGAATATATGGCTCCACATCCTCCGGCACTGCTAATCCTTTAACCACCCACACTTAACACCTTGAAAGACGGCTGCAGCCGCCAAGAAGGCCACCAGCTCGAAGCACAACCAATTTCGTGTGTGTAACAAAGCCGGCTTCTTTAAAAGACTGCGACCTAAGCAATTTCACGAGCAAAAACAACGCCGGGGGTGTAAACCACGCAGTCCTAACCTGAGCATCCTGGAATGTTAACCTGCGCACGCAGCGGCCCCCCCGCTGGGCCCCGGGACTACCGGGCGCAGGTAGCTGCCGGCAGGAGCCAGCCCCACCCCCGAGGAAGACGGCAGAGAACTTGCCGTCACCGCAGCCTCCTTACCTGGAGACCAGCTGGCTCGCCACGGCCGTGGAAGGGGGATCCTGCGAGCTCCAGTTCCGGCAGGAATCAGGCGGCAGGCGTGCGGGGGCCGGGCAGGAGCGGGCTGGAGGGGCGGGACCGCGGATGGAGGCAGGCGAGGTGCGGGGCTGGAGGTGGAGAAGCAGGACGCAGCGCGGGTGAAGGGAGGCACCCACCGGAGGCTGCGGGGCAAAGGCCTGGGGAAAGGGCGGCGGAATCGTAGGCCGGGTTAGGGGGCGCTGGGGCTAGGAGAGGGGGCGGTGGATGAGAAGGCGGGGACTGGGATCCGGGCGCGTGGGCGTGGGGGAGTGGAAGCGAGTCGGGGGCTGGAGTTTGGAGAAGGGGCGGGGATGGAGGAGGGAGCTCAGTAACGGGGGTTCAGACCCGGAGCTCACAAGCGCGCCCCCGACCCTCCACCCCTCTCCCACCGGAGTCACTGCCCGGTCGTCCCGGCCTTGGCGCGTCCAGAGGACCCCTTCGGCCTCCGAGACCGGCACCCCGGGACACCCGCCCGCCTCGAGCCTCCGCGGGAGGCTCCGCTCAGCCTCAAAGGTAACCACCCCGACCGCGGCCCGCGCCGCGCTCACCGCCCATGGTCCCGGCCCGGCCCCGGCTCCGCCACAGCGCGCCCGGCTCCGCGCTCGCCGCCCGCTCCGCCCGGCGCAGGGGGAGGCGAGGGCGGCGCGCAACGACTTCGGGGCAGCGCGACGGTGCGCAGCGTCCCCTAGTGGCCTCGCCGCCCTCGAGCTCCGCCCCGGAGGCGGCGATGCGGTGCGGCCCGGCCGGCCGGAAGGGAGCAGAGGGACTGCGGAGAGGACACTTGATGGGAGGAGGTCAAACACAGGCCCCAGAGACGGGCCAGTCTTCAGAGATCCCAGCGTGCGAAAGTCACGGTCACGGGCACCCTGAGTGCGCGGGGACCGCGGCCACCTGAGCGCAGGGCCTCTGCGCGCGTAACAACGCGGGACTCGGGATCAGGAATGCATGGACGCACGCCTAGGCCGGGTACACAGTAACGGCCCGGAGCCCTAGTGTGGGTGCCTGTGGACCGTGTGCCTGACCCGGCGCCACCCGGGGGCCGGTGCTGAGCTGGACGCGAGTGTTTGGGGTCCACCATTGCCGGTGACTGATCCAAACTGTCACGATTCTCGCCACCTTGCCCCCCCGCCCCCCGCAGGCTACTCCACGTTTCCCTTCCGGCTCCCACCACATCCGGCCCTGTGTGTCAACTCTAGACCGTCACCCTGCTGTCTCTGGATGGCCTGCAGGCGCCCTGGCGAGGTCGCGGCCCGGGCAACGTCTCTCCCCACCCCTTCCCCGTCCCGTGGTTCTCAGCGTTCTCGGAGCTACTGGAGAGCCACAGAGCACTTGACTGATTTCTGTAACTCCCTGTTAAGACACCCGAGAGACGTGCAGTTGAACTTGATATGATACCATATTGGGGGTCATTTCTTTCAAATGTTGGGTCCTAGCTGGTGGTGATTCCTACCTGATTTCTCTGCGTGAGATGATCTGACCAACTGCGACTGTCAGACAGGACTTTGGTGTCAGTTCAGGAACTGCAGTGACCCCTACGTGCCCTAGAGCAACTGGTCTTGCGGAAAACAGGCTCCTAAGTATATTTACTATTGACCTCCCGGGCGCACTTTCTGGAGGAGTTTCTCACTTGGCCTCTGCTTTCACTCCTGTATTGATGGCTCCCTAATCCACACTCGACACGGAGATG
The DNA here is from genome assembly GCF_963455315.2 of Globicephala melas. Lineage (NCBI taxonomy): Eukaryota > Metazoa > Chordata > Mammalia > Artiodactyla > Delphinidae > Globicephala > Globicephala melas. Next base: position 124,066,606 of record NC_083317.1, read on the forward strand.
CGTTACCCATATTTCTACCTACTCTCTGGTTTTCTGCTTAGAACTTTCCATCTCAGTTCAGCACTCCCAGCACCAAATTCTATCTCTTGCCAGCTCCCAATTGCATCTGCTCTATGGTCTCACCATTTACGCAGCCCCCTGGTTTGCCTTCCTCAGCTGAAGGCTCAATGTCCAGGGAGGCTTTGCTTCTAAATCCTGATAACCTGCTTTTCTCTCCCCATTTCTGGGATGCCACACTGTGCTCAGCTCCTTCCTGCCCTGACCACTGACACAACCCCTTCCCAGTCATGAACCGCACCTCCCAGCACAAAATCCTTTCACTGTCCACCTCAGCATCGCCCCAGACTCTCCCACCTGTTTCTCAGTCCACCGCACCCCACCCCCACCCAACACCTCTCCTCCTTCCCTCCACGATCCCGCTGGCTGTCCTCTCACTAATTCCAGGCTCTACCCCTTCCCCGGTGCTGCCTCCCTCTTCCCTACATGAGTTAGGGCACTTCCTGCTCTAAATGACAGGCAACCCAATTCACACTCGCTTAAACAGAAAGGAATTGATTGACTTACGTAAATTAAAAGCTCAGGGCACTGTCTGCTTCAGGCCCTGGAAACCAAAGCCTTCAAGGACTCTCCATCTCCCAGCTTTGCTTCCTTCCATGTGAGCTATACTCTCGGGCTCCATGCGAGACCCCAGCAGATCCAGGCTCACAACCTCGCAGCAGCAAGGCCAGCAGAAAAACGGCTTCTCTTTGCCCACCCTTCCCACAAGCCTGTGTCCCGACTCTGCTTGGCACGACTGGGTCACCTGTCCATCCTGTTCTCCCAGCCACTGTGAGCCCCCCCTCTCTGCTACCTTCTCATCCTCCACAGGGAACCAGTGCCTGCTCCTGGATCCCTTCTCTGTCACAGTGGGACTGAAGGTGACACGGGACACCATGGCTAACCATTTCCCCACAAAGTATACCACAATACGCTTCACCTAGCTGCAGCCCTCCTGTGTTGGCACGGGGTGTTTTGTTCCAAACAAGAAGTGGGGCACAGGCCCTCTCTCTTTACAACTTCCTCCTGAGCCTATCTGGGATTTCTGTCTTTGTATCATACCCGCTCCGTAAGTCAAGACTTGGTACGGAGATGGCCTCAGGCCCCTCGGGGAACCAGACTTCATATTCTTCCTAGACTCACCCTCTCAATCTCTTTCCTCACTTTCCCTATTCTCTGATGGCTTAATCCCCCCTTCCGTTCTGAAGGAGGTGTCCTCTCCCTCCTCCCTGTGGATTTTGGGTTCGGAGCGGTACCCACCCTTCCCTGCCCCTGGGGCAGTAACACTTCTTGGCTGAAACTTAAAGGAGGAAGGGGCTACAGGAAAGAAAAAGATTTCCACAGGGAAAATATATATTGGGCAGCATCTCAAAACCGTTCCCCCCATTAAACCTCTTTCCTCTGTTGTTGTTGAGGTAAGATGGGGCCTGAAGCAGCTGGTGGCCTTCTGACCAGCACCAGGGGATGCCAAGCCAGAGCCGACACAGGAAAACAGAGTCCAGAGACAGGCAGCTTCCTGTTGCTCCTAAAACTAGGACCTGGATTTTTCAAGTACATGTCCAGTACATCCTTGCTTCTCCCCAAGCAAACTGGAATTGGTTCTACTATCACTTGCAACCAAGAGTCCTGAGTAGCACAAACCCATAGCACAGCTCCTGGCACATTGGTCCCTGCCAAAGAGTAACCATCAGCATCTTTGTTCATCGGATACAGGAGCAAGCTATGCCCATCGATGACGATAAAACAGAGTAGAAAGGAAAAAGCGCAGTGCCGTTGGTTCCAAACCTTAGTCTCCCCTTCTATTCCCAGCATTTGTCCTTCCCACACACACATTTTGGCCCCCCAGGGAAACTCAAACTTTGTTCAAAGTCGAACCCTCCCATCTTATAAAAATAGTCCCAGGGGCTTCCCTGGTGGCGCAGTGGTTGAGAGTCCGCCTGCCGATGCAGGGGATGCGTGTTCGTGCCCCGGTCCGGGAAGATCCCACATGCCGCGGAGCAGCTGGGCCCGTGAGCCATGGCCGCTGAGCCTGCGCGTTCGGAGCCTGTGCTCCGCAACGGGAGAGGCCGCAACAGTGAGAGGCCCGCGTACCGCAAAAAAAAAAAAAAAAAAAAAGTCCCAGACTCAACCGTCATGAATATTCTGGCAGGCAGCACTTGCTGTCGTTTGATGCAAGCAGTACCTGCCTGAGCTGCTGGGAGCAGATGCCATCTTCAATTCAGTTTCAACCCGTTGAGCAAAAAAAAGCTGAACAAATATTTGTACAGCCTCCTTTGTCCTGCACTGTAGACTTAGAGGAACAATGGGCTACTGCTCCCACCCTGAAAGGGTTGGCTGGGGGAAGACAGTTAGTCTCGGACAGAGTCTGAGGTCACTTAACAATACCAGGGAGGCCCCTGGGGGCCCAGGTGAAGTGGTTTATTAGCACCAGGTTCTAAGTTCCAAAGGTCTGTGCTGCCCACAGCCCTGCCTTCCGACAGAGTTATACATCTGTACAAAACATTTCTTTTGTGACCACCACAATATCTAGATGACAAATGTTACTCTTAAGTTCCAGGTACCATGAGTTTTGTTTCTCTGATTATAAAAGTTCCCATTCATTGTGAAAACTTGGGAAAAGACTAAGTACACATAAAGATGAAAATTTTAATTATCTGCAATAAATTGGTGTCAAATAATATAGTAAACATCAAACTAAGATTTAAAGTGAGAAGACTAATCCATACATGTTTCCATTTCCCCACTGGTGACCCCAGGGCCTCAGGGATATAAATATCCTGCAAAAGGTTAGGGGTCATTTCTTAGGTTCTTTCAAAAATCCTGCACTCTCCCTACCACACGTATATTTTTCAAAACTGCAATCCTGGCCTCCCAGCTCCGGGGTGGTCTGTGCTCTATTATTTATGTGTGCATGATTCATTGTACTTGCTACCAGCTGCAACCTCTTTCCCCCACCCCAGCAGGCTTATTATACAAGCCCCTGCCCCTCCTAAGAGCAGCCAGGGAGCGCAAACTCCTTTTACCATCTATCTGGGTGAAATCTAATTAGAAAGGCAAATCTGGAAGAACAGAACACAAAATAACCACGTTAAATAAAAATAAGAGATGGCTTCAAACCTGACCTTGAGCCAAAAAATTCACAAAGAGGGGCTTCCCTGGTGGCGCAGTGGTTGAGAATCTGCCTGCTAATGCAGGGGACACAGGTTCGAGCCCTGGTCTGGGAGGATCCCACATGCCGCGGAGCAACTAGGCCCGTGAGCCACAACTACTGAGCCTGCGCGTCTGGAGCTTGTGCTCCGCAACAAGAGAGGCTGCGATAGTGAGAGGCCCGCGCACCGCGATGAAGAGTGGCCCCCGCTTGCCACAACTAGAGAAAGCCCTCGCACAGAAACGGAGACCCAACACAGCAAAAATAAAAAAATAAAATTTAAAAATCACAAAGAACTGAAGTCATCTGCTGATTCATAGGTCTAAATATTCATTTTTGTCCTCTCACCTCTGAGCCCAACCAAAAGCTGTTTCTAAGGAGAAAAGAAACAAACAAGCACTAGATGAACTCACACAGATCTTATTTAGAAATCATAAAAGGACAACAAGGATTTCGGCTGTCTATTTCATCTACAACAGTGCCCAAAGTGCCAAAAACTGACGTATAAAAATTGGATGCATGGATGAATGGGCCAGGAGCCCATCCCTCTCATTTTACAATTAGAAGCCAAGCAGAAAGGAGACAGGAGAGTGGGAATCTGGTGGAGCCTTCTGCGATCTCATGGCCGCTTGGGAGACCAAAAACGGGAGGTCAGTGTCCATGAGAGAAGTGAGGCCCAGCTGACACCCCAGACTTCCTGTTAGGACCCAAAACAGAAAAGATGGAAGCTAGGAAACAGCCTTAGAATGCTGAAAGGAAGTCATTGCCAATGTCGAATTCTATGTTCAGAGAAAACGAGAGACAGAGGGTAATCAATTTGCCCCAAATCAATCACAGTAATGGAAAAGGACGTACATTCTATTATTGGGTGGAATGTCATACAAAGGCAAATTAATTCAGTAGTGTTTTTCAACTCTTCCAGATCCTCACTAATTTTTTTTTCTATCAGTTATTGAGTGAGAGACTTCCCTGGTGGTACAGTGGTTAACAATCTGCCTGCCAATGCAGGGGACACGGGTTCGAGCTCTGGTCTGGGAAGATCCCACATGCTGCGGAGCAACTGAGCCCATGCACCACAACTACTGAGCCTGCGCTCTAGAGCCTGCGAGCCACAACTACTGAAGCCCACGTGCCTAGAGCCCGTGCTCCGCAATAGGAGAAGCCACCGCAATGAGAAGCCTGTGCACTGCAACGAAGAGTAGCCCCCACCCTCTGCAACTAGAGGAAGCCCACGTGCAGCAACGAAGACCCAATGCAGCCAAAAGTAAAATTAATTAATTAATTTTTAAAAATTATTGAGTGAGTAGTTGATGTCTACTATAATTACTATAACTAATTTATTTCTCCTTTCAGACCTATTAAGTTTTTTTTTTTTTAACATCTTTATTGGGGTATAATTGCTTTACAATGGTGTGTTAGTTTCTGCTTTATAACAAAGTGAATCAGTCATACATAAACATATGTTCCCATATGTCTTCCCTGTTGCGTCTCCCTCCCTCCCACCCTCCCCATCCCACCCCTCCAGGCTGTCACAAAGCACCGAGCCAATATCCCTGTGCGGGAAGCAGACCTATTAAGTTTTGCTTCATGTGTTTTTAAGCTTTTATTAGGTGCAGAAATGTTTTGGATTTTTATGTACACTTGATGAATTGCCCCTTTATCTCTTTATCCCTTTTAGTATTCTTTGATGTGAAATCTACTTCATCTGATGTTAACATAGCCACTCTCATTTTGTTTTGGTTAGTATGGTACATCCTTTTCCTTCCCTCTTCCCTTTAATCTATTTGTGTCTTTATATTTAAAGTAGTTTTTTGGTAAGCATCAAAAAGTTGTATGTTGCTTTTTTATTCAATCCGACAATCTCTGCCTCTTATTTGAGGTGTTTAAACTATTTTTATTTAATGAGATTAATAATTTGGTTGGGTTTAATGGTATCACTTTACTATTTGTTTTCTGTTTGTCCCATTCTATATTTTTTTGCTTCTTTTTTGTTGAGTATTTTTTATTATTTCTTTTTACCTTCTCTGCTTATTTGTTATATCTCTTTGGTTTTTTATTTCCAATGGTTGTATCAGTGTTATAGTATACATTTTTAGCTTATCACAGTCATGCTAGTTTTGTTGTACCACTTGATGGTCAGTATCAGAAACCTATTAAAATATGCTTCGGTTTCCCCCTCCTGCTCTTTGCAATATTGTTTTCATACACTTTACATCTACATTTGTTACAAACTCCATAATACATTGTTATCATTCTTGCTTTAAAACATCAACAATCTTTTAAGGTGGTTTTTAAAATAAGAAAGAGGCATTTTATGCTTACATACGTATTCACCGTTTCCGGCGCTCTCCATTTCTTTGTGTAGACCCACATTTCCATCTAATATCATTTTCCTTTTGCCTAAAGGACTCTCTTTAACATTTCTTGTACTATACGTCTTATGGTGATAAATTCTTCCAGCTTTTCTATGTTTGAATAATATCTTGACTTCACCTTTGTTTCTGAAAGATATTTTCTCTGGGTATAGAATCCTAGGTTGACCGTCTGTTTCTTTCAATCCTTTAAAGATGTTGCACCACTGTCTTCTGATCTGTATTGTTTCCGACAAGAATCTACTGTCATTCTTCTCTCTCCTCCTCTTTATGTAATGTGTCTTTTTTGCTCCTGCTTGCTTTTATAATTTTCACTCTATCACTGCTTTTAAGCAATTAGATGATGATTTGCTTTGATGTAGTTTTCCTTTCATTTCTCCTGCTTGGGGCTTAGTGAAAAACCTCTCCACCTGACTTTGATGAGGGCTCAAAAGAGTCCTTCCACTCTTTAGTTTCCCAAGAAACTAAAGCACTTCTTAGATCTAGCTGCTCCCTCAATACCAGAGCACCCAGTATATTCTCATACATCTTACAGGGAGCAAGGAGCTACACAGCCCTCACCCTCCCTCCTCTGCCCCTTCTCTCTATCCATCCTACCTGCCTCCAACACCCTATCCCACGCCCTTGGAGCCTCCCTGGGTTGCAAAATGGTCCAAAGCAGAGAAGCTGAGTTGAACCATATCTGGGGTGGAGTGGAAAGCAGGCCTGGGACAACTGGGGTGCTCCCTGCTGTTCTGGGGAACCAAAGGGGGGATGGACCCAAGTCCCTTTGGAAGAGTGAGAGGCCAGCATAAGGGCAGTGTGGAGGAGTGGGCAAAGAATGGAGAGGTTGCAAGAAGCCGCCACTCCCCATTCATTCATTTATTGAGTGCCTAGGACATGCCCAGTACTGTGCTGGGGGCCTCGAAGACGACAGTGAATCGTCACTGCCAGAACAGCCTCCAAGGCTTGTCTGGGGAGACATCTGGCCAAACAAGCAACAGATCGCCATGTGATCACTGTGGGTTCAGCAGGAAAAAATGTAATCCCATTTTATGTAAGGGATAAAAGTAATGGCTAGAGAGGTTACAGGGCATGCCTGGGTGACCCAGCAATCTGCTGGTTGAGTTTGTATAACATCAAGGCCCAGGGTAGGTTTCCCCAACCCTCGCATCACTGCAGCCCTCCCCCACAGATCAAGATGCGCCTCGCAGGATAGAACTGTCCAGCACGCATGTCATGACATCATGGTTCTTCACCAGGGTCCTTTGTGCAGGTCCCAGGTCCTTCAGCAGGGTCTGTACGACCCAGAGGCAGGCCCCATGCAGCTCCTGCTGCCTCGCGTGGCTGTGCCTCGTCACTGCAGTAGGCCTGTAAGCTTCTCAGATGGTCACGGCGCTGAATCCCCCAGAGTTTCTCACGATCAATAAACGTCTGCTGATCAAGTTCCTGTTCCTGTTCCTGTTCATGAATGGCAACGACTTCATCAGTAAATATTGATGGATTTGAGGCTCCTGCTCACTCTGGACAACAAGCCAGGGCTTTGGCCAAAGGAGGCAGAAAAGAATTTCCAATAAGCTGGATGTGTTCCAGTCTCTTACATGGACAAATCTGTAATTGATTCAAAGGGGTGTAGAAGGGGGGGGGTGTCTCTCTGTTGTCATGGTGACTCTGAAAAATTTTTTTTCTTTAACTGCATCCCAGACATCAAGACTCTGAAGCAATGGCCCTTTTAAAATTGAATCATATTAATAAGATCTACCCAACTGAACGATGTTTCTTTCTTTCTTTTTTTATTAGATGCATTATTAACTTGGCTAGCAACAATACCTCATAAATGCAAAGTGCCCATTCAAGAACACCGCTTCCAGCACAGAATAAATAAGATACAACTCATTAATTCCAGAGATCCCGGCGTATAAAGAATGAGCTCTGTGAATGGTGATCTTCGGGTTGTAGATTCTTGAAGGGCCTGGGTTGTGTGTGGGTCACTTCCCTTGAGTGAATCCTCAAAACCTGGGGCAGCCCACACAGGCTAGCAGACCAGGCCGGTGACAAAGTATCAGAAGGAAGTTGGGGGGAGAAAAACAAGTAAATTTCACAGAAGTTCTACATTGTGCAAGAGAGGAACTGCAAGAATATTGACTCTTACAGCTCTCCTGCCCAGCGCCATCGTTTAACATTGGATTTAGTAATATTTGGCATTTATTGAGCAAGTAATGTGGCAGATAGACCCTAAAATGTCCCCCAGTGATGCCCACCTCCTGAGATTCACACCCTTGTGTCACCCCCCCACCTTGAGTGATGGCAGGACCTGTGACTTGCTTCTAAACAATAGCATAGGGCAAAGGGGATGAGATGACACTTCTGCGATGATGTTACCTAAGATGTAACTTCTGTCTTGTTAGCTGACTCTCTCCCTCACTGGCTTTGATGAAGCAAGATGCCATATAGTGAACTGCACTATGGAGAGACCCCCCTCTGGCAAGCAACTGAGGGCAGACTCTGACCAACATCCAGAAAGGAACTGAGGCCCTCATTCCAACAACCCGGAAGGAACTGCATCCAGCCAACAACCACGTGAGCTTGGAAGTAGATTCTTTCCCAGGCATGCCTTCAAATGAGACTCCAGCCCTGGCCAACCCCTTGACTGCAGCCTCATGAGATATCCTGGAGCAGAAGACTCAGCTAAGCCATGCCTGGATTCTTGACCCACACAAACACAGAGATAATAAATACGTGTTGTTTTAAGCCACTAGCTTTGTGACGAGTTGTTGCACTGTAGTAGATAACTAATACAAGCCCCTACCGATGTTCTAAGTGACATGGACACACTGGTAGACAAGGCAGAGAGTTTGCTGTCTTCATGGACATTCCCTTCCAGTTGTAAATAAGTAAAGTAAATTAATAAATTATTAATAAGTAAATTAGGAAATTATTGCCATGAAGAAAAGGAAAGGTCCGAGTAGAGGTGACCTCAGGGTGGCAGATACTGACTGAGAAAAGGCACAGAAAAACCTTCTGGGGGCTGGACATATACTTTATCATGATCCGGCTGGTGGCGACATGAATGTATTCATATGTGAAAATTCATTGGCCGTACATTGAAAAATAGTGCACTCCTGGCAATTTACTTCAAGTCACCCTTTTTCAACGTCACAAAAGAAAACAAGATAGGGAAAAATAGGGAAAATGTTAAAGAATGCAGTTAGTCCTGAGCAGGGTATTCCTCGAACCCAGGAAGAACAAGTGTATTTAATCTCTCATTCAGGCTGTAATCAAGCTACATTTTTCTTAAGAGGCAAATAGTAAATATTTTCGGCTTTCTGGGCTATACCAGCTCTGTCACAATGACTCACCCTTGCCCTTGCCCCAGGAAAGCAGTCACAGACAATAAATAAATGAGCTGGTGTGGTTGTGTGCCAATAAAACTTTATTTACAGAAACAGGCAGTGGGTCAGATTTGTCTGCAGACTGTAGTTTGCTGACCCTTGATCCAATCCGTTGGTGGTGACTTTCTGGGAAAACTAGGTTGAGACCCCTTCAGGATTCATCAGAGAAGAGTGCAATGATCCATTAGTCATGTCTGTCAAAAGAATGAATATATATATATATATATATATATATATATATATATAGTATAACTGAATCACTTTGCTGTATGCCTGAAACTTAACAAACATTGTAAATCAACTATACTCCAACAAAATTAAAATTTAAAAAATAAATTAAAGGGCTTCCCTGGTGGCGCAGTGGTTGAGAGTCCGCCTACTGATGCAGGGGACGCGGGTTCGTGCCCCGGTCTGGGAAGATCCCACATGCCGCGGAATGGCTGGGCCCGTGAGCCATGGCCGCTGAGCCTGCGCGTCCGGAGCCTGTGCTCCGCAACGGGAGAGGCCACAACAGTGAGAGGCCCGTGTACCGCAAATAAATAAATAAATAAATAAGTTAAAAAACCCCCAAACGACAGAGCAGTCAGGCAATCACGTGGCAGTGGGGACCAGCCAGTTCCTCAAACTGAGCCCCCGGGAACCCTTGCTTCACAGAAAACAACCCCTCTTCGTCCTTCCCCTCTAACCCAAGTCCTCCTCCAGCATCTGCCTTCACTGTCTAGCCCCTGGGCCACTGCTGCCATGCAGGTTTCCTCGCTGCAGGTAACTCACCTCCTTTGTGCCTCATAACCCCAGTCTTCCTACTCCTCCTGGCACTCCCAAACCAGCAGGCATGAAATCCCCTCTCCTTGGGGTTCTGCCATACAACCACATCGCCCTCTACCCCTGCTTAGGGCTGACTTGTGTTACCCTCCGGGCTGCCTTCTTCCAGGTACTGTCACTAGCCCGGGGGCTCCAGTGCCTACAGGGCTGACCCTCCCAATATCTTAGCCTCTCAGGTCCTAGACGGCTATGTTTCCCAGGACCTTCACCTTCTCCTACCTGAGCCACCCATTCCCATAGCCACACTGCAGACCTCCCGTCACGTAGCCTTAGCTGCTCTCCACGACGAGCACCCTGAATCCCCGTTACACGTTCTAAACCCAGCCCATCTTCAGCTCTCCCTCCCTCCTCCCCCCTACCTGCCCCTCACCTCCGCGAGATCTGCAAGCATTTAGTAGACTCCCGCCAGACCTCACAGCTCTTCACGCAAGCTTTCCTCCCTCTCACGGTATTCTCCACCTCCTTGCCCCTCTGTAATCTTATTCAACCCCCCAAATCCCCAGTTCTGAAGGAATCCAAGTGTCTGCTCCACTGTGCCCACCTCCCCGTGGCAGAGAGTTTCTGGGGGAACGTCCCACAATCTCTGGCTGGCAGCATATAACCCCATGGATGCAACTCAGCTGGGTCCTCAATGCCGCAGGAATTCTGCCCCCAAAGTGCCACAGCAGGTCTTTGTAAACCTCTCCAAGCTCCAGCCCTGCCCCTCCCCTCACACTCTCAGCAGGTGACTTTGCCCCCACTCCTAAGGAGGGGTGGTCTTTCAGCATCCTGCCGGCACACCATCAAATGTTAACCCCCTTCCCACATTCACCCCAAAATTGTCTGCATATACCTGGGGGCTCATATCCCCCCATCCCTTCTGGTCCTGAGTGCCTGCCTCAGTGGACCCCTCAGCCTTACTCCCATCCCTCCGGCTGACTGCCCCCTCCTCCCTACTCCATACCTCCCCTTTTTTAATGCCCACATAAAACCACTGTTGGGAAGAAGACTTTTCCTCTTCCAACTTGTGTCCTATGATTGGGGGCCTGCAAATTAACTGAGAAAAGCCAGACCAACAGGAGAAAAGACAAGGTTTATTTTCACACGTGAAAGCAGGAGATCCTAGTAAAGGAAAAACTCACAAAATAGTTCAAACTAAAAAATATATATACTTAACAAAAGTGGGAGTTAGTGCTTCAGTGGGAAAGTATGGTGGGAAATTCTACTGGGCTTTTTTTTTTTTTTTTTTTTTTTGCTGTGCCGGGCAGCATGCAGGATCTTAATTCCCTGACCAGGGATCGAAACTGTGCCCCTTGCAGTGGAAGCACAGAGTCTTAACCATTGGACCTCCAGGGAAGTCCCTCTACCGGGCTTTTTGATGCTATGGGGAATGGGCAGTTGGTCTTCTAGGCAGCTGTATATTCGCAAGAAACTCCCTGGGAGGGGATTCAGCAGCTGTGTTTTGGGGCGGCTCTACTTTAGTCAGATAAGGTTTCTTTCCACATCTTCTGTTGCTCAAATGCTTTCAATTTAAAATAATCTTTATACCAACTCTGGGGATCTGAGAGGGAAGTCATACCGCTCATACAAAGCATCATGGGTATGGTAGATTTTACTGATCATTTTGGCCACCAATGGAGTTTAGATCATAGAAGTACAAACAACCTAAAATTGAACGTTAGAATTTCCTGTTTGTAAAATTCCCTCAGTCTAACTGACTTGTGCCAATTCGAGTACGTCTTCGGGGCGCCACTCTCCCTTGCCCTCTGCTTCGCTTTGGTTCACAGCCCAGCAATGGCAACACTCCTCCCCCACTTCTTTTTCAGAGCACTGTCGCCCTCCCCAGCCTCTACACTTAAATCACCCCAGACCTCCTTTTACCTGGCCAAAGACCACATATTCAGCCAAGCAATGGGCACATCCTGTGAGTCTCTGCAGTACCCCAGTCTCTGCCAGGCTCAGGAGAAGGAGAGAAATTCCTTCCCCCTCTGACCCTCTGGTAGAAGAGAGTGGTGGTGGGGAAGAAGCCACAGCCAGTTTTGACTTTATTTATTATTTATTTATTTATTTATTAACATCTTTATTGGAGTATAATTGCTTTACAATGGTGTGTTAGTTGCTGCTGTATAACGAAGTGAATCAGCTATACATATACATATATCCCCATTTCCCCTCCCTCTTGCATCTCCCTCCCACTCTCCCTATTCCACCCCTCTAGGTGGTCACAAAGCACCGAGCTGATCTCCCTGTGCTATGCGGCTGCTTCCCACTAGCTATCTATTTTACATTTGGTGGTGTATATATGTCAGTGCCACTCTCTCACTTCGTCCCAGCTTACCCTTCCCCCTCTCTGTGTGCTCAGGTCCACTCTCTACATCTGCGTTTTTATTCCTGTCCTGCTCCTAGGTTCATCAGGACCATTTCTTTTTTTTATTTGTATATGTGTTAGCATACAGTATTTGGTTTTCTCTTTCTGACTCACTTCACTCTGTATGACAGACTCTAGGTCCATCCACCTCACTACAAATAACTCAATTTCGTTTCTTTTTATGGCTGAGTAATATTCCATTGTGTATATGTGCCACATCTTCTTTATCCATTCATCTGTCGATGGACACTGGGGATGCTTTCATGTCCTGGCTACTGTAAATAGTGCTGCAATGAACATTGTGGTACATGACTCTTTTTGAATTATGGTTTTCTCAGGGTATATGCCCAGTAGTGGGATCGCTGGGTCATATGGTAGTTCTATTTTTAGTTTTTTAAGGAACCTCCATAGTGTTCTCCATAGTGGCTGTATCAATTTACATTCCCGCCAACAGTGCAAGAGGGTTCCCTTTTCTCCCCACCCTCTCCAGCATTTATTGTTTCTAGATTTTTTGATGGTGGCCATTCTGACCAGTATGAGGTGATACCTTATTGTAGTTTTGATTTGCATTTCTCTGATGATTAGTGATGTTGTGCATCCTTTCATTAGTTTGTTAGCAATCTGTATGTCTTCTTTGGAGAAATGTCTATTTAGGTCCTCTGCTTATTTTTGGATTGGGTTGTTTGTTTTTTTGATATTGAGCTGCATGAGCTGCTTGTATATTTTGGAGATTAATCCCTTACCAGTTGCTTTGTTTACAAATATTTTCTCTCATTCTGTGGGCTGTTTCTTCATCTGTTTATGGTTTCCTTTGCTGTGCAAAAGCTTTTAAGTTTCATTAGGTCCCATTTGTTTATTTTTGTTTTTATTTCCATTTCTGTAGGAGGTGGGTCAAAAAGGATCTTGCTGTGATGTATGTCATAGAGTGTTCTGCCTATGTTTTCCTCTAGGAGTTTTATAGTGTCTGGGCTTACATTTAGGTCTTTAATCCATTTTGAGTTTATTTTTGTGTATGGTGTTAGGGAGTATTCTAGTTTCATCCTTTTACATGTAGTTGTCGAGTTTTCCCAGCACAACTTACCGAAGAGGCTGTCGTTTCTTCATTGTATATTCTTGCCTCCTTTACCAAAGATAAGGTGACCATATGTGTGTGGGTTTATATCTGGGATTTCTATCCTGTTCCATTGATCTATATTCCTGTTTTTATGCCAGTACCATACTGTCTTGATTACTGTAGCTTTGTAGTATAGTCTGAAGTCAGGGAGCCTGATTCCTCCAGCTCCATTTTTCTTTCTCAAGATTGCTTTGGCTATTTGGGGTCTTTTGTGTTTCCATACAGATTGTGAAATTTTTTGTTCTAGTTCTGTGAAAAATGCCACTGGTAGTTTGATAGGGATTGCATTGAATCTGTAGATTGGTTTGGGTAGTATAGTCATTTTCACAATGTTGACTCTTCCAATCCAAGAACATGGTATATCTCTCCATCTGTTTGTGTTGTTTTTAATTTCTTTCATCAGTGTCTTTTAGTTTTCTGCATACAGGTCTTTTGTCCCCTTAAGTAGGTTTATTCCTAGGTATTTTATTCTTTATGTTGCAGTGGTAAATGTGAGTGTTTCCTTTATTTCTCTTTCAGCTTTTTCATCATTAGTGTATAGGAGTGCAAGAGATTTCTGTGCATTAATTTTGTATCCTGCTACTTTACCAAATTCATTGATTAGCTCTAGTAGTTTTCTGGTAGCATCTTTAGGATTCTCTATGTATAGTATCCTGTCATCTGCAAACAGTGACAGTTTTACTTCTTCTTTTCCTATTTAGATTCCCTTATTTCTTTTTCTTCTCTGATTGCCATGGCTAAAGCTTCCAAAACTATGTTGAATAATAGTGGTTAGAATAGGCAACCTTGTCTTGTTCCTGATCTTAGAGGAAATGGTTTCAGTTTTTCACCATTGAGAATGATGCTGGCTGTGGGTTTGTCATATATGACCTTTATTATGTTGAGGTAAGTTCCTTCTATACCTACCTTCTGGAGAGTTTTTATCATAAATGGGTGTTGAATTTTGTCAAAAGCTTTTTCTGCATCTATTGAGATTATCATATGGTTTTTATGCTTCAATTTGTTAATATGGTGTATCACATTGATTCATTAGCATATATTGAAGAATCCTTACATTCCTGGGATAAATGCCACTTGAACATGATGTTTGATCCTTTTAATGGGCTGTTGGATTCTGTTTGCTAGTATTTTGTTGAGGATTTTTGCATCTATGTTCATCAGTGATATTGGCCTGTAGTTTTCTTTTTTTGTGACATCTTTGTCTGGTTTTGGTATCAGGGTGATGGTGGCCTCGTAGAATGAGTTTAGGAGTTTTCCTCTCTCTGCTATATTTTGCAAGAGTTTGAGAAGGATAGGTGTTATCTCTTCTCTAAATGTTTGATAGAATTCACCCGTGAAGCCATCTGGTCCTGAGCTTTTGTTTCTTGGAAGATTTTTTTTTTTTTTGTGCGGTACACGGGCCTCTCACTGTTGTGGCCTTTCCCATTGTGGAGCACAGGCTCCGGACTCACAGGCTCAGTGGCCACGGCTCACGGGCCCAGCCGCTCTGCGGCATGTGGGATCTTCCTGGACTGGGGCATGAACCCGTGTCCCCTGCATCGGCAGGTGGACTCTCAACCACTACACCACCAGGGAAGCCTAGTTTCATGGAAGATTTTTCATCACAGTTTCAATTTCAGTGCTTGTGATTAGTCTGTTTTTATTTTCTATTTCTTCCTGGTTCAGTCTCGGAAGGTTGTGCTTTTCTAAGAATTTGTCCATTTCTTCCAGGTTGTCCATTTTATTGGCATATAGTTGTCTGTAGTAATCCCTCATGATCCTTTGTATTTCTGCAGTGTCACTTGTTCCTTCTCCATTTTCATTTCTAATTCTGTTGATTTGAATCTTCTCCTTTTTTTTTGTGATGAATCTGGCTAATGGTTTATCAATTTTGTTTATCTTCTCAAAGAACCAGCTTTTACTTTTATTGATCTTTGCTATTGTTTCCTTCATTTCTTTTTCACTGATTTCTGATCTGATCTTTATGATTTCTTTCCTTCTGCTAACTTTTAGGGGTTTTTTGTTCTTCTTTTTCTAATTGCTTAGGTGTAAAGTTAGGTTGTTTATTTGAGATTTTTCTTGTTTCTTGAGGTAGGATTGTATTGCTATAAACTTCCCTCTTAGAACTACTTTTGCTGCATCCCATAGGTTTTGGGTCATCGTGTTTTCATTGTCATTTGTTTCTAAGTAGTTTTTGATTTCCTCTTTGATTTCTTCAGTAATCTCTTGGTTATTTAGTAGTGTATTGTTTAGCCTTAATGTGTTTGGATTTTTTACAGGTTTTTTTTTTTAGTCTCCTAGTTTTGTTGTCAGGAAAGATACGTGATATGATTTCAATTTTCTTAAATTTACCAAGGCTTGATTTTTGACCCAAGATACGATCTATCCTGGAGAATGTTCCATGAGAGCTTGAGAAGAAAGTGTATTCTGTTGTTTTTGGTTGGAATGTCATATAAATATCAATTAAGTCCATCTTGTTTAATGTGTCATTTAAAGCTTGTGTTTCCTTATTTATTTTCATTCTGGATGATCTGTCCATTGGTGAAAGTGGGGTGTTGAAGTCCCCTAATATTATTGTGTTACTGTCAACTTCCCCTTTTATGGCTGTTAGCATTTGCCTTATGTATCGAGGTGTTCCTATGTTGGGTGCATAAATATTTACAATTGTTATATCTTCTTCTTGGATCGATCCCTTGATCATTATGTAGTGTCCTTCTTTGTCTCTTGAAATAGTCTATTTTAAAGTCTATTTTGTCTGATATGAGAATTGCTACTCCAACTTTCTTTTGATTTCCATTTGCATGGAATATCTTTTTCCATCCCCTCACTTTCAGTCTGTATGTGTCCCTAAGTCTGAAGTGTGTCTCTTGTAGACAGCATATATTCGGGTCTTGTTTTTGTAACCATTCAGCCAGTCTATGTCTTTTGGTTGGAGCATTTAATCCATTTACATTTAAGGTAGTTATCGATATGTATGTTCCTCTTACCATTTTCTTAATTGTTTTGGGTTTGTTATTGCAGGTCTTATCCTTCGCTTGTGTTTCCTGCCTAGAGAAATTCCTTTAGCATTTGTTGTAAAGCTGGTTTGGTGGTGCTGAATTCTCTTAACTTTTGCTTGTCTGTAAAGGTTTTAATTTCTCCATCAAATCTGAATGAGATCCTTGCTAGGTAGAGTAATCTTGGTTGTAGGTTTTTCCATTTCATCACTTTAAATATGTCCTGCCACTCCCTTCTGGCTTGCAGAGTTTCTACTGAAAGATCAGCTGTTAACCTTATGGGGATTCCCTTGTATGTTATTTGTTGTTTTTCCCTTGCTGCTTTTAATATTTTTTCTTTGTATTTAATTTTTGATAGTTTGATTAATATGTGTCTTGGAGTGTTTCTCCTTGGGTTTATCCTGTATGGGACTCTCTGTGCTTCCTGGAATTGATTGACTATTTCCTTTCCCATGTTAGGGAAGTTTTCAACTATAATCTCTTCAAATATTTTCTCAGACCCTTTCTTTTTCTCTTCTTCTTCTGGTACTCCTATAATTTGAATGTTGGTGCGTTTAATGTTGTCCCAGAGGTCTCTGAGACTGTCCTTAATTCTTTTCATTCTTTTTTCTTTATTCTGCTCTGTGGTAGTTATTTCCACTATTTTATCTTCCAGGTCACTTATCCGTTATTCTGCCTCAGTTATTCTGCTATTGATTCCTTCTAGAGAATTTTAAATTCCATTTATTGTGTTGTTTATCATTGCTTGTTTGCTCTTTAGTTCTTCTAGGTCCTTATTAAATGTTTCTTGTATTTTCTCCATTCTATTTCCAAGATTTTGGATCAAAATATTTACTATCATTACTCTGAATTCTTTTTCAGGTAGACTGCCTATTTCCTCTTCACTTGTTTGGTCTGGTGGGTTTTTACCTTGCTCCTTCATCTGCTGCGTATTTCTCTGTCTTCTCATTTTGCTTATCTGACTGTGTTTGTGGTCTCCTTTTTGCAGGCTGCAGGTTCGTAGTTCCCGTTGTTTTTGGTGTCTGCCCCCAGCGGGTGAGGTTGGTTCAGTGGGTTGTATAGGCTTCCTGGTGGAGGGGACTAGTGCCTGTGTTCTGGTGGATGAGGCTGGATCTTGTCTTTCTGGTGGGCAGGACCACGTCCGGTGGTTTGTTTGGGGGTGTCTGTGAACTTAGTATGATTTTAGGCAGCCTCTCTGCTAATGGGTGGGGTTGTGTTCCTGTCTTGCTAGTTGATTGGCATGGGGCATCCAGCACTGGAGCTTGCCAGCCATTGGGTGGAGCTGGGTCTTACTGTTGAGACAGCGATCTCTGGGAGAGCTCTCGCTGATTGATGTTACATGGGGCCGGGAGGTCTCTGGTGGTCCAATGTCCTGAACTTGGCTCTCCCACCTCAGAGGCTCAGGCCTGTCACCAGGCGGGAGCACCAAGACCCTGTCAGCCACATGGCTCAACAAAGCCAATTTGAATCTTTCTCAGGGATGGATAAGGCTGCTGAAGAAGAGGTGTTTTTCTCTCTTTCTGTGAGATCATATTATTTGAGGACCAGCTTATTCTACAGCTTCCAGGAGCCGCTGACACCACCTGGAGATAGTCAGAGAATTGCACTTGCAGAAGAATTTTCATTAGCAAAAAATAAATGCTAGGAAAAACTGACATGACATCTTCAAAGAGCTGAAGGAATTCTATACTAGTTCAACCATCCTCCAAGACTAAGTGTGAGAGTTCTCCATCTGGCAGTGTGGCAGTCTCCAGTTTTGATTTTAGAAAACCACTCTTTTTCCTGGGACACAGGTCTCCCATGTCCCACTCCCCCAACACGCCCGCCCCTTCCCCCAGTCAGTTCCCCTTAATGGAAGAGATGCTCATCTCTCTAGAATCAAACTGCCTGAGTCTTCTGTTCTCACCCCTCCTGCCTGCTCCCTCCTCCCTCATCTATTTTCTCCTCTTTGTCTGAGTTTGAACTACTATCTCCATTGGCTTCTTTCCATGTGGATTTAAAGACTCTCAATTCTCTTTCAGTCTTTGGGGGAGGAAAAAAACCCAAACCCCTTTTCTCCTTTTTTTTTTTTTTTTTTTTTTTTGCGGTATGCGAGCCTCTCACTGTTGTGGCCTCTCCCATTGCAGATCACAGGCTCCGGACGCGCAGGCTCAGCAGCCATGGCTGACGGGCCCAGCCAGTCCGTGGCATGTGGGATCTTCCCGGACCGGGGCACGAACCCGTGTCCCCTGCATCGGCAGGCGGACTCTCAACCACTGCGCCACCAGGTAAGCCCCAAGTCCACCCGAATCCTCTTTAAATCTCGTCTTCCATCTCCAGCTGCTGCCCTAGTTCTCAGCCAAGATCTGGAAAAGTCGTCTCTGCTCACGGTCCAGGCATCCCCAGTCCCAGGTCTCCCATCGGGGTGCCGCTCTCTCCACTCCACAGAAACCTGCTCCGTTTACACCACGGGCGACTTCTCTGCTGAGAAATCCAGTGCCCACCCCGCAGCCCCGCTCCTCTCTCTCCGCTGCGTTCCATGCTGGGAACATGCCCTGCGCTCCAGACCCGGGTCCTCGGGCTCTGGGGCCTTACCCTCGCCCCGCTGGCTTCCCTCCTGCGTCTCAGCTCCGGCTGCCCTTCCACGTGGTCCTTCCCCCACCCCCCCGCCCGCCCCTGAAAGGGTAGTTCTGCCCGGTTTCGTCTTCAGGCACCTTCCCACTCTGGGTGCTCTCGCTGAGCAAGGCTGATGTCATAACCATCATTTGTCACACCACGCCTCTCCCTGGAAAGTGCTGGCATCTTGGGGATGATGACTATAGCAGGACTGCGGGTTGCATCTATTCTCCCCTTTTTACCTAGTAACGGATCCCCGATATTTACCTGGGTACGGGGTGGTCCGCAATAAAGACGGCATTTCCCAGCCTCCCCTGCCTGAGGTTGTGGCCATGTGACTCGGTCCAGCTGATGCGAACGTGTTATGCGGGATTTCTAAGAAGACTACTTCCGAAAAGTTCACTTCACGCGGGGTCACCCCGCCTGCCTTTCCCACTTCCTCCTTTTCACAGACTGGAAGGAGATGTCATGCCTGACTCCACTGCCATCTTGGATCGTGAGGCGATTTTAAGGATGGCAGCCCCAAGTGGTAGGTTAAAAAGACGGGAGCAGTCTGGATAACTTGGTAGAGCCTCAACACCTGCCCTGCATGCCCACCGGGACTTCTTTTATGGGAGAGGAAAACAAACACAGAGAACAGAACACTTGTGCAGTGTGTTTAAGTCCCTGTTGAATCTGTGGAGATAGGGAGTCAGCAGGCATCCTGATACATCTCTCTTCCTCTTGACCATTAAGTTGATGACCTTCTCCCATCCCAAACTTGCTGCTTGTCTTGTGTGCCATACCACCCCCCCCTCCCAGCTCCCTTCCTGGCTCACCCTTTGTCCAGACTAGAAACCGTGGTGTCACGTTCAACTCCCTCCTATCTCCTTAGACCCACCCAGTGATCAAATCCTATCATACCTGCCTTGCCGCTGCATCTCAGGATGCACACTGCTTCTAGGTCCTGTTTCAGGCCACCCTAAACCACTGCTCCATGACCACCTACAGCTCTCGGGGTCCTGGGATGCTGGGAAACTGCTGGACGCAGGCAGTGATCCTGGGAGCTAAGCCTGAGATGAAAGGGGAGACGGGGAGGTGAGAGTGCCTGTGAGCTACGACGGTAGAATATATTAAAAATTACAAAAATGTGTATAGGCAAACCATTTCCTTAAGTTGATGGCCAAATGTGAAAATGTTATTTTTCATATCATTTATAATCCTGTCACAATCCACTTAACGAAGTTTGGTTAGATTTCAGTGAAAATTATCTTCCAGAGTAGTTTTCCCCTCCCCGGGAAGCGGGGTGGTAACTTTACTATGATTATCATACGTGGTGCAGAATTTCATGCAAATGAGATGTGGCAGCAGTGTGATAATTTAAATGTATTTAAACAAAAACAAAAGAAGGACGAATGCACAAACTTGCATGGGTGAAGGTGCCTGGGAGCTAGGCCTGGACCGCCTGAGACAAAAGGGAGGAGGAACCCCTGAAGGGACGTGAGGCCCCAGGGACAAGCCCCATCTGCCCCACCATTTCTTCCGGCGCCAGCCAGCTGGGATGGTGTCACAGGCAAAGGAAGAGCCAGGCCAAATCTCAGCGTTGGCATTTTAGCTCGGCTGCAGCAGGCCCTTCCTGGGGACTTCCCTCTTTCACCCCAAAGTCACTTCCAGCCAGTTCTTCTTCGGGAGACTTATTATCAACTCACAGGCTGTGTGTGTGGAGTAGGTAATGGCAATCAAGGCCCCCGGCATTCTCAGGTTTAATCTTCCATCTGCTAAGTACCTGCTGTGAGCCTGGTACCATGCTGACAACCTCTGCCATCCTCTGGGAGAGTTTTTCATGCCTATTTTGTAGGTGGGACCCTGGGACTCAGAGTGATGAAGTGACTTGCCCAGGGCAGCCAGGGCAGCACAGCTCGAAAAGAATGGGCCTGAGATTGGCCCCTGGGTCTGACTCCAAACCACTCCTTTTCTCCTGTTCACCAATTATCCTAAGCCGGGATAAGGATCTCCATCACCTGCAGAGCTATTAAGAATTCGGATTCTGGAGCCAAACCCCAGAGATTCGGCTTCAGCTGTTTTAGGCTAGAGCTGGGGAGTCTGTGTTTCCTCAAGGGCACCATGTCTCCCAGGTGATCCTGACATTCAGCAGGCCCAGGACTGGCCCTGCATCAGGTCCCGCTGCCTCTAGGTGATAGAAGCTGCCGCTTCCCCAGTGCAGCAGGGAGGGAAAGCCACTTGGTTGGCCTTGACGAGGCAGCTGCTGCCCTGCACAGGGGTCCGGCCAAGTAGGAAAGAAGTGTACTCAGCAGTAGGCCCAGAAGAGCCTGCTGAAAAGGGCAGGTGCCAGGAGACAGCTGTGTCCCTTTGTTATTCCTCCCCAGTACCGGGCTCAGGGATTGTTGCTTTGAATTCTTTGTGCACTTGACCAAATCTGTCTCTCTTCTTTCTATCCCCCCTACAAAGAGGTGCCAAGTTAAGCTGCTGGGCACAGCACTGCCCGTGTCAGCCCATGTGAACGTTTTCATGGGCTCCTCTGCAGCCAGAGGGTCCAGGTGAAGCTCCTGGCCCCCGGGTGGTCTGACCTGACCTCCTGCTCCTGCCTTCTCTCTGGCTGGTCTCCTTCAGGAAGATGCTGGACCCTTTGCTCTGCTTCCCCCTTCTCCCCCTCCCTGGCCTGGAATACCCCCCTAGAGCCCTTCTTCACTCCCCAGATCCCCCTCCAGCTTGAATAACCCCTCCTCCAGGGAGCCCTTCATGACTGCCCTGGCCCATATTCCTTCCTGGAAGACTTGCTGTCATTTATGCCTCGGATTCTGCTGTGTCCTGTGATCTCTACATGTTTGTGTCCTAACAACACAAGGAGAGGTCACTTATCCAGGTCACTGGCTGGGTCTTGAATGTCTTCTTGACTCTGCACCTGCACTCCCCAGCTGTGCCCCAAGCCTTGGATTTTCCTAACAATCTCCTTTTCCCTCCTTCCCCTGTCCTCAAAACTGACCTTCCCTGTGGCCCTTTACTCTGTCATAAAATCAATAAGCCAGTTTGTGATAACTCAATCATATATTTAATTTTTTCATTTTATTAGAAGAGCTGAATTTTACAGCACATCTGCCTTTTTCTAGGTTTTTGGCCTCAGTTATTTATTCATCACAAAAACTCCCTGAGGTAGGTGTAGTACCCATTTTATTGATGCGGAAACTAACGTTCGGGAAAGCTAAGCGATGTGCCCAAGGTCTCACAGCGAGTGAGAGATGGAGCCCGGGAGTGAGGTCCAGGCAAGGCCTGTTCAATCATTTCCGTAACAGCACAAACTCCTTTACCGCTCTGCAGTGCTAACAAAAGCCGCTAGGTGGCGTCAGAAGGCAGTGTCGAGTTTGGCTGGCCGGCATGGCACGTTGGTGGCATGCCGAACCTGTGGTGCCCACATTTACCACTAGGGGGCAGGAGGGGGGAAAGAAATGGCACATAGGGCCACACGAGGGGCGGCTCAGCCCCTAGACTATAGAACCCCCTTATCAAATGACTAATGAACCCCATTACCTTAGGACTGGGGAAGGCCACGGAAGCTCATTGATTATTTTAACTTTTACAAACATTACAAGTTTAAAAATGTGTTAACTGAAATCTTCCTTAACATATAATTGAAGCACCATAGCCTAAGCAGAACTGTAATCTTTTTTATTGACTTAAAGGCATCAGCATGGTTGGTAGAAAGAACAGAATTCCATCTCTGCAACTTCCTGGCTTGGCCAACAAAGAGAACCACCATTAATTGTCTCCTGTGTGCCGGGCGCTTTACATGCTTTATCTCATTTCATCTTTACATCTTTGAGGGGTTCTGAGAGGTGAGGTAACTTGCCCAAGTTTACACAGCAGAGCCAGAATTTCAACTTCAGTGGATCCAAGTTCAAAGTTTCTTAACCTCTCTGAGCCTCAGTCACCTCATCTGTTAAAGGGGCATAATTATAATACCTAGCCCAGTGTTGAATAAGGTAAGGTACGTGAAGTGCTTCGGACAGGACAAAGATGTGGAGTGCTGACATGGGTGAAGTAAAAGATGCTGATACCTGAGTGAGGTCTGTCACATAGTGAATTCTAAAACAGGTACCCAAGCACAGTCTCCCTTCTCTAGCACCAATAGCATTAGAAATTCCAGTGGCAGGTGTTTTCATATCTGATTTACATAAGAAACTGAGGCCAAAAGGGGGATGAGATCTGGCTGAACCCTGTGAACTGGCTGGTGTTCATTCATTCTCATTGATTCACATACTTGACAAACATTTATTGAATACTTAACACGTATCAGGCCTGTGCTAGGCATTAAGATATTGCCCCAAACTTCAGGTATTCACATTCTAGGGAAATCAGGACTGTGCTCTCATCCCCACTGCATTCTGTGAAGTCACCTCACCCATACATTCACTCATAGACCCACCCACCAATTCACCCATTCAGCCACTCACCCATCCACCAAACTAGCCATCCATCCATCCACCTATCTGCCCACATATTCATCCACCGATCTATCCACCCACCTATCTATCAATTCATCCACTCACCTATCAATTCATCCACTCACCCATCCAAACATCCAACCATGAATGTACCCATTTATCTGTACATCCATCTAAACAACTGTTTAGATGTTCCTTCCTCTGGCTGAAGGAACACCCACTTTAGTGCTCCTACAGTCATTTGTGTTCCCTTTATCACATCACTGATCACTCTGTTGTAATGGTCTATTCTCTAGCCTGTATTCCCTTCTAAACAGTGAGTTCCCTGAGAACAGGAAACTGGAGAAGGGAAACTGTAAGACATTCAGTAAATGCTTGTTAATAAAGCAGTGATGCCCAAAGCAGGAGCTGGGCACTCAAGATTTGTCTAAGATGATCCACTGGAATGCAGGAAGACCATTTTAAAACTTCTGTTTGCATTTTAATTTTTAATTAAATAGCAAGAACATAATTAATCCTCTCCTGATATTTGATATCCAGATTGACAGTGGTGTCACTGATGTACTGGGTGGTCCTGCCTCACTCCTAGTAGGTGAAGCATCCTGAGAGGAGGATGGGAGTTTCCACCTGTGGGTGGACTACTGGGAAGCCCTCTCTCTCATTCGCTAGTTTTCAGGCAATTGCAAATACAGTCATTCTTCAACTGTGGTGTCACTGATGTTCATCTATATAAGCGAGATCTTCAAGTATCAAAATCTTTGTGTGACTTTGTACAAGATATTGAGTGACTAAAATTTTTGAATTAGTTGGTGGTTAAATATGTTTAATATCACCCCATGAATTGGATATCAAATGGAAAAACTGGGCTTTATGTTTAGCAAAACAAGGGGGTCAACCAAGAAAGGAGACATGGGATTTGGGACACGGGGGATCCCCCATAGCACAGCAGGGCAGGGGATGTCAGAATAGCTGCTGGGCATCAGGCCCAGAAAGTAGCCAGCTCAGATGGAGCTGATGGCGGGAGGACTCTGGGGAAAACGACTTGCTGGCAGGCCTTGTGTTTAGCCAGGATGTGCTCGTTTAAGTACTTCTGAACTGGTTGTTAAATAGTAGCTAACATGAGCCACCCTTCTTCCACCGCCCAGCCTCTTTCCAGCAGCTGGACCTCACCACGATCCAGACCCAGACCCCAGGAGTATGCCTGGCACAACAGGGGGCTTCTAGTGTCTGCCCCAGGCTTTGGTGGCTAGCGCTTTGTCCACTCTGGTTGCTACCTGCTACGAATGATCCCCATATACTGAATTAAATTGGCTTCGCTGGAGACTGAATCTTTTCAGCATAATTCTCTGCTCGTTAGAATATCTGATATGAAGGAAAGTTTGGAAACAAAAGTGAGGATATTATATAGACAAACAGTACAAAGAAAAGAAAGGCAAGTAGAAACTCCAGGACAAACAAAAGGCTTACCAGGAAGATAGTTTGCTCGTAGTATATTACAGTAGCTGGCTGAGCCACCGTCAATATTTGCCTTATCATAATCACGTAAACATTGCTTCCCGATTTTCAGTTTTTAGACTCGGCCTGTAAACAAAGAACAGAACCCTTATTTGTAGTTGTGGAACAGAACAGTAATCATGAAGAAATAAAGTAAAGCTTACCAGCGCAGGGAGAAAGGAATAGAGAGGGAAATTGATATTTTCATCTCAGCAAGGGAAAGTCAAAAGACACTGGGGAAGGATGCTGGACTTAGGAGTAGAAATATAAAGGTAGTATTTATACTGACAAAGTCATCCAAACAAGGAATGCATATGAGTATCTGAATTCAGATTAATCAGGAAGCTAATAGATAACACCTAAAATTAATAATTCTAGAAAGCATGTTAAAATCACGTTATCTTGAGACACAGAGTGAACCACCAGCAAAGCAGCTGGAAGAATTCATGGTGGCCCCACTGGGAGCCCAGGAGGGTGACTGGGGCCTTTCCTTACAAGCTCCTCTGTGCTTCTTGACTTTTTAACCAACCCTGTGCATGTGCTAAAAACTCCAATGCAGTAAGTGGAGGTTTTTTGTGATTAAAATGTACGAGGTGAGGACTGTTTGACAATACTCCATTCCATGGCAGGTCATGAGATCTAAAATTTATTGACAGACAGCTTTGATGAGACATCTGTTGCCATTCAGGCTCTCCCCAAAGAAACTGGGCTTCTCTCCTCTGTTGGACCTCATTGAAGGAGGCCCGAGAGAGGTGACCAGGTGGGGTCCCAGGGCCGGAAGGCTGCCGATGGGGTCAGAAGGGGACTGAGGGCTCTTCAGGTGGGGCTCCCAGGTGGGGTGTGGCGGGGAAGGAACCAGACCAGATCCCAGACAGCAGGAGCTTGGCCATCCAGGGCCCCCATGCCTCCTGCACATCCCTGACTGGGATGGAGGACAAAGGGATGGTGGGGGAGGGGTCATTCCTGCCCGATGAACTGGGTCTCAGGGCCACTCGCCTGCTGGGCCAGCTGCCCCCAGCCCCTGGGCCATTCTGCATTCCTCCCCGAGGACAGATGGAGGCAGTGTTGGCCGCCAGACACGTGCACAGGTGGGAGGGCGGGTCCCAGGAAGGGTGGCCTGTCCTTCTCATTCTCCTCCTCCCCCTCTGCCCCAATCTGAAGAGCTGAGAATACCGGTCGTCAGGGTACCCTCCTGTCCCTCCTACCACTCCGCTTTCTGCCCACCCCAGACCCCGCCTGGACCCCCAGATTCCTCCCACCTTGCACGGGGCCCTTGATTCCATAACAATGCACCACTCCTCTCCATCAGCCCCCGACTCTCAAGGTCCTGCTCCTCACTGACCCGGATCCTTGCTACTCAAAGCGAGGTTCTTGGACCAGCAGCACGGGCATCACCCGGAAGCTTATTGGAAATGCAGAGTCTTGGGGCTCCACTTCAGACCTCCTGCTTCGGGAGGCGCATTTTAAGAAAACTCCCAAGGAATTCACGTGTGCTTTAAAGTCTGAGAGGCAGTGAGTAGATTACACCATCTGACAAATCAATTTATCCAACACTACTAGTTGACAATAAAAAAAAAATCCTTCCTATGATCCAGGCTGTGTGCTAAGACTTTGCATGTCTTGTCTTTCTTTTTTTTTTTTGCGGTACGCGGGCCTCTCACTGCTGTGGCCTCTCCGGTTGCGGAGCACAGGCTCCGGACCGGACGCGCAGGCTCAGCGGCCACGCCTCACGGGCCCATTTGAAGCCAGGCAATCTGACTCCAAAAAACTCTGAGGTCTCAAGACAGAGGTCAGCAACTCTGTTACCCATCTTGGGAGGCTTTGTGTTTATTTTAAAAAAGAAAAGCAGGGGAGGGTGTCCAGGAGCGGGGAGGAGCTAGGGACAAAGTGGGAGGAGACTTGGGTTCAAGAACCACTTTTGAAGAGGGTGACTTTGGGCCAGTCACTTAGCCTCCTCTTTGGAGTGAGAATGATAATGACAGTTTCTGCTGCAAGGCGGCTGGCTGGAGGGTGGGGGGTGAGGGGGCGGTATTTGATTATTCAGTGAGAAGGTATGCAAATCCTTTTATAAACAATCTTCCGGGCCAGTGCCAGATGCGGGGGATGTAGAGATGGGCGATGACACCCTGCCCTCTGAGAGTTCAGAGCCCGGGGATGGGAGGGGTCGGGGGACTGATGGATCCGCCCATATTCAATTTCCAGCAACGCGGGGAGTGTTTGTTACTACATAGACGCGCGGGGGACTGTAGGGACCAAGGGAGAGATGTGGGATCTGCTATGAGCAAGAGGAAATGCTGCCCTCCTTGAGGTGCCCCCAGGATTGAGTTCGGAAGCAGTCAGGCTGGTGGAGGGAGGGGCACAGGGCCAGGGCTGGGATTCGCGCAGGGCACTGCCCAGCAGCTAGAGGGCAGGAGGGTCTGGGGAAGGCAGTGCCCGCAGCACAGAGCAGGGCGTGAGAGGGCCGGGGATGGGTCTGAGAGCCAGTGGGCAGTTTCCCTGCCCGACCCGGACAGATTGCCCCAAGCCCCTCCCCCACTGCCAGCCTCATCTGACTTCATGTCTCTTGGCTTCCAGGCTCTTTCTGGCTTCTGACGAAGGCTTCTGATCTTTTCACTGGCAGGAAATTGCTCTCCCCTCTCCCTGCTGCTGGGTTTGGAGACTGTGTTTTGGGCTAGCACCTCAGACCCCCACTGTTCTGCTGCCCAGCTTCCTCCTCAGCTCTCACTCAAGTCTTGGGAAAACGGTCCCGTGAGTGTTGCCACTAGCCCACAGTGTGGTTTTGTGCCTCTTCCTCCAGGCAGACACAGCCCTGAGCCAGGGTTCACAGTAAAGCAAAAGGAGTGCTGACTGGACTTCAGTCCCACTCGCCTTTCATTTGGGCCCTTTGTGCAGTGCTCAACCTGCACAACCGTACATGGTGATCCTGATGCTTAAGAAACTGCCCAGCTTTCTGCTCAGACTCGTTTTGGCGGGGGCGGCGGTGGCGCACTGTGGGAACACAGATACTGTTGTACTCATCTCTGACAGCCCAGTGTCCAGGTACAGGGCCTGGTGGGATGAGTGAGGCCTCACACCCATGTCCTCCAGCTCAACCGTCAAAGTAAGGGCAAGGGAAGCCAGGAGCTGCACTGCACAGCTGCATTGCACAGCCTGCCTGATGGGGCCAGGGCTGCACCTTCTGTCTCTACTTCTCCTCAGCTTGGACTCAGGGCACCCTATTTCTGCCCTCCAGTGGGACTCAGTCTAGGCAAAGTATCTGAAGCTAGAGGTGGGAGTAGTCTCTGAAATTCTCTTACCCAAAGGAAGATCTGCTCCCCAAGGAGGGATAAGGGACAGGCCCTGCCATGAGGGAGTTATAACCAGGGTGGGGAGATATCACATTTATCACGAGAACAAATAATGAATAATTCAAAGCCACGTTTCAGGGCCACACTCTGTGGTTCAGGCTTCCCAGACTCCACTAGTGAGCGGATCCACTGAGCTCCTGCTGGGGCCCCTGGGAGTCTGGGGTGAGGCTGTACTGCCTGCTACAAGCTCGAGGGCTCTTTGAAAATTACCTGTTTCATCTTAAAAATTCATGAGGATTTTGCACTCAACTTCTGGGCTTGTTTTAACGTAACGTTGTGTGCTAAACTGCTTTCCAGGAGTAAAACAGAAACTGCAGAAAGATGCCTGCGTTTCCCTGTGACTTCACATCCTGCCAGCACAGTCTCGGAGTGGAGACAGCTGTTGTTTATCCTGCCCTGTCTCCGTCCCTTTCTGGTACTGATGGCTCAGTTTCCCTTAGGGAGAACCATCCCTCTGCACTCTCTGTCCACAGTCAGACTCTGCCCTCTGTCCCTGGGGTTGGACCCCTAAATCAGGTTACATTCCTCTGAGCCCAGTGTTTGCTCGGGGGTGAACACGTGGCCCAAGTTGAACCAATAAGCATTAGCCTTAGGACTTCAGCTGCTACTCCTGGGATGAGAAGGCTTATTCCTGCTAGGATGGCTAAACTGCTGCGAGATAGCCTGGAAGTTTTGGGGCTGCCTAGTAGAAAACGCTGCCTGCAAATGAATCGATCCAAAGGATAGCAGAGCTGAAACATGGAAAGAGGCAAAGTCCCAATGGGTCATGTAAATCTCTGGATCTAGCTATACCTGAAGCCACTTAATTTGGGGGTTAAACAGGTTTGCATTAGGTTTCTTTCACTTGTAACCAACAGAGTTCTGACTAATTCAACCAGTGGACACATGGCCCAGTTTAGCGGCCCAGTCTTACTGGAAAGAATTTCAGAGCTTTGGCATGGGAACCAGAAGACTGGATTTGGGTCCCAGCTTTCCCACAAACTTGCTGTGATTTTAAGGGTTGGATTAGGTCATCTCCAGGGTTGCTTCCAACTCTAAGATCTTCTGCCTAAAACTCTTGTACAAATTTAATGAAAGGCAAATTTACCCTGGACTTGGGGTGGGATTCCTGGACTGCAAATCAGGAGATCCTCACTGTGTCTGGGTGGGGCTTAGAAATCTGTATTTGTAACGCAATGTCCAGGTGGTTTTGATATGTAACCAGGTTTGGAAACCACTCAGATTCTTAAATTCTTCTTCCTAAAGCAGCAGTTTAAAGGCGTATCGGATAGGAATTTACTGAGCACCTACTGTATGTCAGGGGCACCTTTTTCTGACAATGGCCTTCTTGCTGGGCGGGGAGGGTACCCTTCATCCTCATGCTGGACTTGGTATAAAATCCTAAAGCTGGCTCTGAGAATGAACAATACATCACTGGTGACACCCTTCCTCAGTCATTCAATTGCTTCATAAATGGCATTTAAAACTTTTATTGATGAATAAGCTATTCACTCTCCACTTGGTTCGTTTATAAACAGCAAGAGGTGAACGCATGTATTTATGTCGCTGTTGCTGTTGACGTCTTGTGTAAAACCTTAACAAGACCCGGCCATGACAACCATTAACTCCCACACTACTTGAATTCAAATGGCTTATTATCAAGATAAACATTTATTCTATGAAGGTATGCAATATGAATGTCATATTTTATACATGGTTACTTGTAACATAGTTCAGCTTGGGGCCAACACCATATTGAATTATTTAAAACCATTTCTCCATGGGTTATTAAAAAGTTCAGTAAAATATATATTAGTGTATAAAATTTTAATGCATAGTTCTCATTGCAGTATTTGCAAGCTCTTGGTCTTTAGAAGAGCCAGGGAAGGCGCACTCCACACAGACTGTGTCTTTGAGAAGTTGCTCGACCAAACACAGCCTGTGCTTTGTCTCAGCAGAGACTTTCAGCCCCGTCAGCCTCTTATACAAGTTACAGGTGAGGAGTCCACAATAAGTGGACAGCCATCAACAGTGGCCCCGAGAGGACTTTGGGTCCCCAATTTCAGTGACTTTGACCCTTGCTGACTTGGCTACAGAGAAGTGTCCAGCAATTCTGTTACGTGTGACCCCTATAGCCCCTGGGTCGCTTAGGTGGGCAATGAATCGGGTGTTCCCCACACTATTGCTGACCTGTTTCATGAGTGGTCATTTTATCATTTACCTAGAAGGGTTAGGTGGGCCTGGAGGACATGATTTTAAAACGTTCTGCCAAGTCAGAGAAGCTGGCCTCAGTCATGTCAAATGTGGGACCTGCTATGGCCAACGTCCCTTCCTTGTGGCCCAGAGCCCCCATATCAGGGCAGTAGACTCTGCTGGCCAATGTCTGGTCACATCAAGGTGGGACAGGGTGACCTTCAGCTTGAGAAAGTCACTGCATTCCTCCACCCCCAATTTCTCTAATAAATACCAGGGGCGGTGAGTGTAACACACAAGGCGCTCCCCAAGTGTTCATTCCCACCCACAAAAGTTAATGTTCTTCTCCTGATGTCTGCGTCATCCATGCCTTCTCATTTTTCTTCTTTTTTTAAAATTAAAAAAAATTATTAGAGTATAATTGCTTTACAATATTGTGTTAGCTTCTGCTAGACAACAAAATGAATCAACTATATGTACACATATATACCCCTTCCCTCTCATTTTTTTTCTTTATCCCCCCCATGGATCAGGCTGGACGTGAACTAGATGTTCAGTAATTGTTCTATGGCAAGAAAATGTGTTGGTTGTTCATTTCTTATATCCTTTTTGCAGCAGGTGACTCTGCAAAGGCGGAGAAGGTAATTTTCCTCTCTTCTCTTGCCTCTCTGAACAGATAAGGGCAGAGTGGGTCTGGACTTGTTTACCTCTGGAGATGTTGATGCTTTGGGGTTTCAGAGCCCAGAACAGAAACTGTCAGGAGTCTTAGGTCAGGGTCCCCAGAAGCAGACCCCAAGACAAGGATTTGGGACAATATGGGAAGCGATCCCTGGAGTCACAGGTAAGGGAGTGAAACGGGAGCAGGAAGGAAACCACTTGCCACCCTGTTCCTCACTGGCCGCCTGGGGGATCGTGGGAAACACAGCTCTGCTTTGTCCACTCCAGGGGCCAGGGGCTGGTGGACTTATCCTCCAAGTGCTATTCGTCATTGGTTGAAGTTGCTCCCAGGGCATTGGCATCTGGGCACTTCTGGCCTGCACCCTGGGCCCTGCACACTTCTGCAGCTAGAGAAGTCCTCAGGCAGAGTGTCAAGGGC
The DNA here is from genome assembly GCF_963455315.2 of Globicephala melas. Taxonomy (NCBI): domain Eukaryota; kingdom Metazoa; phylum Chordata; class Mammalia; order Artiodactyla; family Delphinidae; genus Globicephala; species Globicephala melas. The sequence goes on from NC_083317.1 coordinate 124,097,934, forward strand.
TTTGTAGGAAGATGCCGTCGGCTTCCCCAGAATGGTGAGTTCTAGGGTGACGAGTAGAGCACCTCCAGTGACCCGGCACCCAGAAGACAGTGCCACGTGGAGGGGGTTAAGCTCGGCTCTCTCTGAGCGGGACAGGTAGAGGCTGGAGCCTGGGGTGTGACGTTAGGGGGTGAAGGGGAAGCTGGCGGCGGTGAGTGCATGCTTCACTTTCATGGCAGGTCCTCTGAGGGAAGGCACAGATGCTGGGGACGGGACCCTAGGGTGTGTGACGTTGGGGACCAGCAGTGAACAAATGCTGTGCCCAAGCTAGGCAGGAGGAGGTGACATCACCCATTTTAAATGGACCACATGGACGATGAGAATCTCAGTGGTGGTTGTGATGACCGGAAGACCAGAGATATTTCCTCAAGTTTTCAGGACTGTGCAAATCCCACTGGCTTCTTGGGTGACCCTGGGGAAGAGAGGGTATCCCCAGTCATGAGTTATGTTGGGCGTCTCACTGTCCTGCTAAGTCGGGGCTGAGAGCCAGATTGAACTTGAATTAAGAGAAAAGAAATCACAGTTGTCCCTCAGTATCTGAGGTGAGTGGGGGGATTATTTCCAGGGTCCTCTGCAGATACCAAGATCTGGGGATTCTCAAGTCCCTTATATAAAATGGTGTAGCATTTGCATATACCCTACTGCACATCCTCCTGTGTACTTGAAATCATCTCTAGATTACTTATACTACCTAATACAATGTAAATGCTATGTAAATAGTTGCTAGCATGTGGCAAATTCAAGTGTTGCTTTTTGGAACTTTCTGGATTTTTTTTTTTTATCTGAATGTTTGCTATCCATGGTTGGTTGAATCTTCGGATCCGTGGATACCAAGGGCCGACTGTCACGCGGGCTTTGTTGCCCTTGAGTGTTGTGGACCAATGCAAACCTATTTCAGTGGTTGGAGTGAATAAAGTTTTGAAATCAGACAGGAGAGACGTCTGAAAGGTGAGCCCTTGTACTGAAATCCTGTGTGTCCAGCACAAACACAGGGAGAAGCGTCTTTCCTACAGCAAGTGAAAATAGCATCAAGAATCTGGAACACAGAGCAGAGAATGATTTTTAAGAGACTGAGACCCCCCAAAATGCCTCTTCATCTTTAAAGACTCACAGAGTGTGTTGAGTCACTGAGAAGATGAAGAATAGGACTTGGGTCTTATGACAAAGTCTAGACATTCAGGACTTTAAAACAGACAGGGGACTTCCCTGGTGGTGCAGTGGTTAAGAATCCTCCTGCCAACGCAGGGGACACAGGTTCGAGCCCTGGTCCGGGAAGATCCCACATGCCGCGGAGCAACGAAGCCCATGCGCCACAACTACAGAGCCTGAGCTCTAGAGCCCGCGAGCCACAACTACTGAAGCCCGCGCACCTAGAGCCCGTGCTCCGCAACAAGAGAAGCCACCGCAGTGAGAAGCCTGTGCACTGCAACGAAGAGCAGCCCCTGCTCACTGCAACTAGAGAAAGTCTGCGTGCAGCAACGAAGACCCAACACAGCCAAAAATAAATAAATAAAATAAATTTATAAAAATAAAAAAAAAGAGCAGGACATCGTGTTCCCCAAAGGCAGCCTGTCACTTTGAGAGATGGCACAGGTGGCAAATGGAGACGGGTTCAAGAAAGGCTTGGAGGGAGTCACACCTGACTCAGGCAGGTGTGTTACTTGGGGAATTCAAAGACTGGGGCAACTGTGCCTGATGAAAGGACTCTTCTGACCTTCCCAAAACCACCATAGCCAGCGAAGCCATAGGGATGGGCAGGCCAGAGTGTGTGGGGTAGCAAACCATTGAGCTATCATTCTACATCCACGACGAAGATATCAGTGAATACATCGAAAACAAGGTACCAGTAACTCAGACGTCCGCACCTGACAGAATGTACTGTGGTCCCACTTCTGTGGAAGCACACGGCACACTGGAGGGGAAATTAAAAACACCCAGAGTGCATCCACCTAATACACATGGAACAAACATTGTTAAACTATCGAAGGGACGCCACATTTATTTATAGCCTGTGTGAGACACTCACATGCCTCAGGCCAGCCCTAAGGTAATAATTCTAACCTTTGAGTGATGGAGGAGGTGTCTTTATGAAATCAGGGTGTGAAAGGCATCCATGATTCCACCAGAAGCACAGGGGCCTCAGCTGCAGGGGGAGGTGAGAAGCAGTAGAGTCGGCAGGGGAGGCCGGGGAACACAGGCAGTTCTGTGTGGCAGGAGGTGCAAGTCGGAAGTTTCAGGACAGGAGTTGGAGACATAAACAAATATCAGATCACGGTGGTTCCCTATAATTATAATGACCATATATTATTCTTTAAATTGGGACACTTTAAAAAAATTAAACATTTTGTTTTGAGATAATTATAGATTCCCATGCAGTTGTAAGAAATAATACAGAGAGGTCCTGAGTACCCTTTACCCAGTTTCCCTCAATGGTCATGTTTTGCAAAACTATAGTACAATGTCACAGACAGGAGATTGACATTGATACAGTGAAGATACAGAACCTCACCACCAGGATCTCTGCAGCTGCGCCTTTTAGCAACACCCAATTCTCTCCCACCTACTGCCTCTTTAACCCCTGGTAACCATTTTTCTATTTCTATAATTCTGTCATTTCAAGAGTGCTATATAAATGAAATCATACAGTACGTAACCTTTGGAATGTTTCTTTTCACTCAGCATCATCCTCTGGGATTCATCCAGGTTGCCACACCTATCAATAGTTCATCCCTTTTTATGGCTGAGTAGTATTCCATGGTGTGGATGTGACACAGATTGTTTAACCACTCACCTGTTGAAGGACATTTGGATTGTTTCCAGGTTTTAATTTTTTGAGGACCCTCCATACTGTTCTCCACAGTGGCTGTACCAATTTACATTCCACTAACGGTGCACAAGCGTTCCCTTTTCTCCACATCCTTGCCAGGGGCGTTGTCCCTAATTTTTATTATATCCATTCTGATAGGTGTGCAGTGATATTTTATTTTGGTTTCAATTTGTACCTCCCTAATGGCTAATGATGCTGAACACCTTTTCATGTGCTTGTTTGCCATTTGTATATCAGTAAAGCATCTGTTCATGTCTTATGCCCATTTTCTAACTGCATTGTGGTTTTTCCTTTTAACTTTTGAGTTTGAGTGTTCTTTATATATTCTAAATACTACCAGTCTTGCTGAATATGTGGTTTGCACATATCTCTCTCACCCTGTAGCTTGTCCTTCTATCTTCCTTACCGAGTCTTTCATGGAGCAAAAGTTTTCAATTTTACTTAAATCCAGTTTATCATTTTCCCCTTTTATGGATCGTGCTTTTGGTGTCAGGTCTAAGAACGTTTTGCCCAGCCTTAGATCCGAATGAGACACATTGGGAGCAGATAGAAATAACAGGAATAAACCACAACTGCACAGGGCAAATCAGGGTGTCTGGTTACACTGTGTACATGTCGTGATAAATAGCTGTACTTCATCTTGTAGGTAAAGGAAAGTAACAAGATGAGATTTAGGTAGAAATGGATTGGCAGGGCTGAAACTGGAGGAGTGAACCCCTTAAGGAGGGGCTTTTAAAATTCAAAGAACCCAGAACGTCAGGATGGGAAGAAGCCTCAGAAATCAATCCAACCTTCTCAATACATGGATGAAGACCCTGGGGCACCAGTGACGTGTACCCTCATCAGCAGATTCTTAATCACAAATCATGGAAACCTTCAGTGGAGGAGTTGAGAATTCAGGCTGCTGGGGATCTTGTTAAAATGCACATTTTGATTCAGTAGGTCTGGGGTGGGGCCTGAGAGTCTGCATTTCTAATGCTTTCTCAGGTGATGCCTGTCCTGCTGGTCCACGTAGCAAAGTTTAGAGAACATTAAATAGCTCTCAGAATTATCGGGTGAGCCAGAAAACCAGGGAAAGTGGCATCAGATCAGGAATAATGCTCAGATCACATGGGGAAGTAGGAACGGGCACTGCAGGGCCCTGCTGGCACTGAGACCCACACTGCTGCCACCCTTGCTGAGTGGATCCCATGGGGACCTGTTTCTTCACATCATGAACTTCAGAATCACAGGCTGGCATGGGGCATCTGACTGGCAGAGTGGGGTTCAGGCTGGTCTCTTCCTGCAAGGGAAGCTGGGAAACGGAGCTCCCCTAGTCCAGCTGGCCTAACCCATACAGTGGGGTATCCTCAAGCTCAGTTCAAAGGGGATAGACAGCCAGAAAGAATGACAGTTGTCCACTACATCCCTCTCTTGGGGACAAAGTCTACAGTCTCCTAACAACCAATAAGGTTTAAAGTGATGAAATCTGGGAGGGAGAACATATTCACTCAAGTGTGTGAGGACCAATAATAACTTTTTATTCCTCTACCTATTAAAGAAATGAGTGGGTATTTGTTGTCTGCTATGAGCAAAGCACTGAGGGGAAAATATCCTGGGTTCATATTTCCATCTCGTCAGGAACTAGGTTCCAGATATCTCTGCAAATTTCTTCAGGCTTATGACTTTACTCTGACCTGCAGAAATCACGGAATGGCCTCTCCTCAGGAAAGAGAAGTTTCCCTGGCATCCATGATGCCTTCGAATCTCCGTTCCGATTTCAATTCATTTGCACTAAATTGTTAAACTCCATTTACTTATTTTACCAGCAGGCTCACGGCACATTCTTCTTCATACAGAGGGGAGAATGGGCTGTCTTTCTGGAACATTCCAAGGCATAGTCGAATGATGATGATCTTATAACAATCAGAGCGAGATATGACACACCACAGATGGAAAAAGCGTCAAGATGTTCAAAGCTTGCAAAGTAACAAACAACGGAAAGGAAGGAAGATAGAAGTTGTATTTGCTAACAGATGGTCAGTATGAAAATCTGCAATCCTAATTCAAATATGCATATATGTACATTTATGAAGAAAACTGGAAATGGTAACTGAAAGGGTAAGCCTGTAAGACTTTTTCTTCTTATTTAAATCTCATTGAAAAGATAATTGTCTGAACAACAAAAACAAACCACAATGGCTTTGAGGGGTTATAATATATATATATAAATAAAATATATGACAACAAAATCAAGAAGGCTAGGATGGGTGAAATGAAAGCATAGATTGTAAGGTTCTTATACAATATGAGTAGTGAATAAAACATCTCTTGAAAGTATAACATGATAAGTTAAAGAGGTATAAACCTTAAAGCAAACTACTAACATAACAAAACAAAGAGCTATAGCTTATAAGTCAACAAAGGCAATAAAATGAAGCATAAACAATACTCAGTTCATCCAAAAGAAGGCAGAAAAGGAATCAAAAGGGAACACAGAACAGATGGGACATGAACTCCCGTTTTTTAAAAAATGTATTTCTTTTAGGCAGTATAAAGTTAGGTCTTGCTTTTTTATCCATGTAGAAAAATCCAGGCACAGATGACTTCATTGATGAATTCTATGAAAAATTTAAGGAAGAAATAATATCATTTCTACACAAACTTTTCTAGAAAATTGAAACGGAGGGAATCCTTTCCAACTCATTCTATGAGGTCAGTATCACTCTGACACCAAAACCAGACAAAAGACATTACAAGAAAAGAAAACCACAGACTATATCCATCACTAGATTGATGCAAAAATTCAAAACAAAATGTTAGCTAATCAAATCCAACAATGTGTTAAAAGGGATTATACATCACTGGTGAGTTTATTCCAGGAGCAGGGTTGGTTTAACATGTGTCAGCTGATCAATACAATTTATCTTATTAATGAGCTAAAAAAGAAAAACCCTACAATCATCTCAAATATGGAGAAAAACACTTGACAAAATCCAACATCCACTCCAGATAAAAACTCACAGCAAATAGCAGGTCTTCTAAAGGAAACTTCTTCAAATTGTTGAAGCACATTTATGAAAAACCTAGAGGTAACATCTTAGTTAAAGGAGAAAGACTGACTACTTAAGGTCAGGAGCAAAACAAGAATGTCTGCTCTCACTACTTCTCTTCAACATTGTACTGGTGGGTCTAGCCAATGAAAATAAGGCAAGGAAAAGAAATAAAAGACATTCAGGGCTTCCCTGGTGGCGCAGTGGTTGAGAGTCCGCCTGCCGATGCAGGGGACACGGGTTCGTGCCCCAGTCCGGGAGGATCCCGCATGCCGTGGAGCGGCTGGGCCCGTGAGCCATGGCCGCTGAGCCTGCGCGTCCGGAGCCTGTGCTCTGCAATGGGAGAGGCCACAACAGTGAGAGGCCTGTGTACCGCAAAAAAAAAAAAAGACATTCAGTTTGCTAATAAAGAAGAAGAGCCATCCTTATCTGCAGGCAGCATGATCTCTTATGTAAAAAAATCTGATGAAATCTACAAAAAAGACACTGGAACTAATAAATGAGTGTAGCAATATTGCAGGATACAAGAACACACACACACACAAATCAACTGTATTTCTATATACTGGCAACCAATGGTCCAAAGTAGGAAATATTGTTTAGAATGTACAACTGCAACAACAAATAATACTTAGAGGTGACTCTCACAAAATTTGTGCAAGACTTATCCACTAAAACTGCTAATCACTTTTGAGAGAATTTAAAGAAGACCTAAGTAAATAGAGAAATATATGTTTTTCACGAATTGGAAGACTCAATATTGTTGATATCAGTTCTTCCCAAATTGACCTATAGATTCAATGCAATCCCTATTGAAATCCAAGCAAATTTTCTTTTGGAGAGAAATTGACAAGCTGATTCTAAAAGGTATGTGGAAGTACAGAAGACTGAGAATAGCCAAAATGAATTTCATGAAGGACAAAGTTGCATGACTGATGCTAACTGATTTCATGACTTATTATAAAGCTGCAGTAGTCAAGAGTATGTATTATTGGCATCAAGACAGACAAATAGATCAATAGAACAGAGTAAAGAGTCCAGAAGAAGTCCACACATATATAGACAACTGAGTTTTTACAAACATGCAAAAGCAATTAGGTGGAGAAATGCTAGCCTTTTCAATAAACGGTGCTGGGACATTTGGGTATCTCTATGCAATAGCATGACTTTCATCAATGTCTTACAGAAAACACAAAAATTAACTCAAAGTGGATCAAAATCTCGAAGTAAAACCTAAAACTATAAAACTTCTAGAAGAAAACATAGGAGAAAATCTTTGTGAGCTTGGGTAAAGCAAAGATTTCTTGAATAAGACCCCAAAACACGGTCTATAACAGAACAAATGAATGATTTGGACTTCACTGAAATTAAAGGTACCTGCTCTTAAAGGACCCTGCTAAGAGAATGAAAAGACAAGCTACACACTGGGAGAAAATAAAGCCTACATCCGAAAAAGGATATCAGATGCAGAATATGTAAAGAAGTCTCAAAATAAAATAAAACAAACATGCCACTTAAAAATGGACAAAAGATTTAACAGATATTTTAGCAAAGAAGATATATCGGTGGTAAATAAGCATATGAAAATATACTTAACAGCATTAGTCATTAGGATCTGGAAATTAAAACCTCAGTGAAATACCACTTCACACCTAAACTTATAAAAAAGCTGATCCTATCAAATGTTGGCAAGGATGTGAAGGAACTAGAACTCTTACATACTGGGAAAGTAAAATGACACAACTTTGGAAACAATATGGAAATTTCTTAAAAAGTTAAACATACACCTACCATATGATCCAGCATTCTACTCCTAGGTATTTACCCAAGAGAAAAGAAAGCACATGGCCACACATGAATATTCATAGCAGCTCTATTTGTAGTAACCCCAATCTAGAAGCGACTCAAATGTCCATCAGTGGTGAATGGATAAACAAATTGTGGTGTATCTATCCCATGGAATGCTACTCAGCAGTCAAAAGGAATGAACTATGGCAGCACATAAAGATATGGATGTTTCGTAAAATAATTATCCTAAATGAAAGAATCTAGATGAAAAAAAAGAGCACATAAAAGTCAAATATGTTCATTAGTGATCAAAAAATGAAAATAACAAGCTATTAAACTCCAAGTTTGGACTCCAGTCAGTGAAGAAAACACTGATGATAGGAAATGATTAGTGACCTGGAGATCAAATGAGGGGATTTTATTTTCATTTTCAAATGTTGATGAGAAATGGCAGGTTGATTTCAACAATCAGAATCCTCTGATTATTAACTCATGTGATCAGATGTAAATGTCCATCCTTCCAAATCAGTTCACCTGCAGAGAATCCGTTCTTTTTATTATTATCGGCAATTTTAAACAATGAATAGAATGAACAGTATAATAAAGTCTCATGTTCCCATTACTCGGCTTCAAAAATTTTCAACTCATCACCTATCTTGTTTCATCTGTATGTCCCCACCCACTCCCTGTGCCTGCAGCCCCCAACATCATGCTCTTTCATCTGGAAATATTTGTTTGTGTTCCTACAAGAAGAGGATTATTTTCAGTCTCTGTTTCAGATTTCTAGTAATTCAGAACAAGTGCTGGCAACTTCATCTGAAAATCTTGGAGGGGTTGGGGAGGAATAGTAATCACATTGATTAACCTGCCAAGAGATTTTTCTTTTCTTTTTTTAAAAAATAAATTTATTTATGTATTTATTTATTTATGGCTGCGTTGGGTCTTCGTTGCTGCGTGCAGGCTTTCTTTAGTTGCGTCGAGCAGGGGTTACTCTTCGTTGCGGTGTGCGGGCTTCTCATTGCGGTGCACCTCTTGTTGCAGAGCATGGGCTCTAGGCATGTGGGCCCTGTAGTTGTGGCTCGCGGGCTCTAGAGCGCAGGCTCTGTAGTTGTGGCGCACGGGCTTAGTTGCTCCGCGGCATGTGGGATCATCCCGGACCAGGGGTCGAACCCCTGTCCCTTGCATTGGCAGGCGGATTCTTAACCACTGCGCTTCCAGGGGAGCCCAAGATTTTTCTTACGAAAATTAAAAAATAAAAGATTTATCTTCTCTGTTTACAAAAAAAAGTTGCCTTTTCTGTAGCTAGCAGGCAGTGATGTCCTATTAGACTCTATGTGAAAATCCTAGGAGCTGTTGTGTAATGTGACCATTATCCAGAAAAGGAGTGTGCATTTTTAGATGGAAATGTGAAATTCTAGAATATATTCCCTGTGGTCAATGAGGCTTCTAAGGGCATCCACACTTGCTTTACAGGAGGCTACTTGATATGGGAAATCACCGAATAGATGTTGTGCTCCTGTGAGTTCTTCTGAGACATCAGCTCCCTCGAGATGATTTCAAAAGATAGTGAGATTCTTTGTTCTTCAAAACCTTCAAATCTCTCAGCCCCCTTTTCTTTTTTCTTTTTCTTTTTTTTTTTTTTCTGCTGTGGAACCATCTCCCTTCTCAGATGCAATAGCTCTACAGTTGCTGCCAAGGGAAATACTGCATTGAATCCAAAGTATTTCTAGTGGAAAGGAAATAACTTTGAAAACAGAAATATTAGGGATACAGCTTCTTCCCTTTTTTTTTTTTTTTTTTTGCATTTAGGTATGTTATTCATAAAAGAAGTGCACGAATCCTTAGCACATAGCTTGACGGGTTTTTACATATGTATGTATTCATGTAACCGTCACCTGGATACAAATGTGGAACTTTTCTAGGACCCCAGCAAGCTTCCTCATGTATATTACCAAGATCAATAACACACCCCCTGCCCCCTCCAAAGTAACACTCTTCTGACTTTTACAATCAGAGCTCGGTTTTGTCTGTTCTTGAACTCACCTAAATGGAGTTATGTATTCTCTTATGTCTAGCTTGTTATGGTCAACATTGTCATGAGATTCATCCATACTGTGTGTAGCAGTAGTTCATTCCTCTTCAAAAAAAATTATTATGTACTATTCCATCGTATGACTATTGCCCCAATGTACTTATCTATTCTCCTGTTGATGGGTATTTGGGTTGTTTCCAGTTTGAGCCTGTTAGGAATAGTAATGCACACCCTGGTCAGTTATGTGTATGGTAACCATCTTCCCCCAGACTATGCCCTTGCCTTTTCACTTTCTAATATGTCTTTTGATGAAGAAGTTATTAATTTTAATGAAGTTCAATATATTTAGCTTTTTCTTTATGGTTACTGCATTGTGTGTGCTGCTAAAGAAGCCTTGCTTACCCCAAGGACATGAAGATTTTTTCCTATGTTTCCTTCTAGAAGATTTTTGTTGTTGTTGTTGTTTTACATTTCGTGTTTAGGTCTATAATCACTTTCAATTTAATTTTTGTCTGTAACATGAGATGGGGGAAGATTTGTATTTTTCCACCTGGATATACAATTGACACAGCAATACTCGTTGAAAAGACCATCTTTCTCCCACTGAATTCCAGTAACACAATTCATCGACAATGTAAGCGTGGTCTATTCTATTCTATTAGTCTAGTCTAGTCTAGTCTGTTTGTTCATCTATTTGTTTATTCATACGCAAATCAAACTATCTTAATTATTATATCTTTATAGTAAGTCTCAGTATCTGGTAATAATAATTTCTCCTACTTTACTTTTCTTTTTTTAGATTGTTTATAATTATTTTAAGTCCTTTATGTTTCCAAATGAATTTAGAATCAACTTGTCAATTTCCACAACACAACTCAGAAAAATTTTATTGTTATTGTATTGACTCTATAGATATTTGGGGGAGAAGTGACATCTTAACAATATTGAACCTTTCAATGGACATGGTATATCTCTCCATTTATTTAGACCTTCTTCAGTGTCTCTGGACAATGTTTTGTAGTTTTCAGTGTAGAGGTCCTGCACATCCTTCATTAGATTTTCTTATTTTTGTTACTATACATGGCACTGTTTTATACTTCATTTTCTAATTGTTGCTAGCACGTAGGCATACAATTCTTAAAAATTGACCTTGCAACAAGTGACCTTTCTAAATTCTTTTATTAATTCTCAAATCTTCTGTAGATTCATTTCTATGTATACAATGATGTCATCTGCAAATAATGTTGGTTTCATTTCTTCTCTTCCAATTTATAATACCTTGTAATTTCTTGTTCTTGTCTTATTGAACTGCCTAGATTTCCAATATAATGTTGCATAGAAATAGTGAGAGTGGGCAATCTTTCTTGTTCGTCAGCTAAGAGGAAAGCATTCAATAATTTATCATTAAATGTGATATTAGCTACAGGTGTTTTGTAGATTTCCTTTACTAGATTAAGAATGTTCCCCTCTTCCTAGTTTTCTGAAAGTTTTTTTAAAAATCATAAACGAGTGTTGCATTTTAGCAAATGCTTTTACCACATCTGAGATGATAATGTTTTTTCTCTTTTACTTGGTCACTATGATGAATTGCATCACTTTTTGATTTTTAAATCACCTCGTGAAACAAACTGACTTTGATCATGATAAACCTCTTTACATACCCCTGGATTTGCTTTGCACTTTCTTTAAGATCTTGCATTTCCATTTTGAGTAGTACCTGGAAACGTTACGTGCATCGTGTGTGCTCAGGAGTGGCATAAACTTCTGATTGTGCCTGGGTCAGACCCTGGGTCATTGCTTCATCCAGGCGTGGTTTCCTCACTCCTGTCTACTCTAAACCTCACTCCTGTATACTCAAACCTCGTCACTCTGCAAGGGGCACTTCAGGAAAAAGACCATTTTAATCTTAGGCCAGTCAAAATGTGCTCACTTTTGGTGGGTCAGAATGGCACTGGGGTAATGCCAATCCCAGCAGTCTGGTGACGTCCTGGAGCTGGCTCGCAACAGCTGATGGTTAAAATTTCAGGAATTTTGAAAGCTTGCTACTGATGACAACAATGATTAAAAATAAATTATATAAACTTGCAATTAAGTAAGTCATATTTTGAAAAGGTAAGAAATACCCTAAACTCATCACTTTTAATTATATTGCTATCATCTTTGTCTTATGGGTAATTTACATTTATTGTATACATATGGTGGAAATACTACAAAGGATTGGCCACTGATCATCTTTCCCCAGCTCTGTATTTAGTGCCATCACGTGGGAGCTTGAAATCAGCCGTGGTGCGAGTATCTACACTATGGAAAACAGCAAACACTACAAATCAGGGTTTTTACTTTTTCCCCAGAGAGCTGGTTGTTAAACTTTTGCAAGCCCACCACTGTAGCAACTTCACCATCTGCTCCCTACGTCTTTTCCCTGTTTGGCAACGTCCAGCGTACTCTATATTTACCAGCTTACTTGGTTGTGTACTTTTCCTACTAGAAGATAAATTCCATGAGGGGGGAGAGTTTTGTTTGTTTTCTTCACTATAGTATCCTTAGCATCACCCACAGTGCCCGGCACGTGGCAGGCCTCGATACACAGCTGTTGAATGAATGAACGAATGGATGAGTGAATGAATGGATGGCGAGTGTCCTCCCATCTACCCCTGCCTAACTCCTGCAGGCGCCCAGTCATCAAGCCCCAAGGATGTGGGCCTTCTGCACTGGCTCTCTCTTCCCCAGCCCCTGCTCCCAAGGGCCCCTGGGACCCACAGCCTTGCCCTGGATTTCCCCACCTCTACTTTCACCTGTGTGTTAAGTCCCCTTCCACAGACCCTCCAGGAAGGCTGTACAAAGACACAAACTAACCCTCATCATTCCTGCCTCAAGGCTGCTCTGATTCCTGCAACAGCATTTAAGTCTAGTCCAGGCCCTGCACCTGCTGCTTCTTGTTACTCAGAAGGATCTCATAGTGACGGTAGCCTAAGGCTCCTTGGGGATGCTTCAGCTGTTTGTCCTCTGATGTTCAAGTGGGAGAGGCAGAGGGGTGGGCTTCAAAAGCACCCCCAACGCACACATCTGGAACACATTGGCTTTTATCTATGTCACTAAAGTCTTGGATCTTTGCAACTGTGTTTGAAAAAAGAATTTCGCAGATCTCTAGGATAAAGTCTATGGGCTGTTCTCTTGACACCCATAGATCCACATTCTTCCTTCTCTGCCCTGCTCTGTAGGACTTCTAAGGACAACGCCAATCAGGTGCCCTTGCCTGCTGGGCTCCCTGGGGTTTCAACCAATGGGGAGGCATGGATGGAGATGGGAGGAGGGACAAGAGATGGGTCAGAGTATTTATGCCCCGGCTCCCTCCTTGCCAGACTGTGGTTGGCACAGGCTGTGTCCCTCCATTTAAGGCCATAGCTCTCTTACAGCTGCAGGTCCCCTTTTTCCAGTTACTGTTCCCCTCTTTTAGCCCTCTGAACCTAGTGACGTAACAACTTTCCCCTCCCACTGATGCAGGGTGCTGATTCACAATGGTAGGATTCCCCGAGCCCTGCCCACACCTGTGTATGCAGCCCTTTTATTAACTCTCCTCAGCCTCCCTTTTGAGTGTGCTGGCTGTGTCCTGGAACCCCGACCCCTTCCAAGCCCTTATCCCTGAGTGTGCCTTACAAGCCCTCATTCTGCATCTCTGTGCCCTGCCTCCACACAGCTCGTCTTCCATCACCTGGGTGTTCCCTACCACACTCTGAGCCCTTTCCCACCTCCACGCGTTGCTTCTGCTGGGCCTTCTCTCCTCTGGGCCCCTTGTTCACACCGTCAGCAGGCACTGGGCTTTGCGCCCACCAGTTTGCATGTCAGTCCCTCTGCTGGGGTGTGGGGTACCCCTGGCGGCAGGAGCAAGACACCCCTTGGGGCTGGCACAAAGCCTGGCACACAGCCAGTTGTTGACTCAAAGTGATGACTGAATGGCAACTTTTTCCTTCAAATGCCAACCCTGTGCAGCAAATCATTAGCATATTATCTCTGCTGGATGGAAAAATCTCCAGGCACGGGGCCAGTATAACTGAGGCCTCTGTGCCAGTTGGAAGAAACGGCACTCACCCTGATTCTCCCACACAGACTGGTGAGCTGGGCACTCAACCAAAGCCAGGCCTCCTCAGGAAAAGAGTCTTATTTGTTGCATAGACAAAGCAGGTAAGGACACGGTCGCCACGCCGGAGTTGGCTTGTCACTGGCTTATTTACACCCAAAACCCATCAAGAAAGTGGAGGGGGCATCATTATTATTGGCCAAATGTATCATCTTCAGTCTGTCCCATACCTTTTATTCTACAGTTATTCTGATGGATCATGGCAATGCTCTCTGAGAAATTCTCCACACACCTCCAGCCCCACGGGTCAGGAGCGGGTGGGGCTAGAATCAGTCTATCATGAATTGTGCAGCATCAGGGCAGAAGTGGCTGGTCCTTCCTCCCCGGTTCTGGAGAGCAAACAGGTCAACGTCACTAAAGGAAGGAAGAGGATTGGTAAGGACTCCCTGCCTTTGGACTTAATCACATTGGTGACAAGCACCATTCAAAATCTTCTCCTCTTGGAGAATTCTGGGTGGGCTGGGGCAGCTTCCTCTAGTCTATGATATACAGTTGGCCCTTCGTATTCACTACCTCCGCATCCTCCGATTCAACCAACCAGATCGATCTGCGGTTGGTTGAATCAGCGGATGTGGAACCTGTGGATACCGAGGGAACTTGAACATCTGAGGATTTTGGTATCCCTGGGGCATCCTGGAACCAATCCCTCGTGAATACCGAGGGGCGGCTGTACATTCTAACATCAACCATGTCTTCACCGAGATGACGTAATTCAGCACCTTATCTAGGGGATCTCAACCCTGGCTGCACATTGGACTGACCTGGAGAGCTTTAAAAACTATCAAAGCAGGGACCCCAACCCCCAGAGGTCTTGATTTAATTGGTCTGGGGAAGGACCTGGGCCCTGGGACGTCTTACGAAGTTCCTCAAAGGGATTCTAATGTGCAGCCGGGCTTGCCTAATCATATCATCCAGCTCATTAACGGGAGGACCCAAGAATTCTCGTCTTTGTGCTCGAGTTCACTGTCTAACCACAGGTCATCTTTGGTGTCTGGGCAGAGATCCTGGGTGTCTGTGAGCTCCTTGGACATCAGTGGCTGAGCATGTGAGATATTTCAAAGTCAAGTCCGGAATTAGCAGACTCCCCTCCTGAAGCCTCCCTTGGTGGGGGTATGCATGTGTGTGTGTGTGCGTGTGTGCGTGTGTGCATGTGTGTGTGCGTGTGTGCGCGTGTGCGTGTGTGCGTGTGTGTGTGTGTGTGTGTTTACCAGTTGATGTATGTCCTGGTAATAGTCCAGAGAGGCGAATGCAGAAGTCATGATCCAGACCCAGACAGTTAACGCCAGGAGGGAGACAGTTAACGCCCAGAGAGTTAACGCCTGATGTGACTTGAGAGGGGTGGACCCAAGGGTGGGTTACAGAACAGAGGCCCCTTCTCAAGGGGCTGACACTGCTCAGCCTCTGCCGGCATCACCATCAAGGAATGTGTGCTTGGTCTTACTACACCTCCCTAATTTTCAAGAGGAGTCAGAGATCTGGATTTTCTGTTCAGTTACTTGACTTTTCTGAGTTGAGCTCAATTTTATTAAACCACACACACACACACACACACACACACACACACACACTCTAAGTAGGACAACACAACACATCTGCAGACTGGGATGGGACCCAGGCCCCCAGAACTAGAGGGAACAGCAGACCAACTCCTCGTGTTTTGGATAGAAGTGGAGATTTCCACTCCTCGTCGAGGACCTGAAGAGCAATGCCGCGGAGTCTCCTGTCCATTTGCCGAGGCACACGCGTGCCTTCTGTTGCAGCCAGGTCCCGGGCAGCGGGCACAGCTGCACTGGCACAGACCAGTCGCCACGTAACTGTGCTACTTGCCACTGCTGCCCTCTTGGCTGCAGCATCGTGAGGTGATGCAATCTGCTTCTTGGTGAAAGGCAGCCCCCTAAAGTGGCCAGCGGCACGGCATGAGCGATGGGGAGAAAGCCCGGGAAAGACGGGCGGCTTTGATCCGGAAGGTGGGAATGTGACATTGGGGTAGAGTGTGAACGGGGGGACTCAGCAGGGCTCAGATCTGTGGGGAACCGAGCTCACCATATGCTCTTCTGCAGACCATTAAAAAGCGATTAGCAGGACTGTTTCAGCTGGTGCCGGTGTCAGCAACCTCAGAGAACATGCCGGGGATGGGAGGGTCTGGGGCTGGGTGACGATGGGCACTGGCCCTGGAGGGTCATGAGGTGTCCAGGATGTCCACCAGGGAAAGGCCATCAGTGTGTGTGTGCGTGTGTGTGTGTGTGTGTGTGTGTGTGTGTACTGATACACAAGGAACCCTGGACATACGTTGCACACACACAGGCAAACTGAACAGGAGCCTAGGCAGAGTGCAGCGCAGGGCTTCTGACCTCAGCTCAGCTCATCGGGGCACAGAGCTCCCCGATTTGAGCAGGATGGGGCAGCCGGAAGTTCCCCCTACTGAGAGAGCCCCCCCCCCCACTGCCTCTCACGTGTTTCGCTCCCTCTTGTTTTTTCAGAACTCGGCATCTCCCCAGAGGCCTTCCTTGATCACCCTCAGTAATGGGGTCCCTCTGCTCCCTGCTCTTAGCCCCTGGCCCAGCTCATCTCTTCCCTCTGACGTCATCTCACAGTTGCATTTTTTTTTTTTTTTTTTGCGGTACGCGGGCCTCTCACTGTTGTGGCCTCTCCCGTTGCAGAGCACAGGCTCCGGACGCGCAGGCTCAGTGGCCATGGCTCACGGGCCCAGCCGCTCCGCGGCATGTGGGATCTTCCCGGACCGGGGCACGAACCCGTGTCCCCTGCATCGGCAGGCGGACTCTCAACCACTGCGCCACCAGGGAAGCCCCTCACAGTTGCTTTTCTTCTGCGTCATTGTCTCCCCCTCAGAACGTGAGCTCCAGAAGGGCAGGGCCACATCTCCCTCTCGTCCCCAGGCAGCGCTGGGTGCATGTAAATGCCCAACAATACCCGTGGAATGGCCAGGGAGTCAGAGGCGTGGTGTCCCGGAGGATCCAGCAGGAATTCCTCTCTGCCCCCAGGATTTTCCTTGCAGGTTTCATGGGCACCCCAGCTATAAAGGGGGTATCTTCTCATTCCCCGCCGCCACCAGGCCTTCTCTGAGTCCATGTGTGTGGCCCCAGGGCTGTGCGGGAATAATGGGCACAGGTCCTACTGTCCCAAGGCTCACAGCCTATTGAGCAGACGAGGCCACAGGGCAGAGAGGGGCTCCATTCCAAGTGTTTGGGTGAGGGTCCTGGGTGCCAGGAGAGGTGTCATCAGCCCAGGAGGCAGGGAGATGGCTCTGAGAGCGGGCAGAGTTTGGTGGGTGGTGAGGGAGGGCTTCCTGGAGGAGGGTGGAGTGAGGACCAGGAGGGCACTGCTGGGGGCAGGCAATTGCATAAGCAAGGCGGATGCAGCCAAGCTGGAAAGCTGGCGCTGAAACTGGGACCCTAGGAGTTGGGAGAGGGAGGGTCCCCCTCCACTGGCCACCTGGTCCAGCCCCTACACCGTGTGGAGGAGGAGGTGACTTACCCAAGGTCACAGCATATAGAAAGCTGGGACTCAGACCCAGGCCTCCTGACCCCGAAGCCTGAGCCCGCGCCTATGCAGGAAGCTGCCCTTCTACAGCCCAAACCCGCCTCAGGCTGAGCCCAGTCAGAGGTCAGAGTGGGGGTGGAGGACACAGCTCCTGGGGGCAGTGCAGCATGTCTGGTTCTTTTGGTCTGTTCTCACCAAGGTTGTCTTCCCTTAAAAAGCGGGTGTGAAGAGTGCTTCTTCCTCCAGGAAGCCCTCCCTTCAGGCCCTGTCTTGCCCAACCCCTTCGTGAGCTCCCTCTCACTTTATTAGGCTGTGCTGTAAACGTCTCCGCTGGGGGTGGGATAGATCTGCTTGAGCTCTGGGTCCTCAGAGGTTGGCACAGTGTGTGTCGGTGGCCTGTACTACTGAGTGAGTACTGCACTAGTCCTGACCTAGACCCCAGCCTGAACTGGCTCCTGACCTCACACGCTCACCCTTCAGCAACTTGCACGGCTTCTTGGTGACACCATGCACTTCCAAAGTCGCATCCAGCCCCACCTCTGGGTCACTTTGTTGGCCCTTAGGGTTTACCCTGCTTGACCCTCTGCCCCTACAGAGCCATCCTGTGGACATCGCGGCCCTGGCATCAATAATTTGGCCTGTTTTTCCACCATGGAAGCTAGCATTATATGGCCCCAGGCCCCAGGCCCCAGGCCCATTCTCTCCGCCGGGGCAGGCCTTTGAAAAATGACTAGAGTCTGGGATTACACGGGGACAACCGGACAGAAGAGACGGGAAGTGCCTGGGGAGGGATGCACAGTCCTGCCTTCTGAAGGTTTGGCAGCCAGGTTGATAGAAGACACCCTCCCAGTCCCTTCCCAAAGAGCACTGAACAAACTGAAGGACTGAATGACAAACTTTATTAGAAACGCTCTTCATTCGTCGAATTCACATTAAAGTGGCAGGGGGCAGTGCCGTCTGGGGCTCTGGTGTCCCGCTGCTGTGACAATTTCCAGTTAAAAATCAGTCTGGGCAGAGAGTGTTGGAAACGCGAGAGATGCCTGGTGGTGGCAGCGGCGGCAGCAGCATTGTTCCCGGGGGGAGGACAGGCTGGGGCGGGTGGAGAAGATGCCTCACATCCACCCTTCCAGTTACAAAGCTGCCCCCATGGCCCCAAGCTGATAAATAAACAGCACGTCTCACACACACACACACACACACACACACACACACACACACACACACACACAGACACACGTGAAACAGAAACAAACTCGTACAAGTCTCCTCAAGTGAAAAAATAATTCGCTCAAATAAAGCTTTGTGGCAGTCAGGCTGTATCCTGAATGGACGGTTGCCTGGAGACCCTCAGCCCCCCAGGAAGGCTCCCCAGCCCGTGGACATCACCCCCCCCCCCCCGTGGGTGTCACAAGGCCTCCAATTCCCCCATTAGCACCTTTGGACTAAGTACTGCCCTCACCACACTCTTTTAAAAGGCATCGCTACTTAAAACAATAATAATAAAGGATACACTCATTCCCTGGGGTGAATCTGTCAGACGCAGCTTCCCTGAATAGAGGTGCCCTGGGCATCCAGAGACTGGGGGTCCGGGTGGGGAAGGACGGCGAGTGAGAGGGGAAGTGAACAACGTTCAGAGAGGTAAGCTGGGAGGTGTCTCAACACTGCTTTGTCCACTTGCCAATTCCGCAGCTGGGCATCCCTGGTAACAGTCTCTCAAAGGGGCACAAAGTCCTGAAGCGTCATGACGGTCCTGCTGCCCTGGGAAGGCTGGGGGCCCGGAGGGGCACAGGCATCAAGCTGCTTTCACCATGCATTATGTAGAGGCAATGTTCTCCCGGAGCTGGCCAATTTTCCCCTGGCCCTGTCTGCAGCGGGGCACACAGCAGAAGGTGTCCTGCCCAAATGTTTTATTCATTCTCTTGAATAAGGAAACAGGCTCTCGGATCAATGCCGGTGGCTGCTTGGCGGCTGTGTCCTGCTCAGCGGGCAGGATCTCCACCCAGCGCAGGCTTCGGGCGCTTTCCGGCTTCCAAGGAGGTGTCTGACTTGGGAGGGCTGCTTCAAGGCAGCAGATACTGTTGGCAACAGACATTTCATTTTCAAAGTTGGGAAGATGTCCTGGCCTTTCAAAGAAGTGAATGTCCTGGGGAACCAGGGTGAAGAGGGAGACTTCTTCCTGATGTACAGTGTGACCGTGAAGCGACAGGCCTGGGTCTGTCGGTGCCCTCCGCTGCCCCTCCATCCCCGGCTCACTGGTACTGCAGATAGTTTTTGAGAGATTGAGGCAGGGGCAGGGAGCCGATGTCCTGTAGGCGCTGGCGGCCCAGGGCCAGGCGGATGCATCTCCGGCACAGGTCCATCAACGGCAGGGGCTCGGCTACAACGAGAGGGAAGAGAGTTAAGTCTCACCAGAGCTGTCCCTACACCTCTCACCCTACCCCACCCCCTGCTCACCCCCTGCCCGCCTGCTCCTGAGCTGCCCTTCAGGGCCCCAGGTTCCTCAGAGAAGCCTTCTCCGGTTATAGTAGCTGAAGGCTTAGAGCGGTGTCTTCCACATTGTGGGATGCAACCAACCCGACTAAAGACACATGGAATCAATTCATTAGGTGGTGACCAGCGATTAAAGAAAAAAAAAGAAAGAAAAGGAAAGAAAAGAAAGAAGAAACAGAGAGCAATGCCACAGCAAGGGGTGAATACTGCTCCACGAAAGCTCTGTCTCTGATGTAAGTGTTCAGTGTGTCTCCATGTAAAAATTACTTTTCACTGCAGGTCGTGATAAAATGCGAGACGCTGACCTAGGGTGGGTCTGCAGGGGGCTTCCTCTTAGAAACAGGTGAGGTGGCGGGGGCTGTTTGAAATGCCCTTGAACCCTCAAACTTCTCCTCTAGCCTCTTTTGATGGTGAGTGGAGGAATGCATTTTCTTCAAATGTCCAGTTCTAGAAAAAATTCTTGAATTAGAATTCATAAGCCATGGAACCTCTGGACATAGGACCGAGGTTTAGTTAGGTTTATTGCAGACATACTTATGAAGCTCTTATTCTCCTCCAGGCTCTCTAATTGGACCCCGGGGATACAGAGAGGACTAAGCCAAGGCCAATGGCAGCCCTGGGTGTGAAGGAAGGCTCGAGGTCTGGAAGTTTAAATATGTGAATAGTTGTAGCAGAGTGTAACATACGCAATAATTCTTAAATGCACAAGGACAGAAACTGAGCAGTTTCTATATGGAAGAGTCGTTTGAAAGCTTCCAAGAGAGGATACTGGAAAGGGGTTTTGAAGGGTGAATAGGAGTTTTATGTGATGTGAGGTTGGGGAGGGTGTTCTAGGCAGAGAGAACAGGTAAAAGCATGGAGGCATAAGACAGGACAGGCTGGGAGGTCTGGAGGGAGAGGAATGGTGCTGATCAGCTGGGTCTGGAATGAAGAGGGTGGTGGTCACATGCTGTTTCATGTGGCTTCTGCAGCCCTAGTTTTCCCCAACCCACAGGAACATGCTAGAGGCCTGATGCTGCATCTTAGCACTTGTTTTTTTGTCAACAGAACAAGTGATGTTTTAAAAGCATTCTATAACGTGCTAAGGTACAATAAAACTGTAAGTGGTAAACACTAACACAAGAGTTGTGAGAGGAATAATATCACAAGAGAATGGAAGGAATGGGAAGGTTGTTGAGAGTGTGTTTTATAGGAATTTTCATTAACTGGAGATGCAGAGTTAATGAGGAGAGTCATTAAAATCAAACCCAGACTTGGCTGGTGCGTTGGAAGCCATGCACAAGAGCGTACCCAGCCCTCCTTCATGTGGGGCGAGGCTGCATATCCTCGTGGAGTGTTGGTGGTTTTAAACACTCCCACCTCCGTATCCTCTTTTGATCCTCATACAAACCCTTGAAGTTAGCTAGGGAGGCCTGGGCACCCCCTCTTTCCCAGGCCTAGAAAGCAGATTACTCACCCCGAGTCTTGCGGTCACATGGTCACCATGCCTAGGCCAACACCTGACACCCCCCTCGAGGTGTCCCCATCTCTCCCCTAGCAATGCCCCTGCACCCAGCTCTTCTCTCACTGTCTCCCACCGGGTTCTCATCCAAGCTTTGCACAGTCCCCCAGATTATGCCTCTGTGAACCCCTTTCCCTGCCTCCCCACCCGAATCTTCCCATCCTTAACATCTTGACCTGCCCACCGCAAGTTCCCATGATCTCCTTTTAGCTCCTATAGCACCAATGCTTGCCGCCTGTGCCACTGGACGTTGGGGAGAAAAAAACCTTTAAAAGCCTTATTTAATGATCAATTGCTACTTATTTACCAGGCAACATGAGAGATGAAATAAAATTGTAGCTACTGTTTATTGAAGACATATTATGTGGCCAGGTGCTGTGCTAAGCTCCTTATCTGTACCAACTCATGTGAATGCATGTATCAAACTCATATCACAGTTACCTCTTAGGGGTGGATGGACCTAGAGTCTGTCATACAGCGTGAAGTAAGTCAGAAAGAGAAAAACAAGTACCGTATGCTAATGCATATATATGGAATCTAAAAAAATGGTACTGATGAACCTAGTGGCAGGGCAGGAATAAAGATGCAGACGTAGAGAACGGACTTGAGGACACGGTTGGGGAGGGCAAGGGAAGCTGGGACAAAGTGAGAGATTAACGTTGACATATATATACTACGAAATGTAAAACAGATAGCTAGTGGGAAGCTGCTGCATAGCACAGGGAGATCAGCTCGATGCCTTGTGACGACCTAGAGGGGTGGGATAGGGAGGGTAAGAGGGAGGCTCAAGAGGGAGGGGATATGGGGATATATGTATATATATAGCTGATTCACTTTGTTGTATAGCAGAAACTAACACAACATTGTAAAGCAATTATACTCCAATAAAGATGTAAAAAATATAAAAATAAAAAGGTAATACAGTAAAAAAAAATTACCTCTTAGGGTAGGAACTATTATTATTACCCCCATTTTAAGGAGGAAGAAACAGAAACACAGAGTGGGTAAGTCACTTGCCCAAGGACACACAGCTGGTAAATGGCAAAGCTGGGAGTTAGACCCAGGCAGCTGGAAACTGGAAACTGTCTTATATTTAACCACATTTATTGAGCATCTGTTCTGTCCCTTTGCTACGTTAGGTTTACAGTTAAGTACCCTACATATGAACAAGTTCTGTTCCGAGAGTGTGTTCATAAGTCCAATTTGATTGTAAGTCCAACAAAGTTAGCCTAGGTACCCAACTAGCACGATCAGCTATATAGTACTGTACTGTTTATAATACTTTTCACACAAATAATACATAAAAAAGAAAAAATAAATAACAAACATTTTAAATCTTACAGTACAGTACCCTGAAAAGTACAGTCGTACAGTACAACAGCTGGCATACAGGGGCTGGCATCGAGTGAACAGGCAAGAAGAGTTACTGACTGGAGGAGGGAGAGGAGGTGGGAGATGGTAGAGCTGAAGGATCCTCAGCGATTGGAGACGGAGGGCGAGATGCAATTTCACTCATGCCTGACGCTGATGGCACAGGTTCTGGTTCCTCACTGGATTCAATTCTATCTACCCTCTTGAAAAAACGATCCAGTGATGTCTGGCTAGTAGCTCTTTTTCTCTCGTCATAGATGACACAGTAGCGCTGGATTGCATTCTGAACGGGTGCTGCAACCTCTGTGTACCTTTCTACATTCGGGTCCTGTGCCTCAGAGACTAACAGTGCCTCCTGAAATAAAGAAAATCCCCTGCCATTTTCTGCATGGTGAATCTCTTCGGTTCTTCAGTTACTTCTTCGTCCTCTTGTCTCTCTTAGTCCTTTCTCTGGGACGAAGAGAATTCAAGAAATTCCCGGGCAGCTACCATATCTGCACTCGCTGCCTTGCCGCTTACTTTTACCTTGGAAGGTTGTCTCTAGCCTTGAACCGATAAAACCAGCCAAGGCTGGCATTAAAAGATGCACCCTCTGATTCTTCGCCGCGTTTCTTCTTCAAGTCTTCATAAAAGCTTTTAGCTTTCTCCTGAATCAGCATTAAGCTGAGCGGGACTCAACTCTGATGCTGCTGCTGCATCCGCACGCTGAGAAGTTTTTCACCTCCTCCATCACTTTTCCACACTTCTTCAATATCACTGTCGACATCATCAGCACAGCGGACTTCACATGCTCCATGATCTTGCACTTGTCCTTTAGAATCGTGCCGATGGTTGAACAATTCATGTTATAAGAACGAGCGACGTCTAACCATCTTTTTGCCTCGCTCCGCTCTCTCAGTTATTTTCACTTTTGTTTCCATCGTTATCGCTTGGCGCTTCTTAGAAGTACCAGCTACATCACCACTGCCTTTACGCTTGCTTCCGGACATCCTGGGCTTGAAATAAAGATACTGTACTACTGTACTCTATACGGTACTGTACACAAAAGCACAACCACTTGTAGAGGATGCACGCACGTGACAACGTACGCCAGACACGTGGACTAACTTACGTGACTGGACATGCGAATGAATGTTCGCATCTTTGAAAGTTTGCAACTTGAAGGTTCGTATGTAGGGGACATACTGTATCTTATTTAGAGATGCCTACTTCAGAGAAAAGGAAACTGAGGCTCAGAGGTGAAGGGGCTTGTCCAGAGTCACACAGCCCAAAAGCCTACAGGTGGAGCTTCACGGTGCCTCCCTTAAACACCATGCAATAATGGAAGATCGCTTTAAGGTATGAAGCGAAGGAGAGGGTCACCTGTCTCCCAGGCTCGCACAGTCCATAGGCTCTTACTCTGGCTCCGACCGCTTTCCAGTTCACCGGTGCCCACCTCTCCTGCCGTGAGCTCTGCACCCACCTAAATGGGCCGCCCTGCCACCAAGATGCCTTTTCTGCTCTCCTGCCCACCCATTTCAACGTGGACCTGGTCAGCCACTTTCCCTTTCTTCACGGCCATCAGACCCCTCTCCTCTGGCACATCCCAGGGGTCTGCAGAAACCTGGAGCCCCTGATTTCCAGCTCCAGCTCTGCCAACTGCAAGTCTGTGCCTTTGTGAAGGCACTCTGAGCGCTTGTTTCTTCACTTGTAAAATGGACCAACAATCCCCAGCCTGGCCTGTCACAGGGGGATGGCCCAGAAACCATTTGTTAAATGAACGAATGGACTCGCTTCTTTGGGGCGTGTCTTCTACAGCTGTTTCAAGCTATTGAAATAAATTGCTCTTACCTGACAAGGTTGCTGTCTTGAGTTCCCACTCTCCTGTAAACCCTCTGAGAACAGGGCAGGTCTTAATTGACAGGAGGCTTGTGGTGAGGGTTAAACGAGTTAGAGAGTAGAAAGCACTTGGCACAGTGACCAGCACGTAGTAGGTGTCCGACATTCAGCACTTCTAGCTATCTCGTCCCCATCCAGGCATTTGTTTGGTCACCCTTTGTGAGGACGAGCTTGGGTAGGGATGTTAATGAGATGGGGTCTGCTAGGAGGCCAGCAGTTCCTTCTCTGAATGTCGGGAGATGGGCTTGCATTCTGCATCGGGAAAATTTTGAGCTGTTAACGTTTGAGAATCATTGCCAGCGCTTAAGAACTTCTGTAATCACTTTAAAGCTCTAGGCACGTACTAGGTCCTCAATGTCCAAAATGCTAAGCCTGGTCAGCAAACTCAATGCCCTGTGTGTTCCCTGCCCAGTTAGGTGCTGAAAAGAAGGAAAGAGCTATGTTTCTATTCATTCCTCTGCAGTCACTGAAATCACTCCAGAGCCCAAACTCCAAAGGAAGTGAGGGAGGGGGGAGGGGCCAGAGTTCAGAGCACACCTTTAGCTCTAAATGTGAAATATAAACCATCTCTCCCGGGGCTTCCCTGGTGGCACAGTGGTTAAGAATCCGCCTGCCAATGCAGGAGACACGGGTATGATCCCTGGTCTGGGAAGATCCCACATGCCGTGGTGCAACTAAGCCCGTGTGCCACAACTACTGAGCCTGCACTCTAGAGCCCACGAGCCACAACTACTGAGCCCACGTGCCACAACTACTGAAGCCCGCGTGCCTAGAGCCGGTGCAACAAGAGAAGCCACCGCCATGAGAAGCCCATGCACCACAACGGAGACCCAATGCAGCCAAAAATAAACAAATAAATTAATAATTTAAAAAAAAGACCTTGCAATTGTTTAAAAAAAAAAAACCTCTCCTAATTTCTGAGGGAACTTTAACTGACGACTTCATAGTAACCCCAAAGTGCACAGAGAAAGTAACTTCCAGAGCTCCAAGGATGCCCAGTGTGGCTTGGGCCATCCCCCAACTTCTCTTTCTAACTCCCTTTGGCTTTAGAACTGCCAAGTGTCAAGGTTTAGAAATGATCACCCAGGTGGGAAGAGAAACACAGCATCTTTCAGCCTGGAAGCCATTCTTAGAAATATTTTCCGACAAAGATAAACTTAAAAAGGAATCATTGTTGCAAAAGTGAATATCCAAATAACCAATAAATATATGAAAAAGTGCTCAATTTCAAGAACCATCAGAAAAATGCAAATTAACACCATAATGTGACTCTGCTATATGCCAACAAGAATGGCTAAAATGAAAATAAGACAGTAGCAAGTGCTGGTGAGGATGTGGAGCAACTGGAACTCTCATATGGCTTCGGGTGGGCGTGGAAACTGGCACAACCATTTTGGAAAACTGGGAGCATCTACTAAGACTGACCCTAGGGCGCACAGTCTCCCCCTGGTGTACACATGCTCACCAAAATGCACGTACACGGATGCTTAGAGAAGTGCTAAACTGGAAACAAGAATTCTACTCTCCGCCATCAGTGGAATGCACACACAAACTGGGTCTCTTCTGATAGTGGAACACTAATCAGCCGTGAGAATGAAGGAACCACAATTACATGCAAAAAAAAAAAAATGGATGAATCACTCAAACATAATTTTGAGTGAAAGAAGTACATTTTGTGTAACCTCATCTGTATAGAGTTCAAGAGCAGGGTGGTGAAGTTAGGGTAGTGGTGACATTAGTGGGGAGCAGTGATTGGGGGGTGGGTATCGTTCTGCTCCTTGATTTGAGCTCTGGCAACACCAGTGTGGTCAGTTTGTAAAAATCATCAGGCTTAATCACCTGAGATTTGTACACTTTCAGCATATATGTTATACTTCAAAAACAAGTTTACATTAAAAAAAAATCAGTCACTGACTGAGTTAGGAGGGCCCTGGCTCCCTGGTGGGTGGGTGTGGATATGACACAAGCCAGGCACCTTCCCAACTGTCCCAACAGGCAAAGTGGGGGGAAGGGACTAGTTTGGAATCCCAGCTTCTGCTCCCAGGGAATTCCCTGGTGGTCCAGTGGTTAAGACTCCATGCTTCCACTGCAGGGGGGCCGGGTTTGATTCCTGGTTGGGGAACTAAGATCCCGCATGCCGCGTGGCAAGGACAAAAGAAAAAGGAATGCAGTAAACATTTATTAAAAGAAAACTATCCAGCTTCTGCTCCCACCACCAGTGGGCCAGACAGCTGGCTCACCTTCACAGAGCCACATTTTTCTCATCTGTAAAATGGGGGCATCAACACCTCCATCCATGCCTTGTGACAACGGTATGACACAACACGCTCCTTGTTCCAAAGGCGTTCTCTCTACAGTATGTCTTATTCCAGGCCATCAGCCCCAGAGGTACCTTTAAAAAATAGTAATACTTTACTTATTGTGGTCCTAAAAATGTCCCGGTACATCATCCTAATTGACAACAGTGCTCAGCTCTTGATGAAGACTTACTGGAGCTAGGGCTGGATGTCTTGTTCTGTGCTAAAAATATCACAAGGCAATCATTTCCAAAGTTCTCCAGGAAGCTGAATTTTCCATAGTTCTCCACCACTCGCCCCCTACATGACCCTCAGTAAGCCACAGAACTGCCCAGGGACTCTGTTTTGCTGTCAATAAAATGGGGGTGTTAGCTCATCTGGTTTTGATGGTCTATGTCTATGATGAAACAGTGGAGAGCTAGGCACTTTGTGCCTTAAGCTTCTTCTCTGGGCCCCTTCAAGTCTCCTCTGCTGATGGTGAGGAGATGCCAAGACACGAGTCATCACCCTACCCCCATTCCTGCATTTATATTTTGAAAAAAAAAGATCAACATTTTTAAGGTCAAGAGGTGAAATTCTTTTGGAACAGTTTAGACAATGGTCAGCAGATAGGGGAAGCTTTCAGTGACAGCCCTGAAATCTGAACTTAAGTAGACATGGTTTTTGGGGGAAAAAAAGGAGAAGACATGCATGTGGGCAAGCACACACACTCTACGTGTCAGACACTGTGCTAATCACTTTCTGCAGACCATGGTTTTGGTGTCCAAAGACTCAGAGTATTGTCTGCACGCCTCTGGGCCTCCCCTCATGCTATTGCTTCAGCTAGAACATCCTCCCCTGTACTGCCTGTCAGAAGCCTGTCTCCTCTTTCAGGACCCAAATCAAGAGTCACCTCCTCCCCAATGACATGGCTCCCCCACCTTCTGGGTCTGCACCTGTCAAGTGTCAACCCACTTAGCTAACTACACAAATGGGCAAATGTGTCATTACCTGCTCACTTCTAAAATACGCCATACCTCTACCAATTGGCCCTATCATGGCCAACAGAGACCTCAGCTCACATCTAGAAAGCCCCTGGAATCTGGAGGTTTCTGTTAGCAAGCTTTACTGTTGCCACAACAAAAAGGGTATGACTACAGCTGGGACAAAAGCAGCATCTTCAGATGAACTTGGTTCCAGCAAGCATCATGGGCACAGACGGAAGTGCCCGAGGGGCTGGCCTGTCCACCAGCTCCCCGACACAGTACTAGACAGCAAGGTATTCTCACCTAAAGACTCTGCGCTGCTCCCAGGCAAAGGGGAGCTACGTGGCTGTGGAGTGAACAGCAGCTGCATTTTTAGATGTGTTCAGTGGCTCTAAAAGAAGAGCCTCTACCCACCCAGCCTGAAAGTTACTTAAGGAGTTATTCCAGCAAAATGAAAAAGGAATCCAAGAAACAGGATGGCACAAGCTTCCAGGAAAAGGGGGGAGTAAATGGAACACAGAAGCAAAGGAAGGTAGAGTGAGTGATACAAAGGTCCATTAGATGGTGATGCTTGGAAGAGCCTCCTTCCAGTGGCCGTCGTGTCTCTAAAGTGCCACACCCACAAAGCTCTGTGCCTCCTGACCTCTGACCCCAGCCCTTGGCTTCCCCACCCTCAGCGCTCCCACTGTGCCCTCTGGCAGTGCCACTCCACACAGAAAACTGCAACCCAACTTCTCTTCTGAGAGCTCCCTCCACCTCCCGCCTTAACTGAACCCAGCTTCCTCTCCCAGGACACCACTGCCCTTCAGCCTTCCCTGGGCGTTGCTGGTGTCTCAGGGCCAGGAGGTGGGCAGGACCCCTCGCTCCTTTGCCACATACAAAGCTCTGCAGCCTCCATCTGCTATGAGAAGTCCCAGCTCCTCCGTGGCTCACACCACTTGGCCGGGTCCTCTTCTGGTCCTTGTCAGGGCTCTGGCTTGGCCTCCCCGGTCCCTTCTCAACCCACGCCTGCCACCTCCCCGGTGACAGAATCCTCCACAGGCACGACCCTCTCATCACGCAGCCTCCTGGGGCTGGAGGCCACGCCCATTCACCCAGCTACCCACATCCTGGGCCACAGCACGGACTGCAGCATCGCTCCTAAATGCCCCTTCTAGGACCCCAGGGATGCTGAATCAGCCACCACCACTTTGACCATTACTTCTTGCTCTCTTTTGCTCAGCCCATCAGCATTGCCTTTCTTCACCTCCCTCCTCACCCAGCTGACCAGTTCGCTGTTCTCAGGGACAAAGCATACAGGGGCAAGGCAGGCAGGACGGTGGGGGGGGCTGGTGAGTAGCTGTGGGGATACCAGGTTGGGGGCTGGACAATGAATTGGGGACAAGAAGCCTCTGGCATTCAGATCATCTGTGTTCAGTGCCACTTCAGAGCTTCTTCTCCCCAACCCGGCCTCACCCTAGTACAAGGTCAAGGCCAGTCTGTTTCAGCAGCAGCTGGCAGCCCTGGGCTCTGGCCGGCCTCGGCCACCGTCTGGCAGAGCGGCCTCCCCAACCTCCTTGGGGCCTCAGCCTCTACCAGTGCGGCAAGTGGCTTGGCAAGGAGGCTGGGGGTCCTTTCTACCAGCTGACACTTGACAGAAGTCACGTTTAATCCTGGCAGTGGAAGGACTCTGACTGCACCCAATCAAATCAGGTTTCAACACACAAGAAAAAGTGAATGGCAAGGCCAGGGATGCCTGTGAAATACATGTTAGATCATGAGCCTTGGTAATCCAGGGCCGTGGCTCCCAAGGTGCTGGCACAAGCCCGGCAGGCTTCCTGGGGGAGGTGGTGCTGAGCCAGGTCCAGGGGGCTAGCTGGTTACAATCTGCTATTATATCAAAAGCAAGGCTGGCTGCTCAAAGGCTGCCCTCAGCTTTACCAGGTGAGGCTCATTTTAGCCACAGCATTGTCAAAAGAACGAGGGATCCGGTGACCTGAATGCCCTGTCCGAGGGCCTTCCATCCACCAGTGCTCTCTGCCCCGCTGGCCGAGATTTCAGCAGGGCTGGAGCTGCCTGTCCGCCCACCTTGCAGCCATGCCTGGCCCTGCTGAAGCCAGGGGGGTGTTACCTGTTGCCCTCTCCCAGCTCTGAGGCTGAATGAATGGCTCCAGGTGGGCACTGGGGACTCCCCTCCTGGGGTGGTTTGTGGCCTTGGACCCTGTGGGGCCTTCTCAACCTCCAAGCAGATGCAGCCTGGAGGAACCTCTGTGTGCTTGGGTTCGGAAGGAGTGGGGAGAGGGAAGAGGGTCCCATCACCTGCCCAGCCTCTGAGAGCCTGGCTGGGGTGTAGGGAGCTGTGCTGGATAGGACTCCGAGCTCTGCCTCCACCCTAGTACAAGGCCAAGGCCAGTCTGTTTCAGCAGCAAACTTGAACCATGTAAGATGATTGGTGCATTCTGCGGATGGAAAAATCAAGGCACGAAGAACATCACTGTTTTGATTAAAGGCTTCTCAAGAAGGGTTTGGAGGGGTATCAGAGTTCTAATGTCATTCTGGGGACTCTGAGGATAAAGTCTTGTCTAACTTGTGACGCTCATCACATATGCGTGTATTCATCAGACTTCTACTTACAAACGTGCTTTGCAGGTCCTGAGCAGACAGCCTGGCCCACAGAGGCTCACGGAGCTACAGACAGGACAGGGAGACTGAAAAAAGCACAGAGGGGTCTGTGCTTAAGAGAAGGAATTGTAGGGGGAGCTGAGGGAGCCAGGAAGAGGGGCACCTAACCCAGCCAGAGGGTGTCCAGGACGGCTTCCTGGAGGAGACTACAGCTAAGAGAAGTTTTAAAGGATGAATAAGAGTTATCTCTGCTGAGGGCTGAGAAGGATGTCTGTTGGCTCTGAAGGCGTATCTCTAAGATGCATTCAAAGAAATCTCTTTTGTGTAACATTGGGAAAAGTTCACAGTTTTCCCAGAAGACACTTTGAGGAAACAATAATCAATTGTTGGAGAAAATCTAGTCTGTCAAAAAAAAAAAAAAAGTCAGTGCAGACTGTGGGCTCCCACAGGCATGGACTGGCTCTTGTCCTCGCTGCCCAGCCCCGGGGCTCTGCTTTGGACATCGTGGGTGCTGGGCCAGTGGGAGGGTATCTGGGGGAGGGGAGACAGCTGCAGTGAGCCTTCACCTCTACAAAGCAAACTATGGCCCAGCTCTTCTGGTGCAGGGAATGAATGTTAAAAGTAGTCCTTTCCTACTGCCCTAAGTCAGCTAAAGAACCCTCCAGAAGGCTCCTGCAGGCTGACAGAATTAGCAACACACTGTGCCGGCTCCGCGGGTCTGCTGGAGGGATGCTCCTAACTCAGCTGAAAAACTTCCCAGAAAATCTGACTGTTTTCAATTTGGAGCCCGCTCCAGGGAGCTCCACAATGGCTGGACACCCTGGCCCTGGCCGAGGACAGCCTCAGTGGGGGAGGGCCTGGCTGGCGTGTACCCTGCACCACGGACCATCCCAACACCCCTAGAAGTTATCTCTGCTGCTGCAGCCATGGGAACAACCTTGTTGCCCCTACAGACACTGAAAGAAGCATGTCCAAGATAGGGAGACCAGGGAGGGGAGTAGCATCCTTCAGAGACAGTTGGTACTCATCCCATCCAGGGTAAGGTTGGGGCCCTCAGGGATGGGACCCCCATTCCTCATGGTGTGTCCCCTTCTAAAGAAGAAAAATGAGCGTGGGGATAGCCAGCTGGAGAGCAGGACTTACTTAAAGCCATGGGAATGAACACAGTGTGGTATTGGGAAAGGAAGAGGCAAACTCGAAAGTTCGAGAACTAAACTAAGCAAGGCGTTATTTAGACACATACTATAGGTGTCTAAAAAGTCTGCAAGGAACAGGAAACACAGAATTCAGAGGAGTGGTTGCCTTGAGGAAGAGGGGATGGGGGCTGGCAAGGCTAGACCATGGAGGCACAGAAGCGCCCGGTTGTCAATTTTCGAGTCCTTGGGCTAGACGACGGATTCATGGTGGCATTAAATTAGTAAGAAATAAATATAGGAATCAGCAAAGCAGAATAAAAGAGGGCTATGCACGGGACCAATGATGACAGTGTATTACAACCAACGGTTCTGTTTAATCCAATTCTGTGTATCAGTTAAAAACAAAAAAAGAGAAAGGGCAAAAGCGAATGAGAAGAGTCATGAGTTGGCCTTAATCTGGCTCAAATGAGAGCTTGGCTAGAAGATGAATTACAGTTAAATTCTAGTTAATGGGTAGTAACGCTCTTGTCTGTTGTGAATTTAGCATAGCCGCGGGGAAGGCGTCACTGGGAAGCAGAAGCACAGGCCTGGGGTGAGAAGGCATAGAGCCAGTTCTGGTCTCACAGGGCAGCTGCTTCCTCTGTAGCAGGGGGCCAAGCCCCGTCTCACCGGGAGCTGGGGCAGGACGAGACGGGGGCAGAGGACAGGTACCCGGCGTAGGCCCTGGCACACGTGGGCCATCGTCAAATGACAGCTATTTTGTTTTCAGAGCAGCTAGTCCTTTAGGACAAAGTGCAAAAAAAAAGAGGCAGCTGGTGTGGTGAGCTGAGGACCTGACGCCCTGTGTGGGATGCTGCATGTCGACAACCACAGATAATTCCCACCAGAGGTCTGAGCAGGCCAGGAACTGGGGTCCAACCCCAGCCCTGTGGGACCCTGATCCAGCCCTATCCCTCAGCCTCTTCTACTTTGGGGGATGTTCCTTCCAATCTTTCCCCAGAAGCAGAAGCACGAGGACACTCATGAGTGCTGGTAGATTTTCAAAGCCCGTCTTGGTGTTCTGGGCTCTTTGGCTGGCTTGCTGGCGATGATGATGATAATGATGTGAACAGTCATGGCAAGGACTTACCTAGCACTTCCTGTGTCGTGAGATGTTCTAAGCAGTTTATGTCTTACTGTACTTATACTTCTCTATGACCCGATGAGGTATTACTATCATGAAAGCCCATTTATGGACTGAGGAAACCAAGGCACAGAGTGACTCACCGAAAGCCACAGTTAAGTAGTGAAAAATGGGACTGGAATTCAGGCAGTGTGGTTTGGGGTGTATTCTGTTGCCAAACTCTCCTGGGAAGGTAGGGTGACAGTCCCTGCAAAGGAAATGCAGCCCTACTGATTCTGTCACTCAGTGACAGGTGCCCGCATGCCCCGGACCCCAACTCCACGTGGTAGTGCTAGATCACTGTCTGTGCACTAGAGGCCCCTGAATGGACTGGAGGGGGGCCCCTGACCCAACAAAGCCCAGCCCTGGCTGGCAGGTAAGCCATGAGGTGGCCTCGAGGAAGGACCCTGCCTATGGGGATAGTTACTAACGGGTTGTTCAATCCACCTGGTTCTGTCTGGGATTTGGCCTGAAGACCAAATCTTCAGGAGAGGAGAGGAGAAGGAAGCAGGTGCAGACCACGTGAAGGGGTCTTCTCCTCTGCAGGGCTGGAGACCACCAGAATCACCCATCCCTTCCTGGAGCAGCCCTGGGGCTGTGTTCCTTGCAACCACTAAGGCCAACTGGCACAGCTGACTCTTGTTTTCTAGCAAATCGCCAAGGTCAGGCCAACTTCCACTTGGGAAACGGCATCACTTTAGCCTCTTGCTAAACAGCACCGGCCCCAGGGGCTTAATATGAAGGCCTTCTAATGGATTTATTGTGTTTATTTGACCTTTCCCAGTGTGAGCCCAGAAACAGGCCCAGAGGAGGGTGGCAGACCCTTGTTTTTCTTAAGCTAAGGAAAACTGATGAGTAAACTGAATTCTTGGTTGGAGTCTGCTGAGTTTTCTCACCCTGGCTCCCCGCCTCCCTTAGTTACAAGATCCAGTTAGACTCAGGAGGAACCCGTGTTTACGGGATAGCTCTGGAAGAGGAAAACTGTGTCTACTAAGAAGTGGTCAATGATGAGATCTGCAGATAAATATTTTCAGTGTGTCAAGAGCCCTGATAAAGGATAATCGTTAGTATATTTAGCAATGACTGCTCTATTTCCACTTCTAGTCTCAAGGCAAATGATTTCTTGTTTTAAAATAACTTTTCAAACAGTTCATGATCAGTGCATGAAACCACTTCTAGTATCACAAGTATGGTTGGGTTTTTGACCAGAGGCTGCAAACTCCAGTGCCTAGGGGCCAGGCAGGTACCCTAAGTGACCAGTGCAGAGCAGACGAAAGCAGCGGGCAGGGGGAGAGTGGTGGGGTCCACGGACGCTGGAGACACACGCCAGGGGTCATCACTCAGCTCTGGCCTCAGCTCCAAGCAGGAATGTGGGCCCCTGTTACCAGATTCCCTGCCCTTTCCACAAAAGCCAAGAATTCAGATTTTTTTATGTGACGTTTCTGAGTTACTTTAATTTGGCATGGCCAAACGAAATATTGACATTTCTAGGCCCAGACACAGCCCTGGGCTGACAGTGTCACCTCTACTCAGAGTGAAGCTTATCTACCACCTTGCTGGGAAGTCGGAACCAGCCCACCCCACACGGGGGGCAGCCCATGCCCCATGAACTGCCAGAAGGTCTGATCCAACCACAGAGGCACAAACTCCAGGGGATCCACGAGTTTGCCCCCCGTCCTTCCACAGCCATAATATCCACAACTGCATGTGAAAACCAGAGCTTCACGAAAACCTATTTTCTCCCTTTGGTCTCCGCGTGGATCCCGAGAGTCCAGATTGAGCAAATGTCACTCGCCCGGTCACCAGACACACCCACTCCTTCCCCCCACCAGCTCTCCGTGAGTGTGCAGGGGTGAGAACACTGGAGGAGAGGGCACCGCAGAGCTCCCCACGGGGGGATGGTAGTGGCACAACCACCTCTGCGGCAAATGCGGAGTTCGCCTGGGCGGGTGCTGTGTGAGCACTGCCCTTGGGCAGCTGCTCAGTCCTCACAGCGCCTCTGCACAGGCCCCGTGTGCCCTCACTTTAGAGACAAGCAGGCTCGGGCACGGAGAGGGGCTTCCGAGAAATGGCACCGCCGTGGGCTCCAGAGTCTGTTCCTCACAAGACACCTCTCAACACCCAGAACTTTTCTGTATTTGGTGTAAGGTGCCTATAACATCTATCTTCCCATAAAATCAGGTATCTTCTTATTTCTTATTTTACTCTGGACAAGGGGTGGCGGATGGTAGAGGTTTATGGACAAAAACATATTAGCAGAGAAAAATGACAGACAAAAGCAACTTTTTTGATCGTGGGAGTTAAGAAAATGCAGAAAAATCCCTTAGTTCAGGATGTGGCAAAACCAGTTTCCTAAAGGAACGCAGCTTGAGAATCCCCTTGACCTTGGATAACAGTAATAATAACCGACTAATACTGCATTATATACTTGCAAGTTGCTGGGAGAGTAGATCTTAAATGTTCCCACCACAAATAAGAAATGGTGATTATGTGAGATGACAGAGGTGTCGGCTGACACTACGGTGGCAATCATTTTGTGATATATAAGTGTATCAGATCAACACGTTTTGTCCCTTAAACTTACACAAGGTTATATGCCAACTGTATCTCAATAAAGCTGCAGAAATAAAAGGCTTATTTCCCAATTGAAATAACAATACTAATAACCTAAGGCAAGTAGCAGCTGCTCTCTGCTGAACCCTGCCTCTGGGCCAAGACGGGCCCGGCCACAGGGGGCTGAGATGCGTCATCTCACCGGGCCAGCACAGTGAGTGCAGACACAGCACCATGTCCCGTGTTATTTCGCAGTGAGGAACTCAAGCATCGAGGCTGGGCTGCTGGCACAATACTACATAGAGGGTGAGGGGCGGGCAGACCCAATGTGTATTCGCTATGTTTTTACCTCCAGGAGTCCCATATTTCTTGAGGATCCGCTGTGTGCCAGGCCAGGTGCTGGGGAATCACAAAAGTCAGACACCCGCAATTTGAGAAGCACACAGCTTCCTGAGGGGCCTGGGAGGTGAAGGGTGCCTCCCCCCGTGCCACGCTCAGAGTGACTAAGTTCACCCCTCGGGTATTCCTGCATGCACATGGTTGCCCTGTTGATTGAAGTCTGGTGACAACTTCCTTGCACGGAATTTTATTTTCTAATTGGGGTGAAGTTTGCCTAACATAAAAGGGACTGTTTTAAAATGCGTGATTCAGCGGCATCTGGCACATTCACAGTGTTGGGCAACCATCACCTCTGTCGAGCTCCAAACCATTCTCATCACCCACAAAGGAAACCCTGTATCCATTCAGCAGGTCCTCCCCATTCCTTCAGCAACGGCTAATCTGCTTTCTATCTCTAGGAACTGATCTATTCCGGATATGCCATATAAATGGGGTCACACAATACATGACCTTTGCATCTGGCCTTCTTCACTCAGCATGTCTTCGAGGTTCATCTGTGCTGTAGCATGTATCAGAATTTCGTTTCTTTTAATGCTAAGTAATACTCCATTGTATCGATATACCCCATTTTGTTTATCCTTTCAGCCACCGAGGGATATTTTGGGGTGTATTCCCCTTCTGGCTATTGTGATTAGTGCTTCTATGAATATTAGTGTATAAGTGTCTGTTTGAGAACCTGTTTTCATTTCTCTCGGGTATACACTTAGGAGTGGAATTGCTGGGTCATGTCGATTCCATGTTTAATTTTTGGAGGAACCTGCCAGACTGTTTTCCACAGCAGCTGCATCATTGTACATTCCCACATGCAATCTGTCCATACACTCACCATTTCTTATTTTCAAATACTTGACTTTAGTTGGATAAGACTCTTGAAGTGAGAGACAGAAGACACAGGTCTGGTTCTGCCACAAATTCATTGTGATAGTAATAACATATATATTGATTAATAATAATAACGACAGTTAGCATTTCTAGTGAGTTTACTGCACCAGGCACTGTTTTAAGAACTTCCATAAATTAACTTATTTAATCCCCACAACCATCAACATCTTTCTTTACAGATGAGGAAAGTGAGTCACGGGGTGGGGGGGGGGTCATAATTGGCCAAGGTGACACAGCTAGTGATCTGGGATTCCAACCCAGGCAGTCTTAACCCAGGTCTAAGGGGCACACATGGCAACAGTTCTCAGCCTGTGTGACGAGGAAGGGCAGGTCTCTTTGCCAGAGCAGGAGAACCCCTTTGCCAGATGAAATTTTGTGTACAACCCCAGTCTATTTAGCAGATAGAAGGGAAGCTGCTGGAAGGATGGGGTCCCAGTTTCCCACCTTAAGGTGGGGCCTTGGGGACTTCGGAGGAAGAGGGTTTTGGAACCCTCTGGCAAATTCCACGATTCTGAGTGAGATACTGAGAAGTGAGTGAGAAGACAACATCTCGGACTCTTGACCAATGGCAGGCAAGGGCACAGGCTTTTGCTTTTAAATTTAATGTGTGAGAACAATACCTTAGATTTACAAAGCATGTTGTCTTTTCCAAGGACCTGCACGAACATCCTATTTGCTGTCAGAGTGAACCATTCCAAAACACATTCAAGGATTTATGAGGTCCTAAAGAACCTCTGTTGACTAGAACACAGTACTCAGGAACGAGGGAGATGCGCTGATTTCAACCATGTGCCAACTGGAGCAGCTCCACTGTTTTCCTGCTTTTATTTCAGCTCTTGTGGGGCCTCTTTCCTGCCTCGTCCGTCCAACCTAGGGACCCAGAATCACCACCAATGTCTGTGCACTTACTATGTGCTGGGCCTGTGCTCAGAACTTCTTTTTTTTTAAAAAATAAATTTATTTATTTTATTATTTTATTTTATTTATTTACTGTTTCTGGCTGCGTTGGGTCTTTGTTGCTGCTTCGTTGCTTTTCTCTAGTTGCAGTGCACAGGCTTCTCACTGCGGTGGCTCCTCTTGTTGTGGAGCATGGGCTCTAGGCGTGCGGGCTTCAGTAGTTGT
This sequence comes from Globicephala melas, assembly GCF_963455315.2. Taxonomy (NCBI): domain Eukaryota; kingdom Metazoa; phylum Chordata; class Mammalia; order Artiodactyla; family Delphinidae; genus Globicephala; species Globicephala melas. The sequence continues at coordinate 124,135,648 of NC_083317.1, forward strand.
GGCACGTGGGCTCAGTAGTTGTGGCTCGAGGGCGCTAGAGTGCAGGCTCAGTAGTTGTGGCACACGGGCTTAGTTGCTCCGCGGCATGTGGGATCTTCCCAGACCAGGGCTCGAACCCGTGTCCCCTGCATTGGCAGGCGGATTCTTAACCACTGCGCCACCAGGGAAGCCCACGTGCTCAGAACTTCTGACACATCATCTCCCTTCATCCTCACTACAACCCCTTGAGGGAGGTGAGACAGATCTGTGGTCCCTTAGCCAAAACCCTGGGGCAGACTGTTTGGGAATTCAGAGTTCCAGAGTTGAGTAATTAGGTTGCATATGCCACGTGTCGCCTAACATCCCAGGGGTCTGGGGCAGCGTCTGCAATCACACACGTTGATATTTCTATAGAGAAACCTATGAATATTCACACTGAGTGAAATAAGAAACGACTCAAAACAGCCTCACACCAGTTCAGGTTGACCTGGCTGTCAGAAGAGTTTGCCCCAAACTTAGGAAAGAAGTTTTGATTTTCAGAACGTAGTCTTGTGCCAACATCTTCATCTGACGAAGAAACGAGGCTCTAAGAGATGGAGCGGCTTGCCTAGTGAGGGTAACGCAACAGGTGGGTCCTGGAGGTAGGATTCAAGCCGGAAGTCTGCCTTGAGAGCCCATGTCTAAACATGGGAAAAGAGCACAGCTATCTGGGAGAAGCAACAGAGGGTTCGAATCCCTGCTCTGCCACTTCGGAGCTGTGGGATCCGGCTTCCCCCTGGGATCCTCGGCTTCTGTAGAGGTTGTTAGGACTATTCTCAAATATTCCAGCTCTCACCCTCCGGGCACGAAATCACCTTGCCCTTTCCTACTCACCGAAGTTAGGTGCCGCCATAAGTCTTGCCTTGGCCAATGAGTGGAAGTGCTGCGTGTCACTTCCGCCTGGAAGCTTTAGCAGCTAGCTGGTCAGGGCATTGCTGCCTTCTCTTTTCCATTAGTGACCATTAGGATCTGCTTCTAGTGACCCCGGACCTGAAGTGAGGACACAGACCTTGCAGAATAAAGCCTCCAGGGGACTAGTGATGAGCATGTACCAAGGGCAAAGACAAATCTTGGCGGTGTGAAGTCAGTGTGACTTGGGGCTTGCCTATTACTGCAGCAAGACCTGGCCCATCCTGACTGATACAGGTTCCTTCTCTATAAAGTAACTGGGGTGAAGACTGAATTAAGTGGCACATGTAAAGTTCCAGGAGAGTGCCCGACCAATGACTTAGTTGATTCCCTTTCCCATGCTCAGCCTGAATTCCCCAGCTGTAAAGAAGGGTGGGGGAGGGAGAGTGGAGGAAGGCGGTAATGGTTACCTTGCTCCGTTTAAATAACTGAAACTACTGTTAACCCACGAGGTATTCATGGAAAGGATTTTGTGGATGTTTACCAATGTATTGAGTCATAGGCGTCCCTCATCCCACCCTGGCATTGACGGAGAGGCTGGGTGGAGGTGGAGGGAGGTTGGGGACAGAACGTCAGCCCCGAGACAAACAGCTGCCCAAGGACTTCAGGTTCCTGATGGAAGTGACAGCTGTGGACCAAATATCCCCAAAGGCGGGACTGCAAAGGGCCCGCTTGTGTCAGGAGGAGGTTAGGAGGGCCAGGCAGACTGCTGACAGCTGCTGAGCACGGGGGAGGCACCACTTCCTCCGAGAGGGGCGCCAGATGCAGGGAGCGAGGCTGCATGGAGGATATTCTCCGTGATGAGAATGCGCAGTTGCCAGGGGACTTGCATTAAGACCCCATTTAGCAACACCGATTAAGGAGCTATAAATAGCACCTGAGCTCTTTCACAGGCCATAAAACATACTTCCCCGCATCGTTGCCAGCCAGCAGCCTGCCCTGCTTATTTGGGGCTCAGAATAAAATACCTGGGATGCCACTTCTGGATGGAAGGCCCGTGTTGTCTTAGGGACCTGCTGCTGGGCTAGGGATGGGGCAGAGGCTGGACACAGGGCTGCTGCCGCAAAGGTGGGAAGAAGGAGGAGAGAGGAAGGGGAGGGGAGAGCACACGTCTGAAGGTGACTATGGAAGTCTGCAGCCACACCACAGGAGGCGGTGCTACGTCAGCTGACGGCCTGCAATGACCACCCAAAACGGCAGCCGCGCCCCTCACCTCTGCCAACTGCTGGTCTGACAAATGAGGACCACCGAGGCAGGGAAGTGGGCCTGGTTGTCCCCGGGTCGATGTGAGGGCAGAAGACTAGCGTTTCGGTCCTATCTCAGTCACTGGACAGCTGGGAGACCTGGGTGGGGGGCTCCCCACTTTCTCTGGGTCTCTGGTCTTTTCCACTGCAACACGAGGGCGGCACGAGAGGTCTCTAAATTCTAGATGCTCAGCCTGGGGCGCTACCTCGGAACTCCCACCAGCGTCAAGAAGAAGGAAGAAGCCCATCGTGTGCTGAGTCACCTCCAAGGTCCATGAAGCGGAGAAAGAAGGGTGTGGGACTTCCTGGTGGTGCAGTGGTTAAGAATCCAGCTGCCAATGCAGGGGACGCAGGTTCGAGCCCTGGTCCAGGAGGATCCCACATGCTGCGGAGCAACTAAGCCTGTGCACCACAACTACTGAGCCCGTGCGCCACAACTACTGAAGCCCTAGAGCTTCTACTACGCGCCTAGAGCCCATGCTCCGCAACAAGAAGCCCATGCACTGTAATAAAGAGTAGCCCCCGCTCACCACAACTAGAGAAAGCCTGTGCGCAGCAACCAAAATTTAATTAATCTTTAAAAACAGAAGAAAGAAGGGTGCGTGTCAGCAGGGAGGGGAATACTGCTGTTTGTGTATTTTCGAAAAGTATCTTAGAAGAAAACAGGAGACTCTGACAGCACTCGTTGCTTCTGGGGAGGGTGGCTGGAAACGGGTAGGCAGGGAACTTATAACTGTTATTTTAAATAAACCTTATGAATGCATTTAGTGTAAATAAAATCTAAATTTAAAAACTACGGGACTTCAGAAGGCCCAGGTTTTAATGAAGGAATAAATGACAAACTAGACCAGTGGGGTCTCTTTCCATGGACTAGTCTCTTCGCTGCTACTCTCTGCTTCACGTGCTCCTCAACTTGGCTGTGTGTTTTAAGCCTCCGTGCCTTTGCACATGCTGCGCCCACCCCATGCCTTTCTTAGCAGGGCCCAGGTCTGATTCTAGGGTGTATTGTGACCTGGCACAGAGTGCCACTCAGCACAACACTCTGGATCTCTGAGGACTCACGCACACACACAGAGCATTCATGTCCGATGATCCCCTTGTGGTTTATCTGCAGAAAATCAAGTCTCTGCTCTCACACCACCTCCTCCCTTGGCCTCATCTGAATGTGCTGGGAAAGTTAATTTGTAACATTGGCCCGAGCAAAATTAGGAAGGGATGCCTGTAGCAACAAGTACTTGCAATAGAGGTACCAGCAATGCCACGGTGAGGGGCCTGACTGGGGAAAACTGATTTTGTGATTATTCATGGCAAAGATGTCGTCTGGGCCTTCACCTCGGCTGCCTTCCTGCCTGCCAGCTCAGGAATCCCATGGTAACGAGGCACCCCTGGAGAAGGAGTGTCTTGGCTCTGCAATTTAACTGGCTGGAGGAACTCAGCAAGGCCCTGACCCTCACTCGTCCCATCCACTGCCTGGGGGGCTTGGACCAGGGTCCCTCTGACCCTCTCTGGTTCCCATCTATACCTTGGAGGGGGCTTGGACCAGGTCCCTAAAGCCCTCCCTATTGGGAACTCTATCTGGAATTTTAAACCTCTGCCAAGCAGGGCAGAACAGTGAGAGAAGCCCGCTCTAGATAAATAAGTAATATCTCGCAGTGAACATCAGAGACAAGAGGAGGGGATGTAAGGAAGCCCCAGTAGTTACAGGAAGATATTCACATGCAAGGCACACGCCCATGTGTAAACTCCGAACCCTAAGAATGGAAGTCATCATTTTGTTTTGTTTTGTTTTGTTTTTGCGGTACGCGGGCGTCTCACTGCTGTGGCCTCTCCCATTGCGGAGCACAGGCTCCAGACGTGCAGGCTCAGCGGCCATGGCTCACGGGCCCAGCTGCTCCGCGGCATGTGCGATCTTCCCGGACCGGGGCACGAACCCGTGTCCCTTGCATCGGCAGGCGGACGCTCAACCACTGCGCCACCAGGGAAGCCCGGAAGTCACCACTGAAATGTGTCCTCAGCACGACTGTCCTCTGTGGATGGTAGCATGGGAGGACAGGATACGGTTGCTACCAAATGAAACTTCCCAGGGGCAATGAAGTGACGCTATCAGAAGGATGGCCTTATCACCCTGATTTAACTGAAAGATCAATCATTTATAAACTTCCATTCTACTAACCCTTATGTTAGTTACTAATGGATTCCTGATGGTTTTGCCTCCGGCATCCTCTGCATCCTTTTTTAGTAAAACATCTTTGGATTCCCTTGTGGAGTGTGTTTGTTTCGAGACTTTGCCCCCTCCCACCTTCAGGGGTGGAGCCTGCGACAGGGGCTGAGCCAGTCAGCACATTCCAATCCAGTGGCCACGGTGACTGGTTGGGGGGGGCGGGGGCGGGGAATGTGACCCAAATTGGACCAATCAGAATGCATTCCAGGACCTGTGCTGGGCAAAGCTAGCGCAAGCATGCTGGCTCCTGCTGGATAGGGAGGGAAGTTCCTGCAGTCATTCTGGGATGTTAGAAAGAAGACCCCAACCATGGGGCCTCCATCCAGAATGTGTGTGTGTTGGAGGCGCTTAGGGATGGTGCTCTGTGGGATGGGAGATCTAGGGATCAGTGTGGAATCACTGTCTTTACTTAGGTTGTGTCTTTTCATGTAGGTTGAGAGTATGAGGACCTAAAGCCCCATAAGACACCCCTAAGGCACCACTAGGCTTGAAGGAAGAAGGGCTGAGAAATAGAGAGAAACCAGATGTAGATCCTGGCAACGGTGTCTGAACCCTGGATACAGGTGAAGTTGAACCCAAATTTACCCCAGAACTAAAAAGCACATACATTCCCTTTATCAACGTAAGGCAGTTCGGGTCAGGTTTCCGGTTCCTTACAAGTGAATACAACTAATAACCTCCCCCACTGTGCTAAGTCTTCGCTAGATCCTGAACTTAAATTCTTGGACTACAATCAGAGGTCATTCCTGTTGGAAACACCCTAGTGTGTGGAAGAGGATCTCTGGTCCCCTGAAGAAAGGCAGGGGGCAAGAACTGACCTTAAGCGCCTGGAGTCTGAGAGAATCCCAGAGAAAGAGTGAGAACCCACAGTGGGCCAAGCCGCCCACTTGCAGGAGAAGGTGCTACCTTCACACAGTGGCCTGAGGGCTCCGGAAAGCCCTACTTGCCCAACCCCACTTCCCCCTGTGGTGCCTCAAAATCTGCCTGCATAATTTCCCCAAGTTCAACGCAACATAAGAGAGACAACGAAGAGTCAGGGAATGTCTGTCAGAAGGGATCTCCAGGAAGAATACCAGTCCATGCCGGAGCTGCACAATCGAGGATCTGCTGTCCAGAGAGCGGAAGCGGCTGACTCAGGGCCAGCAGGGTGGGTCTAGGGCAGGGCACAGACTGGAGCCCCTGGGCTCTCACTTCCAACACAGAGTCCCTCCCACTGGCTGCAGTTGCTGTCTGGTTGTCTTTTTTTTTTTTTAACATCTTTATTGGAGTATAATTGCGTTACAATGGCGTGTTAGTTTCTGCTCTATAACAAAGTGAATCAGTTATACGTATACATATGTCCCCATATCTCTTCCCTGTTGCATCTCCCTCCCTCCCACACTCCCTATCCCACCCCTCTAGGTGGTCACAAAGCACCGAGCTGATCTCCCTGTGCTATGCAGCTGCTTCCCATTGGCTATCTATTTTACGTTTGGTAGTGTATATATGTCCATGGCACTCTCTCACTTTGTCCCAGCTTACCCTGGTTAAGTCTTTGCTCTTCTCTTTTAAATCTCTCCCCTGTTATGTATGCAAAGACTCTGCCACCAGGTGGCAATATGGAGTCACCGCATTCGGTGTGGAATTCAGTGGGCCTCAGAGATTTGCTTTTACATAAAACTATCTTTATTCATCTCAAAAGATAATTGGCATATGAAGCTATGATTAATTTGAATAAAACCTGGAGGACAAACCAGAAGATTATAATAGGGTTACACACATTGTCTCTTCTTTACTAATTACTTGCCTCTTTCTAACACTGCTGAGGGAGGGAGTGGAGAGAAGCTAGGCTTTGAAGTCAGACTGGCCTGGCTGTGAAACCCAGCTCTGCTTAGCTGTGTCTTAGCTGTATGTGTCTTAGCTGTAGGTCTTAGCTGTATGTCTTCGAAAGTCACTCCTCTTTGAGCTCCACACGTCCATCCATCTGTAACAAGGGGTTCACTACTACTCTGGACAGGGCTGCCGCGAAGGAGAACTTCCTTGTTGCAGCCCCAGGGCTAGCATCCAGCAGGTGCCGATTAGGTCTCAGCTGAAGCAATGAGTGCCGCACCTACTGAAGTGTTTGGCGTAATACAGCAAGCGCTCTATAAATGACACTTCTTATCAGAGGCAGAAGGGAAGCAGGTCTACCAGTGAAATTACAGGCCATGGGCAGTTAAAAAAAAAAAAGGGAGGGGGGGTTTGTAGGGGATGTGAGAACTCAGCGGAGGCCAGAAATCACAGTGTGTCCTGGCTGCCCACGAGCTTACTGCATAAGGTTGATGCTTTTCAACCTCAGTGCACATCATCCCCCCTCACCGTGCACCTCGGCTCTGAAACCCCTCTAGAATCCTCTCTGCCTCGAGAGGAGGGTCTGCAGGACAATTCCCATTCAACTCTCTCCGTGAGCTCCCTGACCTCACCTGTGGGCAGGGGGCTAACGGTCCCCAAAGCATGGTGTTAAAGAAGATTCTCGGGGAGCAGGGTCTCCTCATCTAACACCGGCTCGAGGGCTGGGTTCCCAGGCTCAGGGCCTCATTCTCTCCCTCTGCAAAACCTGCAGCTGGCTTGGCTGGTGCCCACGTCCCCTCCAGAGGGAACACCCCTCGCCCTCGAGCTGACTGGCCTTCCCAGGGGCACAGGATTCACGTGACTTCAAACCTTCTCAACTCTAAAGGAGCAAATGATGTGACACTTTATTTTTCCCAAGTTGAACAGGCAGAGCCAGCACCTCATAAGGTGATCGGGAAAATATTTGGCTGGTTTTGTAAGCCGGGGCCACAAAGGCTCACTTGTGATGGGTGGCCCTGCCCAGGTCTGGGCAGCGAGGTCCGCAGACAACCACTGCCCGCTTGACACCGGCCACCTGCGTGCAGGCAGCCTCTCAGCCCCGCCAGGCCATCTCCTCCCACCTCCCACACCCTTCCAGACCCTGAGCTGCCCAAAACAACACCAGACATCGGCCCTGCAGGGGGGATTCTCGGGGCGGGGGGCAGGGAGGCCCTCAAAGAAGCTTCTGTGGACTGGTCAGTGGCAGCCACCCAGGAGAGGTCTGCAGTGTGTCTGGGTCATGGTCTGGCCCCAGGAGGGCTCCCCTTAAGGAATCTACCCTCAGGCCTCCCAGCCTCCCTGCCTTTGCTCCCGCCATCCCCCCTGCCTGGACCACATCTCCCTGTCCTCTCCACCCACCCCTCCCCAGCCCTGCAGAACATCCTCCATCCTATCACTCTGGGCCCACAGGGACTGTTCCTCTGCACGAGCTGACAGGACTCACTGCCTGTGCCGCTCATGAGACAATGAATCACACCCTTCTTGGGGTGCCTCTTATTACTTAATGGTGGGATGATTTATTTCACTGACACCTCATTTATTTGAAACTTAGGGAAAGAGCTTTTTCAACATCAGTGAATTTTTCTGACAAGTTATCCTTGTAAGTACCAACTTACTTTCAGCTTGATCTCTTTGGGTGGGAGTTTTTCTAAAATGCATTATGCCTTCATTTTTTTTTAATTTTATTTTTTCCGTTTTACTGAGATATAATTGATACATGACACTGTATAAGTTTAAGGTGTACCACAATAATTTGATATATGCATAGACAGCAAAAGGGTATTATGTCCTCCTCTTAAATGAATTATCCCTGGATGGAATGGAATCCATTTTTCAGGATGCAGAATTACAAAAGAAAATGCCACCTCCGGTGCCGTGACCTTGCTCTGTTCGGCTCCCGAGTTGGGGGCTGTGTGCCCCTTTGCTGATTGGCCCCAGATGGCGATGCTTTGGGAGCTCATGCTTGCTGTCGCTGTTCTGTGTCCCTCCACGTGGGTAGGTGGTCCACGCTGCGGGGGATGAAGTTGGTGTGTTTGCCTCTGGCCTCACCTACCCCCTACGCTCCCATCTGCTGTTTCTATTCTGTGAAGGGAGGGGGACGCAGATAACAAAGCGTGTGTCAATGCCAGTAGGATGTAGATGAACAGCAAACAGTATCTGAGAAGGGTTCCTTTCAAGGCCCCAAGTGAGCCTTCCCGTTCGCTCTCAGGGTTGGGGTTGTGTAGAGCTGAGGGTGCCACATAAGGGCACTGTTCCTATGCTGATGCGTCCGTGGGGTGACGAGTGGGTTCCCCTGTGCCCATACAGAGCCTGACCCAGGGCAGCTCAGAGACAGGACCCAGCTGACTTGCTCTGGGATGTGTGACCTGGATGGGGCTCATCCCAGAGCTCCATCATCAGCTCTTGCTTTAGAATCAATTGCATCCTAAAAGGGCAGCTGGGCCTGCAGGTGGAGCTGGCTCAGCCTCATCACGGGCTCCCAGGGGCCGTGGCTTCAGGTCGCTGGCGGCTGCCGTCTCCAAAGGGTGTGGCTTTGGGTCGGGTAAAGATTTCTAAAGCCTTGTTGCAAACAATCGCTGCATCTGATCTGTGGTTCTTGGGAAGACAGAGATGTCCAACAACTTTATGCAGCACGCAAGACAGGCATGGCCACTTAGGAACCATCTGGTTTCTTGAAAGTTACCACAGCTGGTTCGGGCTGCAGTAACTCCTCTTTTAAGCCCTGGGAACAGAGGGGCTGGACAAAGCGCAAGCTGGGTGCAGTGACTACACTGCACTGTCAGGATCCAGGGACGGGGGAAGAAAGGGCCTAGGAGGGCCCTGGAGACCCCAGGTCAGGTGTGCAGGCAGAGATGTGGCCTCTCTCCTCCAGGTAGGGTGGCCCTGCTGCCCTGAAGTTGATGAGCTCTGCCGGGCAGCGTGCTCCTCCCTGGCGATGTTGCTTTCCTCGAGCGGCTACTTTGACCACGAGGCATCTCGAAGGTACCACTTGGCCACCTGGCCTTGGGCACTGTTAGTGAGCTTGTAATCTCGCCCATACCCCAAATTATCCTCACTCAAAATTCTTATATACACAAAGCTTTACTTCCTGCTTGCTTCCTTTGACCTTTTTTCTTTTTTTTTTGGCTGCACTGCCCAGCATGCAGGATCTTAGTTCCCCGACCAGGGATTGAACCCACGCCCCCTGCAGTGGAAGCATGGATTCTTAACCACTGGACTTCCAGGGAAGTCCCAACTTCCTTTAATCTTTGTGAGACCCTGCCTGCCCCCCACTGCCAGCTTTGTTTCCTGCCATGCTCCACGTGTGCCGCCTGCCATCTCCATTCCTAAACTGTACCAGGCTCCTTCCTGCCTCAGGGCCTTTGCACATGCTGCTCCCTCTGCCTGGAACACCCTTTTCTTCACTCTCACCCCATAGCAGACACTTTACTAGTTTGTTAATTTTTCCTCTGAGCTTACAGGGTCCCTAGATTGGCCTTCTCTGATGCCCAAGACAGACCAGGCCCCTCACACACTCTCTCAGCACCCTCTGCTTCCCCAGTGTGACGCCTAACACAATAGGAACCACAGGATAATCTCTGTACTTGGCTGTGACACGTCTCCCTGTGGACTTGTAAGTTCCATGGGACGGGGTCCCCGGCTGCCTGTTCATGGCCTTATCTCCAGCACCTAGCACAGGGCCTGGCATATAGTTCACAGTCAGTAAATACTTGCTATTAATCAATGCCCACACCCTTCACTCCAACTCGAGCCATGCCAGGCTGCCCCCAGAACCCAAGCCCTCTCATAACTCTAAGTTCTTGCTCTTTCTGCCTGGATACACCTTTCTTGCCTAAGTAATTCCTGCTCTTTGATGAAGGAATGAATAAATCAATGAAAGCATGAACCAATAAACAAACTGTCAGAATGTCAGAGAACTTATAATTCTCTGAGGCCCTCCCCTGCACGACTGAAAAGGCACCGAATGTGTGGCAAGAGAAGTATTCATAGAGGAAAAGGCCCTTGAGTGGGAGTACTGCCCACAGCAAAGCTCAATGAACGCACAAGCATCCTTCTAAAATGCTTCTGGGAAATCCTAAAGTCTCTGGTGAGCAAGGGCTGGTGAGCGGAAACGGATAGTGCGGAACCTACTCCGATGAATTTGAGATGGGCCTGCGTCATGAGTGCATCTTGAACTGAGGGTGCTGTCTGTTGTTCAGCTTAAGGAAGGGGAAAACATTCATAAGGTGGAAAGAGCCTAGGCGTCTGTCATCTGGAGAACGTTATGCAGGTAGTGATAAGAGCTACCTGGCAGTGATCACGTCAGCATGCCAGCGCTGTGCTAGGCAGTTTGTATGCCTTATGTTATCGAATCCTCAAGAGAACTGTGAAAGGTGGGAGTTATATCCGTGTTGCAGATGAGAAGATGGAGGTTCGGAGGGGTTGAGTAACTTGGCCGAGGTTACAGAACTCGCTGAGGCAGAGGTGGGCTTGACCCCGAACAGCTGGACTCCCAAGTCTCTGCCCCGGCTACAGAGCGAGGTGCTGACCAGGGGTCTCCAGGCAGGCGTCCCCCAAGCTGAAGGTGAAGTGCTGCCATGGAAACAAGGTTCCCAGCTTCCGGCCCTGCCAGGTCTGTTTCCCAAGACTTTAACCAGGTCTCCCCCAGCCTCCCAGCCTGGGGGTCTGCAGTGGCCAGGGAGGAGGGGAAGGGCAGCCCTCAGACCACTCGGGCCAGGCCACTAGGGCACATGGGGCCAGCCTGTGGTGGCGTGGTGGTGGCAGTTTCCAAGGGGATAGCAGCTGGGCTCTAAGGTCCCCGTCCTTCTCCACAGGGACCTCGTCCATTGCCGGCCTTGGACAATCTGGGGGGCGTGGTTAAGGGCAGCCCCATTCACCTCCCACCTGTCCTTCCATGACTGCAGAGATGCAGGTCCCATAAAGCCCGTCCTCGGCCTCCTGGAAGTTACATCCCCGCGTGGTCACCATGTATCTCCACCACCAGAGGAGCAGCTAGTTGGCTTGGGCCCTGGAAACGGGGGGGGCTCTGAGCCGTTCACAGGAACTCCTTGTCAGGTTCATGCAAGAAGCATTGCCCAGAGAGCCACTGTGTGGTTAACTGTCTGGGCACCGAGGCCGCCCTTGCCTTCTCTCTCTAGGCTCCAGGCTCAGGCCCAGGGCAACCAAGTCCTGGGAGGCAGGGTGTCCCCTCGACAGGCTCTAGTCCCCTCCATCCCTCTGCACCTGTCCAAGCCATCCTGAGGCACCATTCCTGAGCAAATGGAGACCTGTGTTGAGCAGATGAGGCTTTACCCTCTGTGCTAGTTAGCTAGGACTGCCGCTACAAAGGGCCACGGAGACGTATTGTCTCACAGTTCCGGAGGCAGGAAGTCCACAATCCAGGTGTCAGCAGGGTTGGTTCCTTCGGAGGCTGAGAGACAGAGTCTGTTCCAGGCCTCTCCCCTAGCTTCTGGTGGTGTGCCGGCTACCTCTGGTGGTCCCTGGCTTGTAGACACATCCCACTGATCTCCGCCTTCATGTTCACGTGGCATTCTCCCAGCAGCTGTGTCTCTGTGTCCAAATTTCCCCTTTTTATAAGGACACGGGTCGTATTAGATTAGGGCCCACTCTCATGACCCCTTCTTGACTTATTACATCTTATTTCCAAGTGAGGTCACCTTCTGAGGTACTGGGAGTTAGGACTTCAACATATGAATTTTAGGGGCACACAGTTCAACCCATAACACTCTGTTTACTTTATGCAAAGGGAGGCCAGGGTGATAGGGAAGAATGATGCAGCCCAGCAGCTGACTATAGCATTGCTGGATTGACAAGAGCTCCCAGAACACCACTGGAGAGCCACGAAAGAAAGGGAGACGTTTTGCGCAGAAGGTGGCACAGGGTGGGCAGAGCCACGGCAGCCAGGGCAGGGAGCCACGTGGCTGCCGCAGGGCCCTGACAACCACTGCAGCAGACCCGTGGCTGCCCAGTCAGGCCAGGGCAAGACGAGTCAAGACAACGCTGCAGCACATGTCTGAGGGCTGCACAGCCTACGACAGCACCGAACAGAGGGGATTCTCAGGAGGTGAACGTAAGCCATGTTGGCCTTTAGGTCAGGGGGCCCCAAGGGACCGGACAACCTCGGCCCCAGCCTATTCTGATGCCCCAAGCTCTTGTTCTTAACTAAATCTGAGTTCACGATAAAACGCCTTCCCGACAGGACTCACGACCGAGCTCACTTAACATAAATTCCCTCTAAGGAAATGCTGCCCACCCCCCAACCCCTGGCCCGGGGCCTGAGACTCTGCGAGGCACTAACCAAAGGTCTGAAGCTTCCAAATATACATGTTAGCTTAATTAATTAGAGAATCCTTTCCTGGAAAATCAGTTGGCACTCAGTATCAGCAATCTCAAAAACGAGCCGTTATTTTTACTCCTAACCATCTACCACGCTGATAGAAATAAAAAGGACAGCAAGAAATAAAAAGGACAGCAAGCAGAAGCAGAAGCCTTCACTGAAGCATTATGTGCAAAAGGGAAAAACTGGAAACAACCTAAATGTACAGAAGTGAGGATGGGTAATTACATGACGATATAACCTAATGGTGACGTATTATTTAGTCATTAACAATTACATGATCCCACCAACACCACCACTGCTTAGCACTCTCCTAGAAGTACGGCCAAATAATTAGTAAGAGAAAGAAAGAAAAATTGTCATTATCTGCAGACAATATGCTTGTCTACCTAGAATACCCAAGGGGATCAGAAGGGAACCTACTAGAGAAATACGAATTCAGTGAAGCCGAAAATCACGAGTAATCAAAAATCAGCAGCTTCCCACTAGACACAGAACCAGCCAGGAAATAGAACGGAAGATAGGATTCCTTCCATGATAACTACAAAAAAGATGAAATACCTAGGGCTAAACACAACAAGATACGTGTAAGACTTGTAAGAATAAAAATTTAAGTCAGACTAAAGGACATGAAAGAAAACTTGAATAAATGGAAAGGCATTTTATGTTTGCAGAGGAGTACTCAATAACTCAAAAACACCAATTATCCCCTAAAATAATCTAAAATGCAGTATGATCTCGATTAAAATACCTTCAGGTTTTGGGGGACCTTACCAAAATGATTAACTAAGGTTTGCCCAGAAAAGTAAACACAAAAGAAGAAACAGAAAAACCCTAAAATAAAGAATAATGAGGGAGGAGCGGTCCTGCGGGCTATTAAAAGATTTTTAATCATAGCGCTACAGTAATTAAAACCATGTGGTCCTGGTGAAGGCCTAGACGGATGGATCGATGGAATGCTGCATTTCTCCAAGAATCGGCAAAAAGCTGCTGCTCCTAAGAAAGTGGTCTGGTGGAGAAGGAAAGGCACGGGGAGCCGGACAGACCTGGGCTGTCCTCCCAGCCTGTGTGGCCTTGGACGTCTGTGGCTTCTGTTCTGAGCCTGTTTTGGTCTCATGTGAGTATCGTGAGAATTTAAGAAGGTTATGTATGTAAAGTGCTCAGAACAGGGTCTCAAATGTACTCACTGAAAGGTCACTATGACTATCAATAATTTATTATCAATATTATTTTTATTTTAAAATTAATTTAGGACTTCCCTGGTAGTGCAGTGGTTAAGAATGCACCTGCCAATGCAAGGGACACCGGTTCGAGCCCTGGTCCAGGAAGATCCCACATGCTGCGCAGCAGCTAAGCCCGTGCGCCACAACCACTGAGCCTGTGCTCCAGAGCCCGCAAGCCACAAATACTGGGCCTGTGTGCCACAACTACTGAAGCCTGTGCACCCTAGAGCCCACGTGCTGCAACTACTGAGCCTGCGTGCTGCAACTACTGAAGCCCACGTGCCTAGAGCCTGTGCTCCGCAACAAGAGAAGCCATCGCAGTAAGAAGCCCGTGCACCGCAACGAAGAACAGCCCCTGCTCGCCACAACTAGAGAAAGCCCGCGCGCAGCAACGACGACCCAATGCAGCCAAAGAAAAAAAGTAAAATTAATTTAACTATGAATATTACCACCCTGCCACCCAATCAGAGGCCCCCTGGCCTTGTGTTCTGTGGCACCAGCCACACCCCAGCTCCCCATCTGGTCCTCCCTCCCTAACAGAGCTGCCTGCAGATCCCCGACCCATCCCTCCTCGCCTAACAGAGAGAGGCCAGTCCCCGTCCTTCATGGGAGACAAGCAGAAAGTCCAAATAAAGAGACCTTAAGAGATGCTCCCAAGAAAGGATCAAGACTTTGGGAAATGTGAGTCTTCCGAGAGATGGTGGTCAGCCTCGGAAACACACTCTCTTCTTGTTTAAAAGCCTTGGTCGTGGGCCCAGGACGGTATCATTGAAGCTCTTCCCCTTCTCAGGGTGGGTGAGGGTGGCAGCAGCGGAAGAGATGGAGGAATCGGCATCGTGGGCCCAGGAGTCGACGAAGGCCCTGGCCTGACTTCAAGGAAGGCCTGTGTTAGGGCAGGGGGGTCACTGGGTCACACAGGTGCTGGGAGCTAGTGATGGAGAGTCCCCCCTGCAGGCTGAGTGGTCTGGCCTCGTTCTGGCCACCAACACAGACTTTCAAGAGAGAATGGAACAAAGAGAAATGGTATTTCAGGGTGATAAGCTGGAAGCCATGTACCAAAGACACCAGGTTGAGGACAGGGGACCCAGAGACAGGAAGGCCAGCCAGGACACTGATGTAGCTGACCAGGAGAGAGGGGAGAAGACAATGGGCCTGGTTCAACCATGGGGCATGTCAGGCACAAGGCTCTGGACCACAAATTTTTCAAGGGCCTTAAAAAATGTTTGAGGACTAGGGTGAATGTATTGATTCAAAAGCTACTGAAAGAAAATTAAAATTAATACATGTTAATTAAATATTTACCAAAAAAAAGCATTGTGTCAAGAAGTCAAGTGCAACTCAGCTGACAGTTACACCTTTGTTATATTTAATGTAGGATGTTGTGCATTTTTAACATGTTTGTTATGATGATGTTACCACCTGTGTAAGCAGCACAAGCTGGAAATGACAGATAATACCGAGCAGGGAATTAGAAACCCAAATGCCCTCCACAGTCTAGGAAATCTGGTATAGTGCAATAGGACGGAACCCATCAGGGATTTCTATAAAGTCCTGCTCTTAGGCCTTGGAAGTAAATCTGGCTGGCAGGACATATTATTCTGTGACAATAATATTCTGTGACAATATTATTCTGTGACATACTATTCTGCGAAAGAGAGTCACAAGCTCCCTGAGACTGGAAAATGAGAGCCGCCTGCTCAGTTAGCTAAGATTAACAGAGACCACATCAAAAGAAGTATGAGGTTAGGGCTTCCCTGGTGGCGCAGTGGTTGAGAGTCCGCCTGCCGATGCAGGGGGACACGGGTTCGTGCCCTGGTCCGGGAAGATCCCACATGCCTCAGAGCCGCTGGGCCCGTGAGCCGTGGCCACTGAGCCTGCGCGTCCGGAGCCTGTGCTCTGCAACGGGAGAGGCCACAACAGTGAGAGGCCCGCATACCGCAAAAAAAAAAAAAAAAAGAAGTATGAGGTCCAAATGAAAGGAGGCGAGGTCCCAATGTAACTTGGGTTGGAGAGGCCCTGACTATGCATCATACCATCTACCTCCTTTGGTCACTAAACTCACTTGCTGTCTTATTAACCTATTTAGCTGCTTCCACCTCTGGCCCTGGGTGGTCATCACATCCTAGGTTTTCCTCTTCCAGAGGAAAGCACATAAGAAGCTTCTGACTGAGGCAGAAGATGCCTCCAGTTCTTCTGCCTTGGCTGTTATTTCTACCCCATCGATGCTCTTCGTATAGATTCCTGAATCCAGGCGCAGACTCAGCCCAGATTTGCTTGCAAGGGTCTCCTGGCTGCCCACCAGTTTGAACTCAAGATCTCTAATGATGCTACAGCTGCTCCCTGGTCCTTCCTCATCCTGTGAGAGTCCCTCTGCCCACAGTACCAGCCCTGGGTTACGCACCCACCCCCCCGGCCCCGCCCAGCCTTCTAAGCCGAACGCACTGGGGCAGATTACCTAAAATGTTCCAGGGGGACAGGGCATCGAGGGTTCCATGCCATTCCAGCATGCCAGGTCCCAGCTGCTTCCCAGGAAGTCTGGGTAGGCACGGGCCCTCCCCAGTCACTCCCCTCACAGAGAAAAGTGAAAATTCCCTCCTTCCTCCTGATGTCTGGGGCCTGGCAGTCAACAGAGCCAGATGACATTAGGATTTATATGAGTTTTGACAACATCAAGTCCCAGCAAAGTCTCAGGGGAGCCGGGAAGGGAGCAGCTGGGGGAGCGAGGAATGAAAAAGTCTGTTCTGAGCCCCAGGACAGCCTCTTCCATTATGCATTTGTATTCATCCTGTAGCCATGGTGCTCCAGGCAGGGGCCCAAATAATACAGAGGACACAGCTGTTGAGGAGCTTACAGTCTCAAACTTTCCGCCTCAGAGTTGCCCGGAAATCCCTTCCTGAACATGCCCGTTGCAGTCTCAGCCGTGGAGCAGGCCCCTCCCGGGGCACTGCAGGGGCTGCAGCCTTGCTCCCACACCTAGCGTCCCTCCGTGCGGCGGTCCCCACCTGCCCGGGCCTCCCGTCCCCACTGCCACGTCCAGGCGGGCCCAAGACAGGGGCCGGGAGCGCTCTTCAAGTGGGCACAGGCTGGTCACGCCCTGTCGGGGAGCAACTATATACAGTTAGATAGCCAAGGCTTTATCTGACACACTTTCTCATAAAGTGCTTCCCTGGTGCCCTGTGAGGATGCTGCTAGATCCCCCCTGTTCTCTGAGAAGGAAAGTGCAGCTGCAGAGAAAAGGTGTTGGGTTGGGGGACAAGAGAGTCACGGGCAGGAGGGCGGGGGCGCCACCAGGAGGGGAGTGTCCTTACTGCAGCTACTGCCGTGGGCTCCGGGGGCATAGCCACACTCAGGGTGACCCCACCTGAGGGGCGAGGGAACTGGGGCGTTCACAACCCCCCTCTAGAGAGTGACTGCAGCTGCTCCAGGGCAGTGGGTGGCCCAGCCGGGGCCCACGGCCAGAGGAAGGTTTCAGAGCTGGGGAGGCACAGAGGTCAGGCCACGGGGTGCGGAGAGTCGGCCGAGAGGGATGGGGCCTCCTCCAGTCTCAGCCCTACCAGGCGAGTGGTTTCCACGTGTTTGTTGCAGGATTTTTGAGATGGGCTAAACAAAAGGCCAGGGGCAAGCACAAGATCCAACCCGTGTTCTCCTCAGGCCGACTCAAAAATTGCCTCCTCCGAGAAGCCTGCCCTGCTCTGCTCGCCCTGCCCTGGGCTCGGGGCACAGAGTGTGTGCAAGGAGCAGTTGTGCAGCTCCACCGCCTCCGAGGAGGCTCCCCGAATCCGGGCACAGACTCAGCCCACACTTGCTTGCAAGGGTCTCCTGGCTGCCCACCAGTTTGAACTCAAGATCTCTAATAATGCCACATCTGCTCTGGCACTGTGGGCAGAGGGACTCTCACAAGATGAGGAAGGGCCAGGGAGCAGCTGGGCGGCTCCACTGCCCCACCGGCCACGTTGGCCTGGGGAGGGCCAGCAGAGTCGCTCCTCAGGATGCCCTGTGGGAGCCAGCACAGACCTGCCCAGGGCCAGAGCGCAAATTCCGTGATTCACCAAGTTCCCAAGCACCTACTGTGTGCAGCGCCGCGGTGGAGAGAGGGGTGGACGGCGCCCAGTCAGCGTGGGGACGCCCGGGCGGGACCACAGGGGCTGCCGGTGGGAGGCACGGGAGGAGGGGGAAGATGGGCACGAGCTGTGTCAGCTGCAGAGGGTGCCCACTGGACTCCAACGGGCCCCGGGCAGCCAGGCTGCTGCCCTAGAAACAGCATGAGCACGCCCAGCTACCAGTAACTAAAGGGAACCGGGCCAGGCCGGGTGGCATCTGTTCAACGTCCACGGCATGCCGGACACTTGGCTGCCTTTTTCTATCGACGCCACCACACTAAAGCCCCCAGACAGCCCGGGGGGGAGGTGCCGCTACCCCCCCCACTTCCCAGAAGAGGAAACTGAGGCCCAGAACATGGCCAAGACTGCCCACGGTCTCCCAGGAGGCTTACGTGGTATGAGGGGAAGGGGCTGTTTGGCCCGAGTTCAGCAAGGCGTGGCCCAGGCTCTGGATGGCCGAGGAAGGAGGCACATGGCTCTTCACACCCAGCTGGTAAGAAGGACCCTCGGCTCCTGTCTGGGCCCTGTTGCAGAGGTTGAGTGGCTTCGTGAAAATGTGTATGTGTGTGATCGGTGTGTGTGGGAGGAGGGGGGAGGGGAGGGCACAGCTGGGCCTGGCAGCTGGCACACAGCTCTCCTCCAGCACTGCAGGGCGGCAAGGTGGCTCTGGAGATCCGGAAGCTTCCCCAGCTGTGACTAAGCCACTGGGGCCTCGAGCGCAGGTTAACCTCTCCGGGTCTCCTCTTTGTCACCTAAGGTGGAACCTTCTGATGAATTAAATTACACCTCAGTTAGTGAAGCAGAATAAGCATGTTTTGGGAATGAGAGAGACTGTGGTTTGGATCCTGGCTCCGCCACTTATTGGCTGGGTGACCTTGGGCGAGTTAAGTGACCTCTCTGAGCCCAATTACCTCATTTACAAAGTAGAAAAGGAAGTAACATCTGCTCGGCAGATTGCTGGGAAGACTTACAATATGAAAAGTGCTTACCACGATATATGGCACGACTACATATTTTATTATTGTTGCTGTTGTCATTATGTCCATTTTTAGCTTTAAGTTCCAAGAAGCCTTGATTTCTCCCTACAGACTCTGTTATGAAAACGAACGGCTTCATCTCCCTGCATGACCTCTGCACATGTTCCCGCATCCGCGGGGCTGCCCGGCCTCCTGACCTCCTCTCCCGCCTCTGAGTGGGGGTCCTGGCACCTTTCATCTCCAGGCAGGTCAGGCTCAGCACCCCACGCCACCCCTCTGCTCAGAGCCACAGTGCGGCCCACAGCCCCTGCTGAGCAGGGCCGAGGGAGGGAGACAGAGTAGCAAGAGGCCAAGCCCGAGCAACAGTCTGTCCTGGAAATAGCTCGGCCAAGTTGCTTTACCTCTCTGAGCCTCTTAATACAGGGAGAGTAGCCCCTCCCTGCCGTGGAGCAGGGGTGAAGGAGTTGACGAGATAGCCAGTGTATGCTGGCACAGGGAGGGGCTCCCTCCGGGTGGAGGGGGCACTGTCTCCTCTCTCTCCCCGACTTGGGTCAGTGCGGGGCTGGGTCAGCAAGTCAGCAAGCTTGGGAGGCCACCGGAGATGCTGCGAAGCCCACAGCAGGGGACTGAGCCCCCTTGCAGCCATTCCTCCAGAGGACCAACTCGTGGGCAACGCACGGCAAAGCCAGCAGCTGCCTGGGCCGCTCCGGCAGCGTCTCGCTGCGTCGCAGCCTCAGGCCTCACTCCTGCTGCACAGGGGCCCACAGCGGTGCTAACTGTAATGGTGATGAAGGCCTTCAGTGCAGTGTGTCCTAATCACCCCTCCGTGACGGTCGAGAACGGAAGATGTGGTTAGTGAGGGAGCAGGGCTTGGCTGGGCACAGGTTGATTTCCCCCTGGAAGGCTTCCTTTTGTCTGCCCGTAAGGATATCATCTACTATTTATCCAGTCCCGTTTTGCACCACATACTTTACTTCCAGTTCGTGAACGAGGCTAAGAATCAAGGCCCCCGCCCCACCTTGCAGAAAAAGAAGCTGCAGCTCAAAGCGGTGAGATACCCTGCAACAGGGCTCCCAGCTGGGGACAGAGGAAGCTGAGATGTGAACCCTGCTCAGCTTGACTCAAAGCCACCCCAGGCTCCTCCACCCCGCACTGCTAACTCTGGGTTCACGGCTTCTTGCAAAGTGTGTTTCCTGCTGGGTCGGACGACACACTGCCCACTAAGACAAGCAGCAGCTTGGTGGGCCGGCTCCAGTGAAGGCCAGTTTTGCTGAACTAGCCCTACCTCTGCAGCTGCTTTTCAAAAGGAAGTTTTCCAACAAAAGGAGGTTGCCCTGCCCTGTCACTACTGCTGTAGGCTTCAGCCTGTGTCCCCTGGCCTTTCCGCATGAACCTGGGCCCCTGGCACTACCTGCGGTGGGCACTGCCATGGGAGCTTGTCCCAAGCAGAGCTGGCGTCCACGTTCTCAAGGGCAGGCAGCACCTGCTCTGTTTAATTAAGTCGTTTGTCAGCGTTAACAGGCTGTGGCAGAAAGATCAGAGAAGCAGGAGTCTGGGGTCTGCACTGGAGCCCTGGCTCTGTCACTAACATGCAGGGGAGAGCTGAGCACCTCCCTTAAAACTCTCTGAACCCCAGGCTTCTCACTTGCCAGATGGAGCTAAGTATGTCCTGTCTTATTGCTCAGGACATTCTGGAGGGTCAAAAACCATAGGAAGTGGATTTAAAAGTTGAAAAGCCCCTGTAAGAGGCATACGCTTGCTGAGACAATAATTTCTATCATTAATAACAATGCTTGTTTATGGTCCTCTTACTCTATGCCATTTATTATTAGAGACTTTACATGCACCATCTCACATAATCTCCACAACAGCCCCCAGGAGGTAGTTATGGTTTTCATCCCTGTTTTACAGAAGGAGAAATTGAGACTTGGTTTCTAAGCATTACGGTGTCCCAGGGCTTGGTCCTGAGACCTCTTCTCTTTAGTAGCTACATCCATTACCCCAGGGATTTCACACTGTGTCATGGTTACAAAAACCATCTATATGCTGGACCTCTCCCCTGCACTCCATATCCAACTGCCTATACAGCACCTCTTCTTGGATGCCCTGTGGGCATCTCAACCCTTACATGTCCCAGGTCCAGCTCCTGACAACCCCCCCACCAACCTGCAGTCCTGCCCATCTTGGATAAAGGCACCTTCATCCTTCTAGTTGCCTGGGCCCCAAACCTGGGAATCATCCTTGACTCTTTTTTTTTTTTTTTTTAAAGTGTTTTCAGCCATTCTCTAATGTGGTTTAATTAATTTATTTATTTTTGCTGTGTTGGGTCTTCGTTTCTTTGCGAGGGCTTTCTCCAGCTGTGGCAAGCGGGGGCCACTCTTCATCGCGGTGCGCGGGCCTCTCACTATCGCGGCCTCTCTTGTTGCGGAGCACAGGCTCCAGATACGCAGGCTCAGTAGTTGTGGCTCACGGGCCCAGTTGCTCCGCGGCATGTGGGATCTTCCCAGACCAGGGCTTGAACCCGTGTCCCCTGCATTGGCAGGCAGATTCTCAAACCACTGCGCCACCAGGGAAGCCCCCATCCTTGACTCTTTGACTTTTCTCTTGCTCTCAAAAAGAGAAAGTGTTGGTCCCACTTTCAGAATACATCCAGCATCAGCTACCTTTCGTCACCTACACCATTACCATCCTGATCCAAGCCACTAGCATCTCTCATTTGTATTGAAACAGCCTCCTAACTGGCCTCCCTGCTTTTACCCTCACCCCTCCCCCCAAAAAACTTATTCCCAAGACTGCAATTAACGTGATGGCTGAAACCTAAGGCAAATCAGGTCACTCCTCTTCCCCAAACTCTGTAGTGACTCCCCAGCTCGTTCAGAGAGAAAACTGAAGGTCATACTTGGTCTGCCTCCCCCCACCGCCTGGTTCCTCTCTGGCCTCACCCCCTGTGCCTCTTCCCTTCACCTTTCAGTTCCAGCACACGTGACCATGTGACTCAGGGCCTTTGCACCTGCTGTTACTTCTGCCTGGAGAGCTCTTCCCAGATACACCCGCATGGCTCATTCCCGCTCCTCTTTCAAGTTCTTTGCTCAAATGTCACTTTCTCAACAAGGCCTTCCTCAGCCACCTTATTTAAAAATCGCAAACTCCAACTTCCCCCAATACACTCTAGCCCCGTCCCTGCTTTATTTTTCTCCATAGCACGTATCACCAGCGAACAGTTTACTATTCACTGATGGGCTGATTGTCTATCTCCACCTACTAAAATATACGCTTCATAAGGACAGGGAGTTTTGTCTGTTTTGTCCCTGCAGTTCTGTATCCCCAGTGCATGCGATAGCAGGAGGTGCTCAATTAATATGTGCAGAATGAGTTTTTAAAAAATTACTTGCCCGGGGTCGCATGGTAGTAGAACTGGGGTCTAAATTCTGGGCTGACCATGTATATTCCCAATCTGGGAGGCAGTGGAGCAGGGAGGGGAGAGAGGGAGAGAGAGAGAGAGAGAGAGAGATGTTTTGCTTAGTATTCCCCTCAATTTATAAACAGACTAGAAGGGCAGAAGGAGCAGAAAAAAGGGGTGGGTGGCCAGCATCACCCAAGACTGGTGTTCCTGAATGTCCCCGTCCCTCCCACAGTAGATATACCTACATGTCACTTGCTGCTTTGAAGAAACAAAAAGAGCAGTTCCAAGCAGGCTCTAAAGCGACTCCCCAGGTCACCCAGCTGATTAGTGGCAGAGCAATCAACATCCACAAACTCTGAAAAGATTTCTGTGAACTCCCTGAAAATTGGTTTTTTCAAAGATAACTGGCTTTTGACAAATTCCCTACAGAATAAGGTAAGGGCTTCTGTCCAAGTGCATTCATCATCTCATCTGGTTCCTGACCCTGAGGCCACTGGCACACACAGACCTGCTTGTGAAAGTCTGCATAAAGAATTCATTGCAGTCGGGCTTCCCTGCTGGCGCAGTGGTTGAGAGTCCGCCTGCCGATGCAGGGGATGCGGGTTCGTGCCCCGGTGCGGGAAGATCCCACATGCCGCGGAGCGGCTGGGCCCGTGAGCCATGGCCGCTGAGCCTGCACGTCCGGAGCCTGTGCTCCACAGCGGGAGAGGCCGCAACAGTGAGAGGCTCGCGTACCGCAAAAAAAAAAAAAAAGAATTCATTGCAGTCGAAGAAAATGATAGGGTCAGTTGTTAGAAACACCCCATGTGCTCACTGTCCTACTCTGCCTCCCTGCCCCCACCCCGTCTTTCACACTCCACACCTTTGCTCCAGCAGCCCCCATGGCCTACCTTGCTCCTCAGGCTCTACCCAACCTGGCAGAAGTCCCTTCCTCTGCACAGCCCTCCCTGATTGGATATCTGTGTCCCCTGTGTGCCCTCTGTCCCTGTCTGAGGACTGTGGGAACCTGGGGCTCCTACTCGACTGTTCTACTCTTGCTGGACATACGGACTGGACCATGTCAGCCCCTCTTTGCAGCTGCAAGGCCCCAGCCCAGGTCTGGCCTGCTGGGGGGAGGTAGAGAAGGCTCAGCGAGTGTTTGGACAGTGCCTACTGACCGGCTGGGCGAAGAGAGGATTGGTCCCACACTCCCTTTCCTTGAGGACCAGTAACCTCTAGCTGGGGTTGGCCCCACTCTTGGGGGATGTGGGTGGCCCCATAAACAGGATCGAGGTCGCCAGGAAGGGCTCCTGGGTGCACCGACGGGTGCCTGAAATCCCCCTGAGTGTCTCATCCAGTCACGAAGGAAGCACGTTGCAGAATGGTCCCATTTGTGGACTTCTTTTTTTAGTTTATTCAGTAAATTTATTGAGTAGATGGAATAAGCATAAAGAGAACAAGATAGGAATCTGGAAATCAGTATTTGGATACGGACACAGATGCACTTGTGTACGCCTAGAACACATCTGAGATGCTCTACAAGAAAGTGGTCAGGGTTTCCCTGGTGGAGCAGTGGTTGAGAGTCCGCCTGCCGATGCAGGGGACGCGGGTTCGTGCCCTGGTCCGGGGGGATCCCACATGCCGCGGAGCGGCTGGGCCCGTGAGCCATGGCTGCTGAGCCTGCGTGTCCGGAGCCTGTGCTCCGCAACGGGAGAGGCCATAACAGTGAGAGGCCCGCGTGCCAAAAAAAAAAAGAAAGTGGTCAGAGTGGACCTGTCTTAGTTGGGGTTCCCCTGAGATGAGGCTTTGGGTGCCGGTAGTTTTGGGGGGAGGCAATCTCAGGAAATAAAAATGAGGGAGAGGGGAGAGTGAAACAGGAAAGGGAGGAAGACTAGAGAGGGTGTGTTAATGAGTGGACATAGCCGGGGGCTCGTGCTCGGACCCTCTGAGCGGCTGTGTAGAATGCACCTCAGGGCTGTCCCACTGGAGGCTGGGGAGCCAGGGACACGTATCCACTGAGCCCTGTGCTCCCAATGGTTGAGGGGTGCCCTCAAGGTTGTACCTGTGTCCTGCTGAGTGGCCACCTGCAGCTCCAGGGAGAGCAGAGGGCATGGACGCTGCCCTTCCGGAAGCACCAGGCCTGGGACTGCCCGCCACTGTGGGGTGGAGGGGATGGGGGGTGGGCTCCCCAGGAATCAAATGGGAAATGGGGATGGTTAGAAAGCGTTAGACTTTCCACAGTTCTATCCTTCTGTAAGTGTTGATTTGGAAAGGACATTAAGCACAAAGAAGCAGGAAATTCACCTCTTCTCCTGCCACCTAGATACCGTGTGTGGAGCACAGCCTTGCAGCGTTATTTTTTATAGTGTGTGTCAATGCGGTCCCTGTACTTTGTGCCGTCTTTGTGTGTCCCCGTGTAGCACGGGTGACGCCTCCCCTTGGAGCTGGTGCTAACAGCTCAGCTGTCCAGGGGAGGGGGATGGGCGGCCGCCGGCCCACTTCCAAGCCAGGCTTGGGAAGGAGTTTGAGGTCCAGATGGAACTCAGAGGGGAGGGCGGCCCCCCACCCCATGGCACAGAGTGGATTTATCGCTGACACCGCAGCCTCCGTCCCAGCTATTAAACACGGTGCTGCCCAAGGGGCCAGCAGGGCCTTAAATCTCTGCCCTGGGGTCACTTCCATTTTCCTGCTCACTGAGCACGACCAAACTTTTGCTTCCTAAAGAAAAGTCTATCCTTCAAGGTTGT
Source organism: Globicephala melas (assembly GCF_963455315.2). Lineage (NCBI taxonomy): Eukaryota > Metazoa > Chordata > Mammalia > Artiodactyla > Delphinidae > Globicephala > Globicephala melas. The sequence continues at coordinate 124,160,654 of NC_083317.1, forward strand.
AAGCGCAGAAGTGTCCCAGCACCTGGATCCCCGCCACAGACAAGGCAGGGACTCCTCAAGGAGGTGGCTGGAGACACTCACCACCCCGCTCCTCCCGCCGCCAGGTGGCAGGTGGGCTTGGCACTCGGCTCTGGGCCCAGGTCCAGCTCTGCTGCCCCCGGCCAGCCCAGGCAAGCCCCTTCGCCTCTGGAGCCTCTGCTTCCTTGCCTGGAAAATGGGTACGTCACACCTGCTCCCCAGGACAATTTGAGGATCAAACAAGGACATGGATGTGAAGCAGCTGCGACAGTGCCTGACATTGTTGGGACACCAAAACTGGGGGCCTCAAGAGCACACCCTGGACTTTTCGCCTCCTGCTGGGTCCCTCCCCTGGGTCCCTCCCCTGGGCCCACCTCCCTACGTGGCCTACCTTCCTCCACCATCTGCTCGCGTCCTGTCTGCCCCCGCCCCGTCCACAATCCCACCCCCCCCACTCTGCTAACACGGAATCTTCTGGACACCTGGCTTTCACATGCTCTTCCAGCCCCTCCCTCGCCTCCCACTGTCTACCTGCGGATCTCAACTCCGAGGGAGCGAGCTGCACGCCTGCTGCCCCACCACCGTCCACACTGCCTGCCACGGGAGTCCCACGAGGACAGCCCTTCTTCGAGACAGGCCCAGAGAGCTCGTGCTCCGAGCAAGGGTCAGGCGACTTGCAGGCGAATTGGACTACAAGGGCTCAGAAGCCCTGGTCCTCTGTGTCGCATGGCACCTCCGGGGCAGCTGTCCCTGAAGCTCTGGGCAACCTCCACGCCCAGCCCTTCCCCCCTTAAACCCAAGGCTTGCTCCTGTTCAGGACCAACGTTCCCACGTAAGACAGCACGGGCTGTGGGTCAGCTGACCCGGGAGGTCAAAGCTCAGTTTCATTTTTCACCAGCTATGTGACCCTGGGCAAGTCCCTAGGCCTCACTTTCCCCAGGAGGAACGTCACTAGCAGCCTAGCTGTCTAGTGCTCTTAGGAGGAAAAGATGCTGATAACAGAGCCTGGGACACGGTCTCATTATTATAATTGTCACCATAGTGCTGGCTTGTTGAGTGTGTCCTACGTGTCACTTTACAGCTATTCTATTACTAATCCTCACTCTGCAAGGCAGGTCCTATTAGCCTTGTTCTACAAATGAGAAAACTAAGACCCAAAGGAGGAATTTACCCAGAATCCTAGCCCACACCTGCCTGGTCACAAAGACTGTGCTCTTCAGAGCCGTTACCTCTTACATGCACATACCGTGTGCCAGATGTGTAAGCCCTTTACGTGTATATTATGACACGTATGGGCCTTACAACAGCCCTTTAAGGTAGGTACTACTATTATCATCATCGCCATTTCACAGATAAGGAGACAAAGGAACTGAGAGGTTAAGTTATCATACACAAGGTTACACAAGGTTAAGTAACATATACCAGCAGCAAAGCCAGAATTGGAACCCAGGCAGTTTGAGGCCAGAGCCTGTGCTCCTAACTTCTACCCTCTGTGTCTCTTCCCTGCTTTGCCTTCCTTTGTTACATGTGATCCTTCCAGCAACCCCTGAAGACAGGTAGTATTAACCCCATTTCACAGCTGAGGAAACTGAGGCTCTGACACACAGCAGGTGTGAAATTAAACCAGGAGACAATGCATTTCCAGCTGTGAAATAAAATGGCTCAGAACTTTCCTCAAATTCTTTCTCTATTATGACCTTCTGGAAAAGCTCTCACTGGGGGATGAGGCTGCAGTTACCTTAGTGACACTGTATTCCTTTCTTGTCCTCCAAGTCCATGCTCTAATGGCACGGCCCACTCTGCAGACTCTAGGCTTGCTGAAGCGCAATGGATGCCTTAAGGACGCTGTAGATCAGACACAAGATCAGACTGCAAAGCACCAAGAAACCCTTCACCCGGAATTCTGCTCAGCTCCGGGGCTTTGGAGAGCGGCTGGCCGTGTGCCTGGCTCTGTTTGCAGGAATTGCACCAAACACCTTGGGAATCCCTGGGGAGAGGACCTCCTGGCGGCAGACCAGCAAGACAAACACTGGGATGCATCTTGTCGGCTCCATGCCCACAAGGAAGGGAGACATCATTAATCGAGCAGTGTTCTTTCCCACAGAGGCAAGGTAGGGCCTCTGGATCCTTTGCAGAACAATGTTCTAGTCAGCACTTATTGATCAGAACTACATTTCTCAGCTTCCTTGCAGCTAAGAGTGGTATGTGATGTTTTAACCACTGAGCTATAAGCAGAAGCAGAGTAGGGTATTTCTGAGACATCCTTTTTTTTTTTTTTTTTTTTTTTTTTTTTGCGGTATGCGGGCCTCTCACTGTTGTGGACTCTCCCCTTGCGGAGCACAGGCTCCGGACGCACAGGCCCAGCAGCCATGGCTCACGGGCCCAGCCGCTCTGCGGCACGTGGGATCCTCCCGGACCGGGGCACGAACCCGCGTCCCCTGCATCGGCAGGCGGACTCTCAACCACTGCGCCACCAGGGAAGCCCCTGAGACATCCTTTTAAAGAGAGACAGTGTGCCCTCCAGCTCTTTTTCCATCCTACTTCCTGGAATGTAGGTGTCAAGGCTGGAGGTGTGGCAGCCATTTGAGACCATGAGGTACCTTAGAGAACGAAAATCACAAGCCGGGAAGGTAGAGCAGCAGGCAGGTGGAGCCTGAGGCACTGATCACCTCCTGGAGCCCCACAATATCCTTGGATTGCCTGTTTCCAGAATTCTCTTAAGTGAGAGAGAAATGAACCTCTACTCGATTTTAAGCCTATTATTAGAGATTTGGGGTTGCACACAATCAAACGTAATTCATACTGATATACCTCTAACCCTCAATCATCCTCCAGGTGTACTTCTGGCATGCTCTCCAATTTGCGGGCCCCTGAATCTATCAAGCTGCTTTGCACCCCGAGCCAGTACCTGCTGCATGCCGTTCTTCTGTCTGAAACACACTCCCCCCCTCCTCTAGTTGGCAAACTCCAACTCATCCTTCAAGACAGCTCAAGTGCTCCTCCTAGAGAAGCTGTCCTGGCTTCCCAGGTTATAGTGCATCCACCTTTTGAGTTCTTATGGTGCTCTGGGTCCCCTGCTCACCCTGTCCTGTAATTATCTATAGCTGTCTCGGGGGGCTCCTGGTAGCAAGGCAATGTCCAAGCGTCCCCATGGGCCCAGGCAAGGAAGCACAGTGAAAGGCTGTAGACAGAATGAACAGTGTCTGAATGAGTGCCTGGAGGGTCAGACAGGCTCTGCTACACAAGCTCCAGCAGTGGCTCTAGCCAGGGAAGACTTCCTGGAGGAGGAAGCAGACAGTGGCACAGAGCATACTAGCTCAGGCTATTGGGCCAGGCTACTGCCTGTGGCACAGAAAGCAGACACCACAAACCCTCAAGAGATCTTTATATATGGCTTAATGGAATGTCTCCAAGACAGTCTCTTAAGCGTCTCTGTGAGGTCACGGCCCCCAGCTGCTGCCAGGCCTGGATCACCAATGGGTAGTGATTGACAGGGCAGCTGCCTAAAGAATCTCCAAGGCCCCAGGTCAGGCGGGGGAGGGGTCAGGCATTGTTGGAAGCTGAGCCTACTCTGTGCTGGCGTTGTACAGCCATCTGGTTTGGGTCAGAGGTCTCCAGGGACAGGTTTGATTTATAGGCCGGTGCAGCCGCCCGGGGGGCATGGAGGGAGGGCACAGGGAGGCCAGGACGGGGTGGGGGGGGGGTGGGGAGGGGGAGGGAAGGGCCAGGCAGGGTCCCCCTCAGAGGCTGAGCGAGCACCGTGCTTCTGCTCTCAGCCTCGAACACCTCAGGTTGCTTTTAAGAGAGAAACATCGCAAAAGAAAGTATTGGAAGAGCCAAGAAGTCTTTACTGTGTGCCCATTGTCTACTCAGGGCTGTATCTCAGGCTGTTCCTATCTGGGAGAGGAAGGGAATCCACGTGAGCGCCATCCAGGGCAGCCCCCCTCCAGCGCTGAGCTGGGCTTGCCAAGCTGACAGGTTCCCTGACCCCTCTCTGCCACCCTCCAGCACGGCCATCGTTAGCCGCCCTTTGCAGGTGATGACACCAAAGGGAAAGCACAGAGAGGCCGCAGCCCGGAATGGCAGAGCTAGGATTCAAACCCGGGCTTTCTGCCTGACTTCCCTCTACTCTGCAGGGCCCCCAGAGGATTCCGGGGTTCAGAGGAGGAGAGGTAAGCGGCGGGCCGGAGTCTAAGGAAGACGAGCCATGGAGAGAGGCGTCGGAGGGCTGGTCACTAAGAATGCGGTCGTGCCTTCAACTTTGCTGAGTTGTAAAGCCCCGCACACCCTCCATCCACCCAAGTGCGCTCCAGCAGCACAGAGCAGAGCTGTCAGTATGGACTGAGGTCACTGGGGAGCACTTTACAAACGAAGTTGGCATCTCTCTGAGCCTTGAGAAAGGACAGCTCTGGGCAGATGGAGATGGAGAAGATGGCATCCAGGCAGGAGGCACAGCACAGGCAAAAGCGGAGGTAAAATCTGCCTGGTGAGATGTGAATGCTGGCCTGAGCACTGGGGGCCCGCTCTTGTGACAGAAGTGCTAAGAAGCCGGCTCTGGTGAGGGAGGCCACATACAAGGTCCATCTCCTTGGGTCTGCCCCGAGAAAGGGGTGCAACTAAGAGCCCTCACTTCCCAGGGCAGAGTCAGCTGTGCTCTCAGAAGGCCGAGAACATGGGGCCCATGCGGGGCTGATGCCTTTCCCATGTCCTCTGCTGGACACGTTCTGGGATCGAGAGAGGCACCACCAGGGTCCTACCGGGGCTGGTGAGGGTGGGTAGCGTGGGGACAGCAGTGACTGTCTCCTCAGAAACCACGGAGCACAGTTCCCCTGGGCCCCTCCATGTACCTGGCACCCCACCACTCCAGTTCCTTGGATATGTGAGGTGCTCCCACTGTCTAGTGAGGGCACCTGGGGCTCAGAGGGGTTCTGTGGCTGGCCCAGGTCACACAGCTCTGCAAAACCTGGCCCTAAGCCCACACCTAGAGAAGTTCAGATCATCACGCTGAGGCTAAACAATGAGAGCAGGGAGCATTTCAGGTGTTGAAAAACCTCACTGTGATCAGACGGAAGATACCAGAGGCAAGAAGGAAACTTTCAGGACATTTGAACCTGAAATGGGAATCAGACAGACTAGGGTCCACATTCCAGTTCTGACCCTGTGACCACTTGGCCTCTCACAGCCTCAGTTTCCCTATCCATGAAATGGGGATGTTAACATGACTCACCAAAAAGGATTGAATGGAATTGCATATATATAAAGCATTTAGTTTGGGACAGGTAAGTGTTTAGCAAACGGTTACTTTGACGTATCTTCACAGCCACTTCTGCGGGGAAGCCCACCAGGCATATGGCGGGACAGGTGGCTCTGGTGGGCTTCAACTCCCCTTTCCATGTTCTGCGTGTCTTGGTAGGGACTTCATGAAAAGCCAGAGCCAGACCTGAGCCATGAACCCATGCAGGGCTGGGGTGCAGCAGGCAATCCATCATCCACAGTCAGCCAGTCGAGTCACCTCCCAGCGAGGAATGCAGATGAAAGTCCATTTCATCATGAAACTAGACACCAGGCTACTTCCTGCCAAGGGCACCCCTTGCGAGATGCCAGAAAAGCCCCGTTCTGGCCTTTGACCTCTGCCCTTGGTTTGTTTATACACGGCGGGGCTGGGGTCAGAAAATGACAACCAGACCCAGGCAGACACACACATGTGTCAGGGACAAGGAAAGTGTTGGACAACTCCCGGGGCATGAGTACATGCCGGCGAAGGGCCACCAGGTCAGGAGGAAGGAGGAAAGAGCCAGGGGCCCCCGCATGGTGGCCACCAGTGCCGTTCTGTTCAGCTGCAGTGGGACAGAATGGACGGAAGCCGCCTGCGTGCTCAGGGCTGCAGGGAAGAACACACCCACCCCTTCTCCAAAGAGCCTACTGCCCAGATGGACAGACAGGACAGACACCCCAGAACCTTAAAATCACCACTGAGGGCAGTTATGATTACAAGTCAAAACGGACACTCAACCGGGCCTCGTGAAGCAGTCTCTACCGCGATCCGGGCCACCATTTACAAAGGGCTCTCAAGGGTCTGGTTCTATTTCATCTCCGTAACAAGCCTCTTTCTCATTCCTCCCCTTTCACCCACAAGGAGGTGGAGGCTCCGCGGGCTCAGGGATGCTCCCAGGGACACACACTAGCGAGGGGTTTCCGCTGCTCCCCCAACCTGCGCTGGCTGTACCAGAGCTCTTGCTTCTCTGGTGCAGCTGCCCCTCCCCCCCCACCAGGGCTCCTGACCCCTGCTGTCCCCCAGGCCCTCCTCCTCGCATTCCTGGCATACCTCCTGTCCTTGCCCCCTCCTGGCTCTCCCCACCCAGTTCTCCAAGTATTCCTGGTAGTGTTGCTGCCCAACTCTCCCTGGGCAGGCACCTGTGCTGAATCTTCTTCCTGACCCTCCATCCTGGAGCTGGGCCCTAGAATAACTAACTCATGGGAGAGCTGAACCTCCTTGCAGCCCCAGATGGAAATAGCCCCATGACGGAAACAGTGGCCAACGCCCTTTCCGTGAGGCTCCCCAGTCCTCCCAGTGGCTCTAAAGCAGCACTGTCCACTAGAGTTTGGGGCGATGACGGAAATGTTCTACATCTGCCCTGCCCGATATGGTAGCCACCAGCCACATGTGGCTATGGAGTACTCGAATGTGGCTACTGCAACTGAAAAACTGGATTTTTTTTTTTTGCGGTACGCGGGCCTCTCACTGCCGTGGCCTCTCCCGTTGCGGAGCACAGGCTCCGGACGCTCAGGCTCAGCGGCCGTGGCTCACGGGCCCAGCCGCTCCACGGCTGTGTGGGATCTTCCCAGACCGGGGCACGAACCCGTGTCCCCTGCATCGGCAGGTGGACTCTCAACCACTGCGCCACCAGGGAAGCCCGAAAAGCTGGATTCTTTATTTTATTTTCATTAAACTTAAATGTAAGTAGCCACACGTGGCTAGTGGCTACTGTATTGCACAGCACAGCTGTATAAAGTCTGTCATCCAAAAGCTCAGACGTGCAGACAGCCTCTGGATGTTAGATACCGATGAGTAATGGACTCTTCCAGGCTATCTTGTCTAATCCCTTCTTTCCTGTGATGGAGAAACAGAGGCACAGAGAGGGGAGGTGATTCGCCCAAGGTCACACAGCCATTGCCAAGCTGGAGGGGCCCAGCCAGGTTTCCTGGCTCCTAGTGCAGAGCTCCTTCCAGGACCTATCCCCTCCACCTTTTCCAAGCACCTCCCGACAACTAGTACCTGTAAACCTGGGACATCTCTGCTTAGCCACCAGCACCCCCCCTCACTACATGACCCTGCACCCCTACTCACTCCAGCAGCCTCCTTCCAGCCAGGCATCTCAAGGAGCTGACTTCTAGCCAGTGCTGCGTTGATGGCATGATCAACTGGGAAGCTTATAATACACACACACACTTTCCAGGGTCCATGGATTCAGAGACAGCCAGAACCTGTGTTTCTCCCACTCTCCCTGAGGGTCGCTGAGGTCCAGGTAAGTGTGCCAAGTGACCAGCTCCAGGATTCCCCACAACTAAGGGAACCAGCAGGTGGGACCTGACCCAGAGGCACCAATCAGAGGGCTGGTGGGAACCTCTGTCTGCACCTGAGAAGCGCTGGCCCATCAGAAACGCTCAGGACTTTAAACCAAGACCTGGGAAAATAACGTGTCAGCTAACAGGGAGGCGGAAGCGGTCAGGGACCAAGGAGGGGTCAGGGTCCTGGTGAGCTATCCCCAAGAGATACCCAAATTATGAGGGAATAGAGATGACACAGGAGAGGCGGGGCACAGGTGGACGGGAGGGGGTCTGGGGCAGACGTGCAGTGGAGGCAGCAGTGGGGTGCCTGAGAGCATCCCATTCCTGGACCCGCCCACTACACATGCAACCTTACGCCCACCCCTTCCCTCAGGCAACTTGGATCTCCTGGGGTCTGGATTTCCAAGGGAGCCTCAACTAAACGTCCCTCCCCTTTTCTCGATGCTTGGCCCCTGGGTGAGCTTTGTGAGTGGCCCCGGGCTGTGATTCTGGCCCCTCACCCCAGAGGGAGCCACCCTCAGGGGGAAGACCGGGATCCCACATGGCACCCCCAGCAGGGCCCAGACAACGAGCAGAGGGCTACTGTCCACCTCAGCAAGCACTAGGGCAAAACCGCCCTCACCCTGGGACACCATCGTGGATGCATTTTGAGGGAGAGACCTCAACCAATGGGACAAGATCTGGAATGCCGCTGTGGCTCCGAATGGATTGACTCAAATGGATCCAAATGGGTCGACGCTTCTACTTAAAGGACGACCATGTCTCTGCTGGCAGCTCTGGCCCTCAGTGCTCCCTGGTGAGGTCATGGGCCTTGGAGGTGTGAGAGATGGGGACCTCAGGTGCCTCGTCAAGTGGGGCCCCAGGATGGGGCAGCCTGTACCCGTTGGGGTTCCCAGCCGGCAGGTCACGAAGCGGGGCTCGCAGCTCTATTTATAGAAAGCAGCTGCTGCTGAGGAGGAAGAACTGGGGAGAACCGGCTCGGCAGTGTTTTCCAAGCTCACCCTGTCTCGGCTTAATTTCATTCCAAGCAAATAAATCATTAGAGAGGCACCGAGTCCAGGGAGATCCGATGAAGCAGGGCCATTAAATGGCATAGCCTTAACGTGAATTATGGACGGCCTCAGACAAGCAGCCTTATTAGTGTCTGGGTTAGGCCATAACTCATGCTAACCGCCCCCTGGTCTTAACCAAGTGAGGAGACGGGGAGAATCAGCCGGCTCCCTGGCCGCAGGCATAGCCCAGCAGGCTGTCTGCTCTCCCAGCGGTTCGAACACCCTCCTGCAAATGTGCTTTGCTCTGTGCCTTGCCTTCCGGGCAACACCCACTCCCACAGGCAGGGGTGAGGACAGATGATCTGGCTGTGCGGTATTTAAGGGTGCTCACAGGCTGTGGCAGTGGGAGCCGCCGGCACCATCGCGTCGGGGAGCCCTTCTGCGGAGCGCAGGACAGCCGAGGCCTGGGACCACCCACAGAGCCACGGCAGACTCACATGACCCCGAGCGGCACGGAGGTGAGAGGCGTGGGTTCAAGGTTGCCGGATGGCTGCCTGCCAAGCTCCTGCCATGAGCGGGCTCTTCATCCCCCTTCAGCCTCAGTCTCCTCACGAGTGACGTGGGAGAGCAGTGCCTTGTCATCCGTGGATGGAACGAGATAACACGCACAGAACGCTCACGGGCGTTTGCACGGGGCTGTGGCAGTTTAAATCAGATGGCGCACGTGCCGTGCTGAGCTGTGCCTGGCCTCTTGTTAAGTGCTCACGCGATGACTGTTTTAACACGGAGCTGTTTCTATTTGCGGTAATCCCTTCCCAAACGAAGTCGCCCTCGCGGGAAATTCATGCATAAGAGTATGGATTCACTTGGCGACGAGCCGTCCTGGAGGCCTTGCCCTGTGCCCCTCCCAGCGGCACCCAGGCCAGTCCCACCGACGCCCGTCGGCAGGGGTGAGAACGAATGGTCTGGCTGTGCTGTATTTCAGGGTGTTTCCATGCAGTGGCAGCTGCTGACACCGGCTTCGGGAAACCCTTCTGCTGAACAGACTGCCTGATGCCTCAACAGGCTGCATCATCAGCGTCGTTAGGAGCTTGTCAGAAATGCAGTCTGGGGCCCTACCCAGACCTGCTGAGTCAGAACCTGCTTTTAACAAGATCCCCAGCGGACGTGAGCGGCACGTGAAAGTTTGAGGTGCGCAACCGACTACAAGTCTATGGCGAAGTCCCAGCATCACACCCACTGTACAGGACGGAGAAGTTAGGAAACCTATGCCCGGGTCATCCAGGTAGTAAATGGAGAGATCAGTTATATCTGGTCCTGCCGGCGCTGAAACCCCTAGTTCTGTGGTCTGAGCAGGAGGGGGTTATCTGACATGTGGGAGGCACTGAGAGGCCACGGAGGGTCTTCCTATGTGTGGATGTGGGAGTGGGGAGCACCTCTTCTAAATTGCACCCAAGCTCCAAAGGCCCTTCCACCCTCACCCATCATTCTCCTCCTGAACTCCTACGTCCTCCTTCACCTATGTCGGGCTTTTCAATATGGACTCATAAACGGCACTGAATGCTTACTCTCTTGTTTCTGGCAAGGTGCACTGTCAAGGAGGGATTGGAGGCCTGGGTTTTAGTCTGGTTCTGCCGCTCATTAGCGGGTGACCTCGGGCCAGTCCTCCCAGCTCTCTAGTCCACTCAGCTCCCACCTGTAAAATGTGGGTCTTGCACAGGCTGCTGAATGGCCCGTTCCAGCCCTAAAGCCTGGGGCCTGTCTTCAAGCCCTGCTAGTCCCAGAAAGGTGGAGACCGGCCGTCTCCTCCTCACTCCCTTTCCTCCATGGTCCAGTAGCGGCCAGCCCGCAGCCAGGCCTAGCAACCATCTGTTCAGAGGCAGATGCTGGTCTTCAGGCCCACGACCTCACAGCCCATCCCCGCTGAACACACGTGCGGGCACAGCTGGCGAGGACACCACTTGTTTGGACATCCGTGCTGAACACATGCTCACCAGGCAAGTCACCCGCGGGAGCTACAGAGCGCTTGAGCCAGACATTTAGCTGGAAGCCTTTAAGGCTGCTCGCAGGGAAGGCTGAGCACTCCCAGCTCACCTGTGACGAGCTCACAGTGGCCTCTCGACCTCAGGTGGCATTTCCTTCATGTATCCTAAAGAGAAAAGAGTCCAAAACCTCCCCAGACCAATGTATTCCCTTGTGTGGAATCCCTCAGAGCTCACAGTGTGGACCCAAATTGAATAACAATAATTATTTCCACATCTAATAACACTAAGTAACTTTAACAGCCTACGAGAGCTATAATAGTTACAACCGGCAATTTTTAAACCTACCTTTTTCAGTACCTTCTATGTGCCCGGCACCAGCCTAGTCACTTGCCATATATGACCCACGATCCCGATGGATCGTGGCAAAGTCAATTTCTATTACTATTACAGATGAGGAAACCGGCTCAGGGGTGAAGTGACTCGCTCAAAGTCACAGCTAACGAGCAGCCAAGTCAGGACTGGGCCCGGGGCTGGGAGATCCCTGAGCCGCAGTTCTTCCCATGACACCAGGCTGTGAGCCTCTGAGAAAGACGGCAGCAGCTCTGCGGTGGCCCACGGTGACACCTGTCCCAAACGGGCCTGCGTTTCAAAGCTCCCTTCTGCAGGCAGGACTTCCTGGACTGAACCTACTCATGACTGTGTTAATTGTGGGGAAAAAAGCCCTCAAAGCAGGGCCACAGCGTCTGAGTGAAACCTTTTTTCAGCTGAAAGTCTGTTCCTTTTTAGTGGGAAACAAAGGGTAGGGGCCAGTTTCTGAATGCTGAGATCCTGACTTGAATTGCTGGGCCATCATGCAGCCTCTGCTTGGCCCGGGTGTGGGGACAGATGTGCTGTGCACGGTGCACAATGAGGGGTGGAAGTGGGTCACTCCGGGGTCAGGCTTCAAGGGGGTGACAGCTCAGAGCCAGCCTCACTTCGTTCCAGGCAACTATGACTCCAGTCGCGCTGCGATGGAGAAAACAGGCACTTATTGAGCACCTACTATATACTCCGCTATGAGGGTGGCTGAGGCGGCTAGGATGCAGTCCCGCCTCAGAGAACTGCCACTCTCAGCAGCAGCAGCAATAACAAAAGAGCGAAACACACCTCTTATGAACCTGCTCTGTGCAAGTCAGGAGTCCAGGGGTCTCACTGTGCTGACATACATCCCATGTAAGGACTGACTGAATTATATATCTCAAATGATCGTTGTCCAACAATGAGTCTGAAGCCGTCTTAACTGCAAATTAATGTGATTGTGCCGTATTTTAAGTCAGAAACCAAATCTTTCACAAGCATTCATCGGGTGCCCAAGACGAGCGCAGCACTGGACACAGCACAATCAATGATGCAGGCTAAGTGTGTGATATCAACAGCTCCCCTCCACCCCGCACCTAACGTGAGTCACATGCTGGACCACGCTGCGTTTCTGCATCTATCTTAATACTCACCAACCCTGCAAGGTACATATAATTATTCCCACTGCACAGATGGCAAAACAAAGGCTTGAGGATGTCAATTAGCCAGCAGGGGGCAGAAATAAAATTCAAATCAGGACCAAAAGTTTATTCTCAAAGACTGGAAACTGCCTAAAGGTCCAAAAATAAGGGTCTGGATAATCCAATTATGACACAGCCACACCATGGAAACCCATGCAGCTGTTAATAAGGAATGAGGCAGCTCTACGTTAATCATATGAAACGATCACCAAGATCAATTAAGGCGGAAAACGAGGTGCAAAGCGGTGTTCACAGTACAATCACATTTGTGTGAAACTTCTCTGTCATAAGATTCTGGAAGGACATAGGAGAAAGTGATCCTGGTGGTCACCAGCAGGAAGAGAGGCTGGGGAGCTTCGGGGTGGAGGTATTTCACCAGGCACGCTTTGGTAGCGTTGAAATTTGTTGCCACATGCATCCTTTACCTTTCAAAAGTATTTTAAAGTCCCCAGTGTGCCCGCTTCCCCACACATGCCTCCTGGCTGACCATCTGTGCCCTGGGGAGCTTCACACCCACCCAAGAAGGCATACACATGTGGAAAAGTGAGTGACTGGGGCAAAGCGGGGATTGGGGAGGGGGTGATGGGAGGAGGACTCAGCCTTGAATTGGGGATGCAGGGGACAGAGCCCTGGGTTGAGGGCTGTGGTGAGCTGGAGTCAGGGCAATGATAGGGTGCGGGGCAAAGGGGAGACCAGGCCTGGACCTGGCTCAGGAGGGGGGAAGAGCAGAGTCCAGAGGATGGTGCCACCCAGGAGACACAGGGGAGCTGGGCGGGAAGGTCGTGAGTGCAGTGCACACAGCTCTGGCAAGGGGACGGTGTCCTTGCAGCCATCCCGGTAGAAAACTCTCTGCCCTTCATCAGTACCAGAAGCCTTGGCTGGACACCAGCCTCCTCTGCTGAGCTGATGTGCCAATAAATGCTTGTTGGCAGATCAATTAAACCATCTAGGAATGACGTCTGGAACGACAGTTTCCCTGGCTCGAAGCAGGTGGACAAGGCTTCCCTGCCCGCTGGGCCTGAGATCCTGGGGTACCCGCTCCCTGTCCCCGCTTAGTCAGCCCTGGGCTCGGACACCTGCTCTTTGGAATCGGCGGGCACAGTGGAGGCAGCAGGGCTGACCTAGGTAGCAGGAGGCACGGCAATGGTCCCGACGACCTGGGTTTCAGGGCAGTTCTGCCACTGGCTATAAGATGGGTTTAATAACAATGACGTTGCCTCAAGGTTTATTGCGTGGGCTGAAAAAAAAAGAAAATGAGTAAAACACTTGGCCCAGGGCACAGAACTTGGGTGGAATCCCCCAAATGTATAATTATTATGACCCTCAAATCAAAGCTGCTCCGTCTGGGGTCCCCTCTCCTCTTGGTGGGCTGGAGGTGAAACCGGGGAGGAGGGACAGCATCTCAGGGCCTCCTCCAAACTCACCGCTGAAGGAAAGGGTCCAGTCCTTTGCTGAGTGGCCACCCAGCCAGGTGGAGCAGCCTCTCCTATTCCTTCTCTTCCTGCCTTGTCTGTAAACGTCTCCACAAGGGACCACTAAGCCAGTGTGCCTCAGTTTGATCCAGTTATTAGCTGTGTGACCTTGAGCAAATTACTCAAGCTCTCTGGGCTTCAATTTCTTCATCGGAAAATGAAGATGCTAATAAAGGTATTAGCTCAAAGAGTTGTTACAAGGATTAAACGAATTAAAATTTGTAAAGTGCTTAGAATCTAGCCCAGCACAGACTAAGTATCAGAGAAGTGTTGTTAGCGTGGCGCTGTGATTGCTGTTATTATTTGACCCTGGACCCAGTCATCCGGAGCCAGCTGGCCTGTCTGCCTGGCCTCGGTTCTGCACTTCCCAGCTCACTCGGATGGCAGAGCCCCTGGGCATCCTGCAGCTCTCTACTGTAAACCCCCCAAGACGCTGAGCTGTTTCGTTCCATGGTGTAGCCGAAGAACACATCTGTAATAGGAAAAATGCACTTCCAGGAGCTCTTGTCCTCCACAAACACATACTTCAGAGTGACAGACAGTCTGCTCTTCCTAAGTCTTGCTTTCATAGTCATAAAAATCAAAAATTGAGAAAATCATGCCCATTAACTTCCTTCCTACACATTAGAAGGGAAGTCTCTTATTGAGGCCACTTTTGTTTTTATCCAGAGGTGAAGCCCCGGACCTGGCCCAGCTCACCTAGTTAGTCAAAGCAGCGAGCACCAGTCGCTGTGGCCCTGCTCTGTGCTGGCGAGCTTTATCACGCCTGTTTTACAAAGGAGAACACTGAGGTCCAGAGCGAGGAGGTAATCATCGTCCAGGGCCTCCTGGTGAGTCCTGGGACCAAACTCTAACCCCATCTGTTCTACCCCGCATGGCCTTGTGGGGAAGCAACCCCAGAGAGCGGCCCTGCTTTTCTGCCCTAGAGCCTGTCTCTAACTGTGGTCACCTAACCCCCTTGTTGGGTCTGAATTTGGGGACCCACCTTCGTGGCCACAACCAATTGGCTCATAATTCTTTTCATGCACAGAATTCCACCTTGGGTCACCCTACCTGCCCCAGAGACTCCCTAGGGCCAAAGCCTTCTCGGTGTCCAGGGATCCGCTGGACTGCAGCCCAGGTCACTAGCTACAGGCATCACACAGTCCCTTCCCAACCAGCCCGTCAGACTCCCCTCAGCCTGTTCTTTGGTGGCTCACCCTGTAGTCAGGGCTTGTTCAAAAAAGCTGAGCTCCCCCTTTCTGCAATCACACCCTGCCCAAGATAGGGAACATCACTCCTATCTGGAGAAGGGGCCAGCACCATAGCACTCAAGCCTAATCCTGTCACCCAACAGGAGATGCCACAGGCTCGCATCATATGACATCCTGGCCTTGTCTCCCCGTGCCTCCTGGATGGGCTTTCTAGCCTCAGCCAACCTGAAAAAGTCACTGCCAACAGGGAGGATAGAATGCTCCAAGTTTTAGTCTCACCAAGCAGCTCCAGCCACCTGAAGGACCCAAGAGCTCAGAATGCTCTGATCACGACCGTCCCCTCCCACCCAGCCTCCACCCTCCGCAGCACACCAAGCGGAACACCACGGCTTGAATACCCTTGATCCTATCCTTCGTGGCTGCAACCTTGTTAGCACCTTAGTTTTGTGCCAGTAAACGAATCAACAGACAATAGTCCAAGTGTGAATCAATCCCCAAGAGGAAGCCCACCTTGGGGGTCCAATGGTTGGCTCAGGTAATTCCTCTGGGTATCAGTGCCAGCCTTTAATCCCAGCTACCATAGTATTGGTGCCGTCACACAAGATCTCACAGCAGCTATGAAAGGGACCTGACACTGTCCCATTTTACAGCTGAGTAAAACGAGCCCTAAAGCCTTAGAGTGACTCACCAAAGACACAAAACCACTGAGCATTAGGGATGCAGTGGGAAATGAGGCATGTCAGATCCCAGAGCCTGGGTACACCAAGGCCATCCTTGTAGTCCAGTGATCAGCTCTGGCAAGTAGATTTTCCAATTCCATTTAAAGAGAGTCTTTGTTGTTGCTGTTGGTTTTCTAAGCACTGGGGTTTGCCTGGTCATCATGTCTTTGAGGGTTCTCAACATTCTCCACAAGGCACTGCGGTGACTAAACTAGCCCGATTCAGGACACACTCATCCTCTCTTTACTTAACCAGTTAATCAGAGAAAACAGGCCACTCTGCCATTCAATGGCAACCTGAGTCCAACAACCACGGAAATGAAATACGAGCAAAAGTGTCGCCAATGGTACCACAGAGTGGAGCACACCAGCCACTTTCTGGTGGTCTGTCACCCTTGAAAATGGTCAACCCACGCTAACCTGAGTCAATGCCAATTTTTACTTGAGTAAAATCTTGTTCTTGACCTCTCTTCTGGAGTGTCACTCTCAGTCCCTCAGCCAAAGGGGGGAGCATGGGAAAAGAGTGGGCTTCGGAGGCTGACACACCTGGGGAGGTTCGGGTTCTGGTTCTCCATAGCTCTGCTCTTGAGTTTCTCTTCTCTGAAGAGGGGCAATTATATCTCTCATTTAAAATGAGTAAGCTAGGGGCTTCCCTGGTGGCGCAGTGGTTGAGGGTCTGCCTGCCAATGCAGGGGAGGTGGGTTTGTGCCCCGGTCCGGGAGGATCCCACATGCCGCGGAGCGGCTGGGCCCGTGAGCCATGGCCGCTGGGCCTGCGCGTCCGGAGCCTGTGCTCCGCAGCGGGAGAGGCCACAGCAGTGAGAGGCCCGCGTGCCGCAAAAAAATAAAATAAAATAAAATGAATAAGCTGGAATTCTGGCTTTAAGCGCCCAGCACTGGGAGTTTCGTCAGGGGTGTGGCAGGAAGCCTGTTTGGATGAGGTGTGTACAAGCTCACAGGTGACTGACTCCAGGCCCCACTCGGCTGGGATTCAACACGGGACAGGTGACCACATGCACCTCTGTCCAGAGGCCACCCTACCTCCCTAAGTGACTCCCTCCCAAAACCAAGAACTATTTTCGTTACTAGGATTTTTAAGCTGCCTCACAGGATGGTTGTGTCTATTAAATGAGAGGAGGCCTTAGAGTTGCCAGCAGTCAAACACAGCGGCCTGTGGGCTTCTGTGCAACCTGCGAGGGTGTTTTGTGTGTCCACACGGTGTCTTAAGCCGCTGCCAACGTTAAAAATTGGAATAGTTCACACAAAATCTAGATTTCTAGGTCCTCTTGAAAGAAACCAGAAGATTCCACAACTTGCGGCTCTCATTCCCATGAGGCAATAATCAGCCAGATGCCCCCTTTAACAGAGAGCTCAGCAGAAAGACCTAGATTTGAGTGTTCAGCCCCTGCATACAGTAGGTGTTCAATAAATGATAGTTATCACTACTTATTATTTATCAGTAACTCGAGTGCATGGGATTCAAGTGCAGGGACTGTGTCTTCTACTTGTCACTCTCCTCCCACTGTGAACTTGAAGCCAGAAACACGGGAGACATCGTTTTGCACAACCCTTACAGCGACTGAAACGTTCGTAATTTTAGCATCAACACCCAAATCACTTATTAGGCGCCAGTTCTAAGCACTGTCCTAAGCACGTCACATATATTATTATCTTATTTGATTTCTCACAACAACCCGGAGCTAGATTACTATCATTGAGCCACTTTCGCAGAAAGGGAAACCGAGGCACACGCCAAGATCACCCAGCAAGCAGAAAAGAGTCAAGGTCCAAACCCAGGAGCCTGGCCTCGGAGTCCACGTCCTCACCACGAGTTCAGGATTATCCCAAGTATTGATGGAGGATGGGGCCTCAGAAGGATGCTTTCCCCCATCTCCCCGCCCCCCCAGTTCTGCCTGGGACAGGCAGCCTCTGGACCCACCCCTGCCCACCCCTTCCCCCCTCAGCAGGCTGCACTTACGGTCAAGGCCATTGATGTAGCGCATGGTGACTTCACAGTGGCCCCACACGGCACTCACCACCGGGTAAAGCTTCTTGCCCTTGAGGCCACGGAAGGCCACGCCCAGGTACTGGCCGTCCACGACGAAGCTGAGTGTGCCCTCGTCCATGTCCAGCACCACGAGCAGCGAGTCGGGCAGCGCGAAGGCCTCATCGGGCCCCAGGAAGGCGGGGTAGGCCACGCCGGGTCGGTTCTTGCCGTCGTGGTAGAGGCGGCTGCGGCCCAGGTCCCAGCCCCAGGACTCGGCGTCGCTGCCCACCAGCGCCGTGTAGCCCACCGAGTGCAGCGGGGCCCGCGCCGTGGCCACGCCCACCACAGCGTGTGTGCCCCGCTGCCGCGCCGGCCAGTGGATCTGCCAGGCGTGCAGGCCGCGGGCGTGGCCCACCTTGCCGCGGATGCCGTCCGTGCTCTGCGCCACCGGGTGCCGGTGGAAGGTGAGCCGGTCGTCATCCTTGACGAAGACGTTGAGCGAGCGGTCCTCGGGGTTCCACGCGTGGCGCAGCTGCACCGCCAGCCCCGCTGCCGGCATGTCCAGCAGCTGGTCCAGCCGCGCCGGCCGCCCCGTCTCCGCTCCCCGCAGCTCGCGCTTGGCCGGCCGCAGCGCCGGCTCTCGCACCTCCACCGACTTGAGGCTCCCCGAGAGCTTCTGGCCCATGGCTCGCTGCCGGGACGGGGCCGCTGCGGGCCACCGCTACCTCGTGGGAGCTTCCGGTCCCCGCAGCCAGGGATGGGCCACGGGGCTGGAAACCAGGCTTCCGGACCGTACACGTCCACAGCCTCTGCGGGGCTGGGGCAGGGGCCCAAGCTCCTGGAAGGAAGCAAAGGACGCGGGTTATTACAGCAGCCTCGACAGCCACGTATGCCCATGCCTTGGCTGGGCCCTGGGCATGCACTAATAACAATAACTAATGAATCGAATGATATCTGGCACTTATCTAGAACTTGCCATATGCCAGACACTGTTTTAAGTGATTCATATTTATTAGCTCATTTAATCCTTAAGACCTCCCTATAAGACATTCATTATCATTCCCATTTTATAGATGAGAAAAGTAAAGAGTATAGAGGAGATAAGTAATTAACCAACGTCCTACGGTTAAGAAGGGGTTGAGCCCAGATTCACACAGGCCGTCTGGCTTCAGAGTCTGTGTTCGGCTCTTAGAGTAGTCACAGGCAATTTTATTTTAGAAATAAGGACTGAGCCCAGAGAAGTTGTGATTTGCTCAAGATCACAGAACATAGAGAACCCCAGTGCATTTGGTCCCAAGAAACAAGCCCTGTGCCAAGGTTGGGGGGGACAAAGTGCCCAAGACAGGGGGTCAAAGATGTTTAGGGTGTGGCCCATTGGTTCCCATCCCTGGCTGCCCTGGGGAGCTTAAACAGCATTTAAAGTGCAGCCAGGCTTGAGAAGCCAGACACTGAGCAAGGATCCACCAAGGTCACCCAGGGACGTGGACACGGACATAAGATAACCATCTGAGGATGGGGTGGGGTCTCCATGGGAAGGTGAGTTGGAGGCAGGGGGATGAGAGAGTGGATGCCCAGACTCTGGAGCCAGCGAGAAGTATATGCAAATCCCTCTCTCCATCGCTTAGCTGTGTGTCCACAGGAAGGTCTCTTTGCCTCTCTAAGACTCCAGTTTCCTCATTTGTTGAATGGGGGTAAAATGCTCCCTCCAGGTGGTGTGGGAAGCTAAGAGACAATATCAAAAAGTCAAGCCTGAGATTCTGCGGGCAGGTTTTCCTCTCTGGCTCTATCTTCTGGGCATCCTGCATATACACCTTCCCTTTGGATGGGCTAGCTCTTTCTTTAGGCATATAAACATAGTTAACAGCATTGACCCTGGGCAACCTCCGCTGAGACAAGATCCTGGTTTTCAGGACTTGGCCACCATCACTAAGAGACTAGCCAGAATCCAGGGTGCTTGCGCTGTTTGGATGGGCCCCGGGTGTGGGAAGAGATGGAGAGCTGAGCCCTGCAACCTGTCCAGAGCAGAGGTGTGTGTCCTCCCCTCCCTGGTCTGAGAGCTCCTAGGCTTTCCTTGAGATAGATCAGGAGGCAGATGTTTTTCATGCCCCGCTCTGCCTGGCCATGACCTCCCACCCAAACAGTGGCACAGTCCCAGCCAAAGTGCCATGCGGCACAGGCAGCAATAATATGCATTGCTTTTTTAACCCTCCAATTTTATTCTCGACTCCCATTTTCTTTCCTTTCTACGGTCAGACCCCAGCTTCAGCTCATGCTGACCCTATCCAGAGAGTTCTGGCTAATGTTTCAGGAAATACCAGAATACATAAAAATGTACAACACTAGACAGTTCTAAGAGAGCAGAATAGTTACTCCTTTTCATATCCAAAATCACCCAAAATAAAGGAGAAAGAGAAAGAGGAATGCAAATTTTGTCTTCTGCAAAACTAGAACAAATTTGTAATCCAACCACAACTTACAAAGAGAGGCTGCCAAAAAAATGGTCAAGCGTTGCCAAAACCACTGAAGATCAAACGAGGTGTGAGAAAACACCTACAGAAGACACCTGTGGCTGCAGATCTCAGTTGAAGATGGCAGAGCCAGCCAGTAGCTGGCACTCCCTGAAGGAGAAGACCAATGATTCCTAATCAGGAACAATGGGAACAGGGTATGCGGTCTAGCCGTGGGAGCTGCCTCTGACACTGTGGGGAAAGAGGAGGGCAGAGCTAACAGAGAAAACTTTACAGGTCTGCCATCTTCACAGGAAGCAGTGTGCTGCTGAGGCAGAGCGGGAGAAGGGCCTGAACTGGGGGAAGCCCAGGGCTGCAGATCTCTGCTGACTGGGTAGAAGCTAAAAGAAATCACAGCCACAGTCCTGTGAACAGAGTTACCAGGAACCAGGGAGCAATCCTGCTCTCCTAAAATACCTCCTGGCATCTCCTCTACATGCATCCCTTGCAAAATGCTGATTCAGGAAGGTCCGCCTCTTCTAACTAGGAACCAGCACATGATGTAGTCAAAGATGCTGGAAAAGAAACAGAGGAGGAACAGAACAGGGAAAAATATGGTAAGCCAAGAAAACTCACCGTAAGAAAAAGCTGTCACAAAGCAGATAAAAATTGGGAGCAAATTTGTAAACTAATTTTGTGATCACTTATTTGGGATGGGAGACAACTAGTACAGCCTAAAAAAAAAAAAAAAAGATTAAATACATTTTTACATAGTTACAAAGGCAACCTCCAGAAGAACTCCAGAAGAATAAAATACAGATCTTCCAAACTGTCAAAAAGAACACAAAATAAAACACCATACTGAAAGATTTTGCTTTAAGAAGCAATAGAGACCAAGAACCAAGATGGCGGAGTAGAAGGACGTGCTCTCACTCCCTCTTGCGAGAGCACCAGAATCACAACTAGCTGCTAGACAATCATCAACAGGAAGACACTGGAACTCACTAAAAAAGATACCCCACATCCAAAGAAAAAAGAGAAGCCGCAATGAGATGGTAGGAGGGGTGCAACCACACTAAAATCAAATCCCATAACTGCTGGGTGGGTGACTCACATAATGGAGAACACTTACACCACATAAGTCCACCCCCTGGAGTGAAGGTTCTCAGCCTCACGTCAGGCTTCCCAACCTGGGGGTCTGGCAACGGGAGGAGGAATTCCTAGAGAATCAGACTTTGAAGGCTAGCGGGATTTGATTGCAGGACATTGATAGGACTGAGGGAACAGAGACTCCACTCTTGCAGGGCACACACAAAGTAGTGTGTGCATCAGGACCCAGGGGAAGGAGCAGTGACCCCATAGGAGACTGAACCAGACCTAACTGCTAGTGTTGGAGGGTCTCCTGCAGAGGCGGGGGGTGGCTGTGGCTCACAGTGGGGACAAGGACACTGGCAGCAGAAGGTCTGGAAGTACTCCTTGGCATGAGCCCTCCAAGAGTTTGCCATCAGCCCCACCAAAGAGCCCAGGTAGGCTCCAGTGTTGGATTCCCTCAGGCCAAACAATCAACAGGGAGGGAACCCAGCCCCATCCATCAGCAGTCAAGCGGATTAAAGTTTTACTGAGCTCTGCCCACCAGAGCAACAGTCAGCTCTACCCACCACCAGTCCCTCCCATCAGGAAAACTGCACAAGCCTCTTAGATAGCCTCATCCACCAGAGGGCAGACAGCAGAAGCAAGAAGAACTACAATACTGCAGCCTGTGGAACAAAAACCACATTCACAGAAAGATAGACAAGATGAAAAGGCAGAGGGCTATGTACCAGATGAAGGAACAAGATAAAACCCCAGAAAAACAACTAAATGAAGTGGAGATACGCAACCTTCCAGAAAAAGACTTCAGAATAATGGTAGTGAAGATAATCCAGGACCTTGGAAAAAGAATGGAGGCAAAGATCAAGAAGATGCAAGAAATGTTTAACAAAGACCTGGAAGAATTAAAGAACAAACAAACAGAGATGAACAATACAATAACTGAAATGAAAACTACACTAGAAGGAATCAATAGCAGAATAACTGAGGCAGAAGAACGGATAAGTGACCTGGAAGACAGAATGGTGGAATTCACAGCTGCGGAACAGAATAAAGAAAAAAGAATGCAAAGAAATGAAGACAGACTAAGAGACCTCTGGGACAATATTAAACGTAACAACATTCACATTATAGGGGTCCCAGAAAGAGAAGAGAGAGAGAAAGGACCTGGGAAAATATTTGAAGAGATTATACTCGAAAACTTCCCTAACATGGGAAAGGAAATAGCCACCCAAGTCCAGGAAGCACAGTGAGTCCCATACAGGATAAACCCAAGGAGAAACACGCCAAGACACATAGTAATCAAATTGGCAAAAATTAAAGACAAAGAAAAATTATTGAAAGCATCAAGGGGAAAATGACAAATAACATACAAGGGAACTCCCATAGGGTTAACAGCTGATTTCTCAGCAGAAACTCTATAAGCCAGAAGGGAGTGGCATGATATACTTAAAATGATGAAAGGGAAGAACCTACAACCAAGATTACTCTACCCGGCAAGGATCTCATTCAGATTCGATGGAGAAATCAAAAGCTTCACAGACACGCAAAAGCTAAGAGAATTCAGCACCACCAAACCAGCTCTATAACAAATGCTAAAGGAACTTCTCTAAGTGGGAAACACAAGAAAAGAAAAGGACCTACAAAAACAAACCCAAAACAATTAAGAAAATGGTCATAGGAACATACATATCGATAATTACCTTAAACGTGAATGGACTAAATGCTCCAACCAAAAGACACAAGCTTGCTGAATGGATACAAAAACAAGACCCATATACATGCTGTCTACAAGGGACCCACTTCAGACGTAGGGACACATACAGACTGAAAGTGAGGGGATGGAAAAAGATATTCCATGCAAATGCAAATCAAAAGAAAGCTGGAGTAGCAATACTCATATCAGATAAAATAGACTTTAAAATAAAGAATGTTACAAGAGACAAGGAAGGACACTACATAATGATCAAGGAATCAAACCAAGAAGAAGATATAACAATTATAAATATATATGCACCCAACATAGGCGCACCTCAATACATAAGGCAACTGCTAACAGCTCTAAAAGAGAAAATCGACAGTAACACTATACTAATGGGGGACTTTAACACCTCACTAACACCAATGGACAGATCATCCAAAATGAAAATAAATAAGGAAACAGAAGCTTTAAATGACACCATAGACCAGATAGATTTAATTGATATTTATAGGACATTCCATCCAAAAACAGCAGTTTACACTTTCTTCTCAAGTGCAAATGGAACATTCTCCAGGATACATCACATCTTGGGTCACAAATAAAGCCTCAGTAAATTTGAGAAAATTGAAATCATATCAAGCATCTTTTCTGACCAGAACGCTATGAGATTAAAAATAAATTACAGGGTAAAAAACGTAAAAAACACAAAAACATGGAGGCGAAACAATACGTTACTAAATAACCAAGAGGTCACTGAAGAAATCAAAGAGGAAATCAAGAAATACCTGGAGACAAATGACAATGAAAACACGATGATCCAAACCTATGGGATGCAGCAAAAGCAGTTTTAAGAGGGAAGTTTATAGCTATACAAGCCTACCTCAAGAAACAAGAAGAGTCTCAAATAAACAATCTAACCTTACACCTAAAGGCACTAGAGAAAGAAGAACAAACAAAACCCAAAGTTAGCAGAAGGAAAGAAATCATAAAGATCAGAGCAGAAATAAATGAAATAGAAACAAAGAAAACAATAGCATAGATCAATAAAACTAAAAGCTGGTTCTTTGAGAAGATAAACAAAATTGACAAATCATTAGCCAGACCCATCAAGAAAAAGAGGGAGAGGACTCAAATCAATAAAATTAGAAAAGAAACAGGAGAAGTTACAACAGACACCGCAGAAATACAAAACATCCTAAGAGACTACTACAAGCAACCCTATGCCAATAAAATGGACAACCTGGAAGAAATGGACAAATTCTTAGAAAGGTATAACCTTCCAAGACTGAACCAGGAAGAAATAGAAAATATGAACAGACCAATCACAAGTAATGAAATTGAAACTGTGATTAAAAATCTTCCAAGAAACAAAATTCCAGGACCAGATGGCTTCACAGGTGAATTCTATCAAACATTTAGAGAAGATCTAAAACCCATCCTTCGCAAATGCTTCCAAAATATTGCAGAGGAAGGAACACTCCCAAACTCATTCTATGAGGCCACCATCACCCTGATACCAAAACCAGACAAATATACTACAAAAAAAGAAAATTACAGACCAATATCACTGATGAATATAGATGCAAAAATCCTTAACAAAATACTAGCAAACAGAATCCAACAACACTTTAAAAGGATCATACACCATGATCAAGTGGGATTTATCTCAGGGATGCAAGGATTCTTCAATGTACGCAAATCAATCAATGTGATACACCATGTTAACAAACTGAAGAAGAAAAACCAAATGATCATCTCAGTAGATGCAGAAAAAGCTTTTGACAAAATTCAACACCATTTATGATAAAAACTCTCCAGAAAATGGGCATAGAGGGAACCTACCTCAACATAATAAAGGCCATATACAACAAACCCACAGCAAACATCATTCTCAATGGTGAAAAACTGAAAGCATTTCCTCTAAGATCAGGAACAAGACAAAGATGTCCACTCTCACCACTATTATTCAACATAGTTTTGGAAGTTTTAGCCACAGCAATCAGAGAAGCAAAAGAAATAAAAGGAATACAAATTGGAAAAGAAGAAGTAAAACTGTCACTGTTTGCAGATGACATGATACTATACATAGAGAATCCGAAAAATGCCACAAAAAACTACTAGAGCTAATCAATGAATTTGGTAAAGTAGCAGGATACAAAATTAATGCACAGAAATCTCTTGCATTCCTATACACTAATGATGAAAAATCTGAAAGAGAAATTAAGGAAACACTCCCATTTACCATTGCGACAAAAAGAATAAAATACCTAGGAATAAACCTACCTAGGGAGACAAAAGACCTGTATGCAGAAAACTATAAGACACCGATGAAAGAAATTAAAGATGATACTAACAGATGGAGAGATATACCAGGTTCTTGGATTGGAAAAATCAATATTGTGAAAATGACTATACTACCCAAAGCAATCTACAGATTCAGTGCAATCCTTATCAAATTACCAATGGCATTTTTTACAGAACTAGAACAACCATCTTAAAATTTGTATGAAGACATAAAAGACCCTGAATAGCCAAAGCAGTCTTGAGGGAAAAAAACGGAGCTGGAGGAATCAGACCCCCTGACTTCAGACTATACTACAAAGCTACAGTAATCAAGACAATATGGTACTGGCACAAAAACAGAAACATAGATCAATGGAACAAGATAGAAAGCCCAGAGATAAACCCACGTACCTATGGTCAATTAATCTATGACAAAGGAGGCATGGATATACAATGGATAAAAGACAGCCTCTTCAATAAGTGGTGCTGGGAGAACTGGACAGCTACATGTAAAAGAATGAAATTAGAGCACTCCCTACCACCATACACAAAAATAAACTCAAAATGGATTCAAGACCTAAATTTAAGACTGGACACTATAAAACTCTTAGATGAAAACATAGGAAGAACACTCTTTGACATAAATCACAGCAAGATCTTTTTTGATCCACCTCCTAGAGTAAGGGAAATAAAAACAAAAATAAACAAATGGGACCTAATGAAACTTAAAAGCTTTTGCACAGCAAAGGAGACCATAAACAAGACGAAAAGACAACCCTCAGAATCGGAGAAAATATTTGCAAACGAGTCAACGGACAAAGGATTAAACTCCAAAATATATAAACAGCTCATGCAGCTCAATATTAAAGAAACAAACCACCCAATCCAAAAATGGGCAGAAGACCTAAATAGACATTTCTCCAAAGAAGACATACAGATGGCCAAGAAGCACATGAAAAGCTGCTCAACCTCACTAATTATTAGAGAAATGTAAATCAAAACTACAATGAGGTATCACCTCACACCAGCTAGAATGGGCATCATCAGAAAATCTACAAACAACAAATGCTGGAGAGGGTGTGGAGAAAAGGGAACCCTCTTGCACTGTTGGTGGGAATGTAAATTAGTGCAGCCACTATGGAGAACAGTATGGAGGTTCCTTAAAAAACTAAAAATGGAATTACCATATGACCCAGCAATCCCACTACTGGACATATACCCAGAGAAAACCATAATTCAAAAAGACACATGAGGGGCTTCCCTGGTGGCGCAGTGGTTGAGAGTCCGTCTGCCTATGCAGGGGACACAGGTTCGTGCCCTGGACCGGGAAGATCCCACATGCCGCAGAGCGCTGGGCCCATGAGCCATGGCCGCTGAGCCTGCGTGTCCGGAGCCTGTGCTCCGCAACGGGAGAGGCCACAACAGTGAGAGGCCCACGTACCACAAAAAAAAAAAAAAAAAGACACATGCACACCAATGTTCATTGCAGCACTATTTACAATAGCCAGGTCATGGAAGCAACCTAAATGCCCATCGACAGATGAATGGATAAAGAAGTTGTGGTACATATATACAATGGAACATTACTCAGCCATAAAAAGGAATGAAACTGAGTCATTTGTTGAGACGTGGATGGATCTAGAGACTGTCATACAGAGTGAAGTAAGTCAGAAAGAGAAAAACAAATATCGCATATTAATGCATGTATGTGGAACCTAGAAAAATGATACAGGTGAACCGGTTTGCAGGGCAGAAATAGAGACACAGATGTAGAGAACAAACGTATGGACACCAAGGGGGGAAAGCGGTGGGGGGTGGGGGGAGTGTGATGAATTGGGAGATTGGGATTGACATGTATACACTAATGTGTATAAAATTGATGACTAATAAGAACCTGCTATATAAAAAAATAGATAAAATTTAAAAATTAATAAAAAAAGAAGCAATAGGAACAAAAACACAGAGACATAAAATATGATAGTAAAATTATGACCAAAATACTAGCTATGGGGCTTCCCTGGTGGCACAGTGGTTGGGAGTCTGCCTGCCGATGCAGGGGAAACGGGTTCGTGCCCCGGTCCGGGAGGATCCCACATGCCGCGGAGCGGCTGGGCCCATGAGCCATGGCCGCTGAGCCTGCGCGTCCGGAGCATGTGCTCCGCAACGGGAGAAGCCACAACAGTGAGAGGCCCGCGTATCGCCAAAATAAATAAATAAATAAATACTAGCTATGTTAATGATTGGCCATAGTGAACTACTAAAAAGAAAAGATTGTAAGGTTGGGGAACAAGACAAAACTCCCACCGTATGGCATATTTAAGAGATATTCCCAAAGCAAAGTAATTGAACAATGTTGAAAAATAGGAAAGGTAAATATATATCAAGTAAGGGCTACATCAAACTAAGCAGGTACAGTAACCTTAATATGAGGCAAGTAAGGTTGAATTCAGGGCAAACGATATTAAGTGAGACAAAGAACACTTTATAACAATAAAGAATATAATCCACAATTGAAGATTGAACACACCAAATAACAGCACCAAAATTCAAAGCAAAAGCTACAGGAAATACAAGAAAGGTCAGACAGATACACAGTAGGGGCAGATGATTTTAATTCACCTCTTTCAGCTCATGACAGATCAATGGACCAAATTAAGTAAAGACATAGAAAAACCAAAATTGCATAAGTAATGACATTTAATTGATGTATACGTATTTCTAAAAATTGCCCATATATTAGGCCACAAATAAAACCTCACCAAAAAAGCAGACATAATACAGAACCTGGTAACACAGAAGAAAAACTAGAAATTAATCACAAAGTTATGGATCACAAAATCCTACCACCTGGACGTTTTTGAAGACTCTCTTTTAAACAACTCGGATCAAAAAAGAGACCTATATAGAAATTGTACAGTATCTAGAAAACAAGAATATCAAAAAACATTCCATATATTGGAACCTGTGGGATCCCATTCAGGTAGAGCCCAGAGGAAGTCATGGCTGGTGTACTTATATTAGTAAATGAAAAAGAGTGAAAATATACAAATTAAGCATAATAAAATAGAAAAATGAAAGATCTAATCAGCACAGCTGTCGGGGAGCCCAACGCGCCACTCCGCGTCCTGCCCCATCTGTCCCCTGGAGTCGCCGCCCACCGTCACCGCGCCATGACCACCCAGCAACTAGTCCTCCAGGGCCCGGGACCGTGGGGCTTCTGCCTTGTGGGGGGCAAGGACTTCGAGCAGCCTCTCACCATCTCCCGGGTCACTCCCGGAAGCAAGGCTGCTATAGCTAATTTATTATGTGCTGGAGATGTAATCACAGCCATCGATGCACTTGGAAGCTCAGGAGAAAATCAAGGGCTGCACAGACAACTTGACTCTCACAGTAACCAGATCTGAACAGAAAATCTGGTCGCTTCTGGTGACAGAGGAAGGGAAACATTATCCATACAAGATGAATTTAGCCTCTGAACCGCAAGAGGCCCTACACATAGGAAGCACCCACAACCAGAGCGCCCTGCCCCTTACCGCCTCACCTGCCTCCACTTCTGCTCCAGGGTCATCACAAACCAGTACAACAACCCAGCTGGCCTCTACTCCTCTGAACACATCTCCAGCTTCAACAGTGCCTTGGAGTCAAAGACGGCAGCCAGTGGGCAGGAGACGAATGGCAGAGCCTTAGACCATTCTCAGCTTCCAAGCGGACTCGTCATTGATAAAGAATCTGAAGTTTACAAGATGCCGCAGGAGAAACAAGAGTTAAATGAGCCTCCAAAACTGTCCACTTCACTCCTGGTTTTGCAGGAAATCCTGGAGTCTGAGGAGAAAGGGGATCCCCACCATCCCTCAGGATTCAGAAGAGTTAAGGCTCCAGTCACCAAAGTGGCTGCATAGATTGGAAATGCCCAGAAGCTGCCCATGTGTGACAAATGTGGCACCAGCACCGTCGGCATGTTTGTGAAGCGGCGGGACCGTCACCGCCACCCTGAGTGCTATGTGTGCACCGACTGTGGCAACAACCTGAAACAGAAGGGCCATTTCTCTGTGGAGGATCAGATCTACTGTGAAAAGCACACCCGGGAGCGGGTCACTCCACCCGAGGGCTATGATGTGATCACTGTGTTCCCTAAGTGAGCAGGCAGCCCTGCACCCAACACTGTTCTCCAGCGAGCCCCTGCTGCATCTTGTCCTCTGAAAGCTCTGGCCTCTCTTTTCTTGAAAGTTCTCGCTTACTTTGGTTTTATCCCTGCTCGTTAGCTAACTGACTCACGCTGGCTGCGTGATGCCCGCTTTTATAATGAACGGAAGATGGTTTTGTTCAGTGTCCCGTTACCAGCATCACTGTGTCTTCTCTTCTCCTCCATTCATCTCTGCTGCAAATGGACATCAGCCAAATTTGAACCAAACTGAATTTAATATGTCTGACAATGATTTTTTTACTCAATAAATTAATAGACTTCAAAACAAAAAAAAAAGATCTAATCAAAAAACAGAACAGGGCCTCTCACGGTGCTGACTGTAAGCAGCTCTGTGGCCCACACGGGACATTTCTTAGGGAAATTGCTTTATCCTTGTGCACACCATGCCAACCTTGGAGCTGTTGAAAGACACCTTTAACAGATTTGAAAGCAGCGGCCAAGCAGCAGCCCCAGAGGAGACCATGCTGGGTCATGGAGGGCACGGTGCTTTCCTTGCTGGCCTCGAGGCCTCTGCCCCATCAGTGGCAGGCGGGGGCCTCAGAAGCTGCCCACCCTGGCGATGGTGGAGTGGACACACAGCAGCCCTTTGCTACTCCCCCCAAGACAGGACCCAGAGTGAAGTGCTCATGTCCATTAATGGCCATCCACTAAGGAAAATTAGTGACAGCACAATATAACGAAGGGCAGGGTTTGAATTCCTTCCTGTCCATTGGGCCCTGGCAAGGGCTTACCCTCTCTGAGACTCATCTGAAAAGTGCTCTATGTGCTAAGCTTGCCTGTCTTTGCAAGGATCAGGGAGACATCTGTAAAGTCTGAAATGGCACAGGGCACCTGGGAGGCACCCAGTAAATGTTAAGTGCTCCTTTAAACTGTGTATGCCCTGCGACATTGCCATTTCACCACCTGAATGCATCCTAAAGAAACACCAGGGCGTGCACTAGGATTCAGCTACAGAAGCAAAGGGCAGGGTGGTTCATAGAACCAAAATGTGGAGATTAAGGTAAATGCTCACAATAGGGGGCTATAACTTTTTCATGGGGTCCCCAGCTTCCAACCAGATCTACTCTGCCCGTACCTCCCCTGCACCCAGCTGGGATGTTGCCTCTGCAGTCCTCGCCCCAGAGAAGGTCCAGCTCCTACGGTCTCCTGTAGCTGTGACTGAACTAACAAATGAATAAAAGACGGGCTAAGTAACTCGGTTTTATTCCCCATGGAACCTGTCAAAGGCAGTGGTCAGGATCAGAAGCCAGAGCTGGGAGACAGGAAGTTACTAATGCAGATTCCCAACTCCTAAACCGGGGTCACAGGTCTATCTTCATGTCTTTGTCCAGGCAGTTGGGACCCCCAGTCCTTCCTTCCTCACCTCCCCAATCCAGCCTGAGAGCCCCACCTCCTCCAGGAAGCCTGCCCTGATCCCCCCAGGGCCTCTAGGTGCCTGCCCCACACTTCTGTCACCCCTGAGCCAGCCACGACTTTCTGGTCCACTGATCCGTGTTTTTCTACCTTGAGGGGCATTCCTCTGGGGACAGGAAGCTCTCCCCTGGGCTTCTTCACCGACTCCCATCCAACCCCACCTAGCACATATACAAACAAGCACCGTGCTTTGGAAGACAGGGAAGAATACATGTATGGGTGTGAAGAGGAGATTCTGGGCTTCAGCAAGTTCTCACGTTCTGCTCTCTCTAGAGGATTCAGCAGGGAAAGGGCCGGGGCTGGAGTCAGGAGATGAGAGCACGGGGCCTCGTTCTCCATTAACACAGTCACTGCCTCTGAGCTGCTGACCCTGGGCTGTATCCAGTCTGCCCCTTGTTATACACTGCTGTGCAGCCTTCCTGCTCCCAGCCTCATTTATTCTTTCAACAAACACTTGGTGGATGGCTGTCATGTGCCAGGCTCTGTGAGGCTGAGAGCTAGGGACACGCAGCAGTGGCCAAGTCAGGCTCAGCCCCTGCCCTCTCTCTCCAGACAGAGGAAGCGGGTACTGGTCACCTTTCTCCTCTTGTCTCCACCATAGCTCGTGGCGCTGGGCCAGGCACAGAGGAGATACCACATAGTCTAAGTTCCTGGTAGGAATAACACTGTCTCTCAACCCAGCAAGCAGACAGCATACTGAACGATGCCTCCATCACATTTCCTCAAACCAAACTTAATTTCTTAGGCCATGCTTGGATGGGGATGCTTAATGACATTATCCGGAAGGATCCGCCCCAGGGCTTCAGTGATGGCTACGCGAGAAAACAAAAACTCAGATTGCCAATTGCCCTTCCCAGGACCCTGGCGGGTATTGCAACCTGACAGGGGAAATGAGGAGACGCGAAGCGTGGGTGTCGCACTTCTTACGGAGCCTCAACGGTTTGCAAGGTGTGGCGCTCAGTCTTCAGAGGCCCAGGACCCAAAATCCCATTCTCGAAGTCTTGTCTGCTGGACTCAGCCGGGCATGGGGTCTGCCGGGAGACAGGACGGCCGCAGGATTGATAACGACTGGGTTAAATGCCCTCCCCTCAATGCGGCCTATGGCTTTGGACTTGCTGGGGTAGGGGTTGGGGGCGGATTTCATTCCTTCATTTAACCAGCAGTAACGATGCCTCCCTGGGGATCTGAGGCTACAGGAAAGTGTAAGACGCAATCACTTCCCTCCTGAGAGAGCTCACGCCAAAGGGGTCAGACCCAGTGACAGATCTGAATAATGACAAGGACTGTAAAAAGCAGTGCACTTTGATACCACTTGAATTCCTATAATAGACTGCATATTGGTTTCAAATATATACGACACCACTTGTAAAAATGCAAAGCTGATCTAATTCACGCTCCCTGCTTAAAATCCTCCACAGGCTCTCCACAGCTTTCAGGATAAAGTACAAACTCCTAACCCTAACCCTCCCCAAATGCTCCCTGATGCTTCCCTGACCCACCTCCCTCTGTGAAGCCCTTCATGGCGTCCCCACTAACCTGCGTGTCCTGACCCTCTGCTGCCTTCACCCCTTCCCCCTCCCTTGCACGCCCCTCCACATACACACACCTGGGCAATTCATTCTACTCGGGTATCAGTGCCCCTGGGGAGCTCCCCATCCCATGCCCTCAGAGCCCCTGCACCTGTCTCCATCACAGACTTATCACGAGGGGCCCTAACGTCTCCTCAGCTGCCTCCCTCCCACCAGACGGGAGACAATGCAAGAGCAGGGGCTGGGTCTCCTCACCGGAGTCCCCAGGACTCTGCAGGGCTCTGGCTCAGAGAAAATGGTGGATGCACAAGCACGAGCAAAGAAATAAAAGCAACCTGCCACTTTAGAAAGAACCTCCACCGAGGCATGACTGGGAGAGCGGAGCTCCCTGGGCTCCGGCAAGCCGTTTACGTTTTCAGCCCTCAATTTTCACCTCTGTGCAATGGTGCCAACGGTACCCACTTGGACCTGGTTAGGCTGGGATGTTTCTAAGATTTTCTTAGTACAAATATTAAGTAGAGAGGCTATTCTATTAAAAGATGCTGATTCAGAATGAACCTCCCAAGGGTGAATGAGCTAAAGAACCTCCAAGCTTTCATTCACAGGCGTCCATTAAATTTCTCTCTGTACACGTGCATGGAGCTCATGCGACACTGGGCTGGGCAGGCCCTTTCTTCCCAGGAGAGCCATCTGTGCAGCTCCAGGTGGAACCATCTCACACCCATCTTCCTGGACTGTGAATCAATGAGGTTTCCCCGTGCCTCTCCTTCTTATGGGGTTTCCATGGGAATCTTCCCACGGTGACCGAGCCAGGAGCCCCCAGGGCGGAAGCTCAGGCTGTCAGCCAGCAAGGAACGCAGGGGATGGGATGAAGGAGGTTTGCCGGGCGGTGACCAAGCCAGCGTGCCCTGACAGGTCATTTGAAAGAGACAAACCTCCAAGGCAGGAAGGCCAGATGCCCTATTTCCACGTGCATTCCTGGCGGGTCTGGTCATCGCTCCAGCTGCCCCTGTGCCCTAAGCACACGTGGGTAAAGTTCTGCAGGACAGCTGGCCTCTGTGAGACCCAGCATGGCTCAGGCTGGAGCAGAGCTAGGAGAAAGGGGACAGGGTGGGTGCTGCACAACGGGACGCTCTTGGATCAACTTCTATGACGAAAACACAATGATCTTCATGTCTGGCCCATCATTTATCTCATGAGCCGAACGTTGCCCACTTAGTATAACTGGTTGTCTGAAAACTCGGGATGCCTGAATGAAAAGGGAAACTCAGGCTTGGTCTAGGAGATCATAGTAGGAAGCTGCTGGGATTTCTGAAGGTCCCTCTGTTAAGCTTCAGCTGTCTCTGGGAGCACTTTTGAGATACGGGGGTGGGGGGGCATTGTTGGAGACGAAGAGGGGATGGAGAGGAAGTGGGGAGACAGGGAGACCCTGAGAGAGAGAAGAGAGGGAGGGAGCCCCAGGGAGCAGAGAGCCACTCTGGCCCCGGGAATCTGTGTGACCTGCGGCAATCTGTGTGACATGTGCATCTCTCAGAATGTGGCTGACAGGTGAGAGATCTCTGTGGACTCAGCCCCACGAGTTTCTGGAGAAGTCAGAGCTCCTGGCTCACTCGTAAGTGACTTTTCACAGCACTGGAAGCCAGGTGGGGTACTTGGGAACTGCTCTGGGCCTCTCCCTCTGCACACACCAGCACATGGAGGTGTAGAGCTCGGGGCAGTCTCCTGCCACCTCTCGGCCCTGAGGTCCACCTGGCTGGCCTCGTAAATGGGGCACACCCACTGCCGCATCTTCAGCGTCTGCTGCGCCCTCTCCGCATGCATCTTCTCTTAGGACTGGCAGTTCCAGCCCTCTGTGGATCCTCCCAAACTGAGTCTCCAGCCCCGCTTTCTCTCCTCAGCACCAGATTCACCTATCCCAAGGCCTCTGGCCACCCCAGACTAGGGGCTCCTTCAAATGACCTTGTAAAGCCAGCTGGTCTCTTTCCCCTAGGACATGCCCACCCACTCTAGATATCAGACCTGGGGTTTCGGGGGCCGCTGGCACCTCAGAATCTACATGCCCAGGACTGAAAGCAGCCTCTTCCCTCTCCGGCAAACCAGGTTCTTCTCTCGTCCCCATTTCTGCCGTGGATCCCCCTGTCTCCCGGTCTCCCTCAATGCCTTCAGCTCTCCCTCAATTCAGATCTTGCCTGGATTACTAAATGGTCTACCAGTGGGGCTCCCGGACTCCAGTCTGTGGCTCCCAAGCCACCCTCCATGCTGCCACAGGGTAAATCTGACCAAGGCACACACACACCTTTTGTTCAACTCTCCAGGTGGCTTCTCCGGGGAGAAGCCGCACCCCTTAGCTTGGCATGTAAGAGTCCTTAAGATCTGTTCTTGCTTACTTCTCCCACGCCTAGTCTCCCAGCACGGCCCCCATCAGACCAGTCATAGCAGACTCTCCTGAGAGACCACATCCTGCCCATACCTTGGCCTCCGGGGGCCTTCCCACCTTCCCTTGCCCAGCTGACAGTCATTCATTCTCCTCCCACCCGCAAGCGGGACCGGGCACCCTCTGTGGTGTCCCTCCCTCTCCCTTCGGCCTCGTCCTGCATCCACAGCTGTCTTCTGCACCCCGTGCTACATTTCTTGCTGGCGAGCCCAGCACCCAGCCAGCCTCTGTCTCCTACCAGCACCATACGGGCATCTGCTACCTCGGTCTGCATTAGAAAGCACTTCGCAGACTGAAGAAGAAACTTCCACTCCACACCTCTCGTATAGTCTGCATTTTTAACAACAAACATTTTTCTTTCGTAACTTTTCTTTCATTTTTCTTTCATAGCATTTTAAATGGGGGTTAACTCAATATGTGTAGCAAAAAATCACATGCAATCAACACCGCCCTGGAAAGTTCTTCTGAAGAAGGTTCATGATACCCAATTTGGGTCTACCATCCTCTTTCCCAAGGGGTTCAGCACAGACAACTGTTTTTCCTCCAGCTTCAGAACCGATACAGCCAGTGAAACTTATTTAGGGACCACGTTCTATTTAAAATATTTTATTTAAAATGGGGACTTCCCTGATGGTCCAGTGGTTAAGACTCTGCACTTCCACTGCAGGGGGCATGGGTTCGTTCCCTGGTCGGGGAACTAAGATCCCACATGCCTCGTGGCATGGCCAAAAAATAATAATAATAACAAAATAAAATGTGTTGCTGTTTTATTTAATTTTTTTGTTGTTGATCTTTCTTGCCAAGTATGTTTGGTTATGTTCACATATGTTAAGTGCATGTATTTATGTACTTATTTTTTTTAACTGACTCAGGCAGAGACTTCTGGTAGCTTTGCTCCAGGTACCTTCACACCGCCTGATTTTCTGCACCGAGTGGCCTGTTCTACCTGCCGGGCTGCCTGAGACCCTTCATTCCTGTACCAATAGAGAAGGGGCCTTTCAAGAACCTGGCAATGTTACAACAGGTCAGGCAACTCGGGGAGAATCAATTAGCCCCCATATGGTGAATGGCACTAGGTCTTTTCCCAGAGGGATGGGGAACGCTGCACTGGCCCAGGTCTTGGCCACTTTCTGGGGTAGAAGCGAAGCCTCCCAAGGACAGGCCTGTCTAAACGAGGAGAAGGAGCCAGTCTTAAAAAAGCCAAGGGAAAAAGTCCTTGGAGTGTTGGAGCAAAACCAAAAAGGCCAGGGGGTGGAGGGTAATGAGAGAGGCAAACAGTGAGAAAGGGGTGAAGGGAGCAGTAACCAGACCCGGAGGGCCCTGGGGGCACCTAGATTTTACACCCTGGCAACCTCGAGGACGTTCTAAGCCTGGGAGAGATTTGATCTATTTTATACTTTTAAAAGATGTTTCTGATAAATTATTATTATTTGCTAATCTGATATGTGAAAAATTGTATCTTATTGGAGTTTTAACTTACATTTTTCTTACTGAGTGAGGTAGGGCAGCTTGTCTTATGTTTGCTATTTCAATTTTATTTTGTGCATGTGAACTGTTAATGGTCTTTGTCTGTTTTTGCCCTTTTTCTTCTTGACTTGAGAACATTTTTACACATTAAAGAGATGAGCCCTTTTTAACAGGAGTGACGATTCTCTCCCCAGTTTGTCATATGTCTTTTGTCATATGTCTTTTAACTGTTTCTGGTGATGTCCCTGTAGATTTTCTTTTTATATAATTCAGTTTATCAGTCTCTGAAATAAAATAGAAATACAGACTGGAGAGATATTTGAGTGGAATGGCCAGCAAGTTGAATTTTGTTTGCTGTTTGTCAAAAGTGGCTTAAATTCCTTTTATTAGTACTTTTAAAGGAAGTTTAAAAAATGGAATCAATCAGAGGGCATGTATCTCAAGAGGATTATGCCCTTGTGTCAAGCATGTTCATATCATGCTACTGACAGTCTTTCTACAAACTCCATTAATCAGTAGCACTTTTTGAAAAATGAAGGTGTGGGAGATGAGGGATTCCCCCATCAGCCTCAGTGACAGAGGCTTCAGGAGTTTGTTGGAGGATAGAGCCACCAAGGTGGGAAGACAGAGGGAGAGACAGGAGAAGGGAGAGACGTAGTGCACTGATGCTTCTTCCCTCGGTGCGATGACCTCCTGGAAGGGGGGACGGGCAGTTCCTGGATTCTCCTTTTAATAGCGTTTCTCTGAGGCTCAGGCACGCCTTCCTGATTTATGCTCATCGATTGCAGGGGGACAGAAGGTGCATGGAGGAGGGAGGCTCAGATTCCTAGAGAGGAGAGAACTCCTACCTTCACCCCCGAAACTCCCCCAGGAGGAGGATGGGGCAGACGAGGAAACTGAGCTGGGAGAGATGAGAGTACTTGCCCAAGGTCACACCGCTGGTATGGAGGCGGAATTCGAACTCAAGCCTAATTCCAGAGCCCAGAGCTCCCCACCTCCTAGCGCTGGCGGCCCAGAAGTGCCCTCCTCTCCTTTCCAGTCCGCAACAGCCCACGCTCCGCCATCCGGGAGGCAGGAGCAGCCACTCCCCCTCGCTTCTCCCGCCAGGGAGAGGTCCTGGGCTCGCGTCCCCTCCTGGCTCCGAGCCCGTGGCGCGTCTTGCGCTACCCGGGCGGACACATTCACCGCGCTCCAAGCTATGGCCTCCTCCCTCCTTCCCAGACCCCACCCCCACCCCCTGCCCGTGACTCACGAAGCACGCGACCCCCTCCCTTCCTAAGCATCGCCAAGTTTGTCTCCAAGCAAGGCCAGGAACTGGCCCCAAGCAGCGCCCGGACTGGGCGACAAGCCTCACTATCCAGCGTCAAGAGTAAACGATAACAGCCACCAGTTCACGAGCGCCCACTGCGTGCCGGGAGCTTGATTTCCACCGCTCTGAACACGCCCCACCAACAACCCAGATGAACAGACCCCTGGAAATTACTGTCCCCAATACATACACGAGAGAGCTGTTGCAGCTCTGGAAAGTTGGATAACACGCTTGGGCTCACACAGCTAATAATAATGCTGGCTAACATTTGATCGAGTATCTCCTATGTGCCAGGCACAGGTCCACGTACATTACGAGGACCACCCCATAGATCCTACCAATAGCCCTATTAAAAGGGCACCATTATCATCCCCATCCTATGGATGAGGAAATCGAGGTTTGGCGCCTTGCCCAAGGTCACCCAGCCAGTGAATGACAGATCATGGACCCAACCCAGGCAGGGTGACTGGGGGGAAGGGTGTAGTTTTTTGTGGTGTCTCCATTACGCAGAAAAGCAGCGGGCTTCGAACCTATGGCACCAGGGGCCGGCCCTCAACGCCCCATGGCTGCGCGCAAACCAACCAGGTCGGACTGCCACCGCCCGCAGAGAGGAATTCCCGAGGACCTGGACGGGACCCACGCCAGGAGCGTCGGCTGTGGCGAGTGCCGGCCCGCACGAGGTCCGCGCGGCCAGATTTCGGCTCCCGCGTGCCCCTCACCAGAAGATGGAGAATACTCACCATAAAAGAGAGGGCAAGCGCCTGCCCTGGAGGAATCGCCAGCGCTGGCAGGTCCTGGACTGCCGGGAGAGGCGGCTGCCGCCCACTCAGGGGCGCCCGAGCGACCCCGAAGATGCCGGCTGGCTCCCCGGGGCCAGGGGCGCGTCCTCACGGCCCGTGCCCAGGAGCAGCGCCCCCTCTGCCCAGCAGGGTGGCCTGGAGTTGGAGCGTTCTTGGGAAGTTGGCGCTCCGGCGCGGCGGGAGGGCGCAGGAGGCCGGGTGGGAGTGGGGAAGCGCCTTTCTGCGCGGATCCCGGGGGCGCGCCAAGGCCCGCGCTCCAGCGGTTCCTAAGCTCCGCGCCAGACCCGGAGGGCGGCGAGTCCCGAGCTCGGGGCGCACGGGCCGCGCCTCGGCCTCCGGCCCCTGGCGCGCCCAGCGACTTTCCCCGCGCCCTGGGCGCACGCACTGGTGGTTGGAGCTGGGGCCCGGGCCCGGGCTACGGTGCACTCATCGCCCTCCCCAGAGGCTGGGCGCCTTTGTGCGCGGGGCGCGTCGGCCGCCGCGGCCAGCTCTGGATGCTGCAGCCGCCGCCGCCTCCCCCTCTTCCTCCGCCGCCGCCCGCTCCCCGCCTTCCCGGCCGGCCCGGAGGCTGCAGCTGAAAGCCGATCCGGCTGAGCTCATCCCTGAAGGCCACTAATCCAATAGCCGCGGAAGGCGCGGCCACCGGGAACGCCCCTTCCCCCACCATCCCGCGCCCCGGCCCGTCCCAGCTCGGGCCGCTGCCGGCGCCGCCACCTTCCCGAGGCCACCAGCTGGCGGGAGAGGGAAGTGGAGCCCGCGCCCGCGTACCCGTGCCGAGTCGGCGCGGTCGCCATTCACCAGCCCGCTAGCCCGCGCACTCCCTCACTCACGCACTCATTCATGAGCGCCCCTCCCTATTCATTCAAGAGCTTCGGGAGCGCCGGGGTGGGTACCCCTGAGCTGGAGGGGACACACACAGTCACTCGGCAGCTTCGCTGTCTTTACCTAATGCATGTGGGAAATGGCAGCCGGGGAAAGGGCATGGTTTAATAACCTCTTCCTCAGACACGTGTCTACACTTAATTTTTTCAACTCATCTTCTAAAGTCCAATTTCATACCGCACCTGCTTCACGGAGCCTTCCCCGCCCACCCAAGGCGCAAGTAGGTGGGTCTCTCTACTCTGCCTGCTACCAGCGCTGAAGGTGGGCAGCCTCTTTGCCAGCAGGCGCAGAGAGATAAGGAAGAGGGCGTGGCCAGAGCGGAGGCCGAGCGAGTGCTTGTAGCATCAGTGCTTCCTTGGGGATATTGAAAGTTACTGGTCTGGGTGCCTTCGTCTCTGCTCCCAGAGTTGACCTCAGTTCATTCCACAGTCATTTGGTCTGACCCCAGCCCTCTCTGTGCCAGGTATCAAAGAGCCTCGATGCAGAGCGCCCATTCATCTGGGACACAGGCAAGCAAAGACAATCCAACCTAGTGCGAGAAATGTTTTGATGGCGGCTCTGGGGCTCCTTTCCCAGACTGGGAAGGGCAGTCTGGAATTAGCTCCTGGAGGCAGAGGGATGGGATGGTCACCTGGCTAGGTTCCTATCACAGCACAGAGCCTATGGTATGACTGGAATGTAAACAATAAGGTAAGATGTAGCTGGAGGGATGGACAGTGGCTAGGGTCTTGGGGGCCATCCAAAGAGTCTGACCGTTCCCCCAAGGTTAGTTGAGGCCTTTAAGCAGGGTAATATTTTGTCAGATTTGCATTCTATAAAGATCTCTCAGTAGCAGAGTGGGTGGATGGAATAAATCAGCTTGGAAGCTACTGAAATAGTCCAAGCAAAAGATGATGCCTCATAAACCAGGGTAGCCGTGGTGGGATGGCCAAAGGGTGTATTGATCAAGTATTTGTTGCACTTATCCTGTTGTTCTGTCGTTGCCTGTTTGTATGTCTGTCTCCCTCCTAAGGCTGTGAACCCCCTCAAAGGGCAAGAATACATTTTATACATCTCTGGATTCCCTGTACCCAGCACAGAACAGACATTGAGTAAATGTGATTTGAACTGACCCGAGTGACAGTTCTGATGTACATTCACACTTACTGTATTTTGGGGGTCTCCACAGCAGGCCTTTCTATCCCCCCCATTAGGAAACTCTTGGAGCACCTACTCTGCAAGTTACTGAGGGGGCTATGGACACGGGTGGGGGGCAAGAAAAGAAAGTCTGGGGAAAAAAGATATAGAAGCAAAGGGGAATTGAAAGAAGACTTTCAGTGGCTTCTCCACCTGAACCTAATCTGGCTGACGGGGTGGAGGAAGAGGATGCCATCACTTGCCCTCTTTGCTGGAAACATGACAACAGCTTCAAGGACAAGATGGGGAAGGAGAAATAGCCACAATTTGAGAAACTAACTTCCCTCTCCCTTGGGGGCTCCAGATAGGTTCACCATACTGACCCTTCCAAATATGCCTTAGGCCCAAAGGAGTGGCCACAAGAGCCCCCCAAGTGTCCCTGCAGGCCCTAAAATACCCCAGCCCCTGGATACCAGGTGAAGCAATTTGTCATTTTGGTAGAAACCAGAATAACCTGGCTATTAAAACTCTTCACATTGAGGTAAGCAGCCTCTACGATGTCTCCAGCAGTCTCTGCCTCTTGGTTTCACACCCTTGTGTAACCCCTCTGCTTAGGTGTGGGCTGGCCTCATGGACTTGCTTCTCACCAAGAGAATAATGTGGAAGCGATGAACTGATTCACTTTGTTATAAAGCAGAAACTAACACACCATTGTAAAGCAATTATACTCCAATAAAGATGTTAAAAAAATAATAGTAGTAATGTGGAAGTGATGGATGACCCATCCAAGATTAGGTTATAAAAAGACTGTGGCTTCTACTTTGAGCATTCTCTCTCTCTCTCTCTCTCTCTCTCTCTAACTGTCTTTTGAATTAGCTCTCTGGGAGAAGCCAGCTGCTATATGTGGAAGCAGCCTTGTGGAGAGGCCCATGTGGTGGGGCCAGAGGCCTGCCAACAACTCACTTCAACTTCTAAGTGAGCGAACTTAGGAGCAGATCTCACCCCCCAGTCCCAGCTGAGCCTTCATATGAGACTGCAGCCCTTGTCTGACACCTTGACTGCAAGTTCATGACAAACGTTGAATCAGAGACATTCAGCTGCACTGTGTCCAGATTCCTGACCACAGAAACTGTAAGAGAATAAATGTTTATTGTATTAAGCTGCTCATTTGGGGGGTAATTTCTTGTGCAGCAATAGATAACTCATGCAAGACGTTCTTAACTGTCCAAGGTTGATTCAAAAAATAAACCCTCAAAGAACTAGCCAGTCTCACTCCAAAGAAAACACAATATTTCATGGGTATGGCCAGGCAGCCTTTGGGTTTAATTTCAGTTCAGACTCTTTGGGTCTTAGCTTTCTCATTGTAAAATGGGGACAGAAGGATTTCCTGAGTATGGTTATGTGTTGTAGCACGTTACATACATAGTAGCTGCTCAGTAAGTCTTTTTCTTCTACTTCTGAGCAGGAGGTGAAGACCTGCAGCATTCTTGGGATTTCTCGGGCTAAGGCAAAGTCATGCCTAGAGCAGAAGGTCCACTGGGGGGCTGCTACAGTCAGGGGTCCAGAACCTCTGTTTGTAATGCAAAGCTGTGAACCCCACCATTTGCTTGCCTCTTCTCCCAAGCGGCTTAGAATCTACTTACCAGGTTTCAGCAACCTTGGTCTCCTTCTCAGTCTTCCAAAAGTATCAACTGCAATTTAATAGAAGGTGAGGAAAAACC
Organism: Globicephala melas; assembly: GCF_963455315.2. Lineage (NCBI taxonomy): Eukaryota > Metazoa > Chordata > Mammalia > Artiodactyla > Delphinidae > Globicephala > Globicephala melas. The sequence continues at coordinate 124,202,521 of NC_083317.1, forward strand.
GTCAGTACTGAGAAATTCTGGCGCTTGAGGCTTGCTCCGAGGAGATGCATGCCGGGGAGGAGAAGGGTGGTGTGTGCTGTCGGCACATCTTCTGCCCTCCCTCAGAGGAAACCCCATTTGAGCCCAGCCTGCAGTGTGGGGTTGCCCATAAGGGGCCCTCCTCTCTGGTCCTCTCTACAGCTCACTCAACACCATCTCTATCCCCAACTGCTGCAGCGCCTCCTTACTTCTGCTCCACAGCTAGAGCTGGCTTCTCAAAGTGAAAGTCAGCCCTGCCGCCCCCTTCAGAGGATGGCCCACAGGGTGGTTTTCCCACTTCTTAGCTGAATCTGGCTCCTGCGTGCTAGCCTCACTTTCCTGCACCCTTGCTCTGGGCCAGGCCACCTCTGAGCAACTCCAGGGAACCAAGCTTCCTCCCTGACACCAGCCTTCACACACACTGACCTTTCTCCCTGGCACAGACTTTGCCCAGGTAACTCCAATTCTCTGCCTGTATGCATGCCCTCTCCTCCAGGAAGCCTTCCTGAAAGCCTAGTCTCGGTGTACCCCCTCCTGTGTGTGCCCTCTGGCCTGTGCCCTCTCTCAAGGCCCCAATTCCACTGTTGCTGCTGCCTCTTTACTTGCCATCCTCCCCTCCCACAAGATGTGAGCACTTCCAGGGCTGAGCTGTCTTTTTCTTCTTTACAGCTTTTGCACTTCCACCTCCATTTCCAACTCACTGATTTCTCTAAGCCCTACAGCCCTCCCCAGCAGCCACAGGTGGGTTAGGGAGCCCAACAGCAGCTTGTTGTCTTACCTCTGTCACAGCACATCGCAAACCCTTCGGGAACTGTCAGACTCCCGCAGCAGACAGTGGCTCTCTTAAGGGCACGACTGTGTCTGCTTCACCTCAGTGCTCCTGGCACCCAACCTAGGGCCAGGTACTCAGTAGACAGCCAATAAAAGGTCATGGAATAAATGACTGAAGTCATGGCAGAAGGAAGGAAAGACAAAGGTTGGGAGGAAGAAAATCTATCTCCATTACCCCCCTCCTTCCTTCTGACATCAATGCTGAGAATTGGATTAATCATATTCCTTGGTTCATGACACACTGTCATCATTAACCTATGCATGGCCCTTACATAGTTATGTATTTATTCATAATATAGTAAACACTTATGAGTCCACCATCCAACCCAAGGCACCTACGTCTCCCATGTGCTCCTTTACTAGCCCATCATTTTGCCTTCCCATCACGTAAAACCACTCTCCTGATTGTTAAGATTTATCATTTCCTTAGATTATTTTTTTCAAATATCTATACAGTTGACCCTTGAACAACCCCAGGAAATGGGAGTGCCAATCCCCACGCAGTTTAAAATCCTTATATAACTTTATGGTTGGCCCTCTGACCCTCTGTATCCGAGGTTCTACAACCAGGGATTCAACCAACCACAGATTGTGTAGAACCATGGGACGTATTTCTTGAAAGCCATCCGTGTGTAAGTAGACTCATGTGGTTCAAACCCAAGGGTCAACTGTGTGTGTGTTTTTGCATGTGTGTATATATACACACACACACATAGATATACACAATATATATATGCTTAAACATTATTTTCTTTAGTTTTACTTGTTTTTTAAACTTTATTAAAAGATGTTATACTGTATGTAGTTTTCTAGGACTTGCTCTTTGGACTCAACAAGATTCATCCATATTGCTGCATGCAACTGTAGCTCATTCATTTTCATGGCTATAATAGCTTATTGGGTGAACAAACACAATGTTAAAAAATTATTCCTGACATTTGTTAAAGATGGTAAGGAGGGCTTCCCTGGTGGCGCAGTGGTTGAGAGTCCGCCTGCCGATGCAGGGGACGTGGGTTCGTGCCCCGGTCCGGGAGGATCCCACGTGCCGCGGAGCGGCTGGGTGGGGATTTATAGCCAAGGAGCAAGGTTGGGGGTCAGGGGATGGAAAATTACTAAGAGCAAACACAGGGTTAAGGAGGATTCTTGCTAGACTGACTCAACAGGGTCCTTGCTGAAGGCAGGCCAGCATGAGGGATGAGAGATTTGATCAGATGTTGAGGGTGGTCAGATACCAAAGTGTGGGAGAGTTTTGCTAAACTGACTTAGCAGGATTCCTACTCAAACTGGATTCTAGGGGAACAGAGAGGGAAGCCCAAGGTCAGGCCTGGATGAGCAGAGGAAACATTAAAGTTTGGTCAAAGGAAAGAGTCTTTGCCAGCAGTTTATTTTTCCATGGTCCTTTCAAGGAGTGTTGGGATTGACTCTAGTTTGGGGCTATTACGAACAGTGCTGCTATGAACATTCTTGAACAGGTTCCCTACTGCATCTGTGCTAATGTTTTCTTGAGCCTATTCGTAGGAGTGGACTTGTTGATTCACTGTCTAGCCTGGGTCAGCCTATCCAAAGCTATGCTAAAAACTGTTTCAATCCTCCACATCAAATGTCATCAGGGGGATGCAAATCAAAACAAGATACCACTACGCACCTGTTAGAATGGGCAAAATCCAGAATACTGACAGCATCAAACACTGATGAGGATGTGGAGCAACAGGAACTCTCATCCATTGCTGGTGGGAATGCAAAATTGTGCAGCCACTTTGGAAGACAGTTTGGCAGACTCCTAGAGGAGTTGAAAACCTATGTTTACACAAAAACCTGCACATGGATGTTTATAGCAGCTTTATTCGTAAGTGCCCAAATTTGGAAGCAACCAAGATGTCCTTTGTAGGTGAACGGATAAATAAACTGTGTACATCCATACAATATTATTCAGGACTAAAAAGAAATGAACTCTCGGGCTTCCCTGGTGACGCAGTGGTTGAGAGTCCGCCTGCCGATGCAGGGGACACCGGTTCGTGCTCCGGTCCGGGAAGATCCCACGTGCCGCGGAGCGGCTGGGCCCATGAGCCATGGCCGCTGAGCCTGCGCATCCGGAGCCTGTGTTCCACAACAGGAGAGGCCACAACAGTGAGAGGCCCATGTACCGCAAAAAAAAAAGAAACGAACTCTCAAGCCTTGAAAAGACATGGAGGAAACTTAAATGTATGTTTCTTACTAAGTGAAAGAAGCCAATCTAAAAAGGCTACATATAGTATGATTCCAACTATATGACACTCTGGAAAAGGCAAAGAAGTATGGAGACAGTAGGAAGATCGTTGGTTGCCAAGGGTTAGGAGGGAGGAAGGGCTGAATAGCTGGAGCACAGATTTTTACAGCAGTGAAACTACTCTGTGTGATGCTATAATGGTGGATACAGGTGGTTAGACATTTGTTGAAACCCACAGCATGTACACCAAGAGCGACCCTAAGACAAACTATGGACTTTGACTGCTAATGATGTGTCAGTGCAGGTTCATCAATTGTAACAAATGTATCACTCTGGTGGGGGATGCCGATTATGGGGGAGGCTGTGCATGTGTCAGAGCAGGGAGTGTATGGGAACTCTCTGTACCTTCCACTCAGTTGTGCTGTGTCCCTAAAACTACTCTAAAAATGAAGTCTATTTAAAAAAAAAAAAAAAACTGTTTCAGTACAGCTACGAAACATGGAGGGTTAAAGGCACCAAAAATAATTTTCATCATTCACAGGACACAAAAATGATTGACCCAGGGATCTCCAACACTATTTCCTTGGAATCATTTGCATACAGGTGATTTGCATACCAACATAGCTGCAGATCCCAGGTTATTCCATTCCCCTTCCTGTTGCCCTTTACTTCCTAGATGAGCAGAGCTACTGGGGCCCTGAGGTCTGAGCACCCCAGGAGGACTCTGGAATACACCCGAGTTAGCCTGTAGTAAGAAAGAAGACAGGTGAGACTCAGTGACAGAGACCCCAAATTCATCCAGTGAACACTGAACTTGATGCAGGACAAGATATTAAGGATACACACACACACACCTACACCCAGAGTCCTGGAGAGTTCTGTGGTCATAAAACACCTTGGTACAGTGGGATGGGGTGGCGGGACGGAGGGCAGAACACGGCAGGGTCACACCACAGAACTTTTAGCCTTTAATGGATTTCTATAAGCCTCATTTTTCTTATATAAAATGGGAGAGAGACTATCTAGCACATAGAGTTGTACGGATTAAAGGAGGTGATGTCTATAAGGGCTTGGCCAATGTTTGTTCTTCAAATTGTGATCTTGCACAAGTTACCAAATGTCTGGGAAGCTCAGTTTCCAATCTGTGAACTAATAAATGTACCTTTCTCTAGTGGCATTTGTCACATTGGGACCCTGAGCGGCTGAACCACCTTTCTAAGCCTGAGGAGTTCCCCTCTGCATGCATCCAGGTAGGAAGCAGAGTCGCTTCCTGCTGATGGACAAAAAGCCCAGCGCCCAGTCATGGCTCTCAAATCTCTTGCAAACCCTCTTTGCATTTTATTTTTGGTAAAATCAAACAAATAAAACCCCTTCGTGGGACTTCCCTGGTGGTGCAGTGGTTAAGAATCCGCCTGCCAATGCAGGAGACACGGGTTCGAGCCCTGGTCCGGGAAGATCCCACATGCCGCGGAGCAACTAAGCCCGTGCGCCACAGCTACTGAGCCTGTGCTCTAGAGCCTGCAAGACATAACTAATGAGCCCACGTGCCACAACTACTGAAGCCCATGTGCCTAGAGCCCATGCATCACAACTAAGAGTAGCCCCCGCTCGCTGCAACTAGAGAAAGCACGCACACAGCAGCAAAGACCCAAGGCAGCCAAAAATAAATAAATAAATTTATAAAAACAAAAACAAAAGCCCCTTCATGTCCTAGCCTCCCTTTCCCTGGATGGGGGTGTGATCTGGATTCTACCAGACAAATACACCAGTCAGATCCAGAAGTTCGCTACTGCAGGAAATTCTCTAGGACTACGGCATTAGTTCTGGCTGGTACTTCTGGGGAAGTAGAGGCAACTCTTTTCTGGGATCAGGGTAAGAGTGGCAGCTTCCTCATCTCAGCTGAGGCAGAAGCTCCCTTACCAGGCCTGTTCTGCAGTGTAGACAGAAGTATTTTCCAGAAAGCTCGGTCCAGAGCCCAATTTTCAACAATCTGAATGATTCCACAAGCTATTTAATCTGTTTTACTAAGTCCCACCTGCATGAAGTAGGTGGAGTGGATTCTACTGTTGACAACTAAGAACCCCTTCTGTTGCCCTCCCTTTTCCAGTCTTCCTGACGGCTTGGCCAATCAGAACCTCCCTCCTGGGTTTTCAAAGCTGGAATCAGCTATTCCAAAAAAGCAAAGATGGTGGAGAATTCATTCTTTGTTTTTGTTTGTTTTTGTTCTTGTTTTTTGCGGTACGCGGGCCTCTCACTGTTGTGGCCTCTCCCATTGCGGAGCACAGGCTCCGGATGCGCAGGCTCAGCGACCATGGCTCACGGGCCCAGCCGCTCCTCGGCATGTGGGATCTTCCTGGACCGGGGCACGAACCCGCGTCCCCTGCATCGGCAGGTGGACTCTCAACCACTGCGCCACCAGGGAAACCCGAGAATTCACTCTGATGGAGGCATTGGCAGCAGCAACATCCAGATCCCAGGGATGCCATTAGCACTGGTACCCACTCCCGTGTCCAGTGATCAGTGCTGGGAATGGCAGCTCAGTAGTTTGGGTTTGGGGTGTGATTCCAGCTGTATTCCTGCTGCCCGGCATTTGTTGTTGATTTTATTGTTGTTGCTGCTCCTGCCTGTTCTTTTTCTGGATCTTGCTCTCCAGCCTTCCCAGGCATTCTGTGATTTCCCAATTTCCCTTCTTTTTAAATCTAGTCATACAGTGAATTACAGTGATTGAGTTTTGAATGTGGAACTAACTTTGCATTCCTGGAATAAATCCCACTTGGCCACGACATATTATCCTTTTAATACATTGTTGGATTCCATTAGCATATATGTTCATGAGGAATACAGTCTGTGCTTTTCTTTTCTTGTAATGTCTTTTGCCTGGCTTTGGCACCAAACTAATGCTGGCTTTCAAGAATGAGTTAACAATGTTCCTTTTTCTTCTAAGAAAAAAGAAGAGTTTATATAGAATTGGTATTATTTCCTCCTTAAATGTTTCATAGAATTCACCAGTGAAGTGATCTGGCCCTGGAGTTTTCCTTTTTGTATTTTTTATTTTATTATTATTATTGTTTTTGCCTGCGTTCAGTCTTAGTTGTGGTGCCCAGGCTTCTCTCTAGCTGTGGTGTGCAGGTTCTCTCTCTAGTTGTGGCACGTGGGCTCCAGGGTGCATGGGCTCAGTAGTTGTGGCACACAGGCTTAGTTGCCCCGCAGCCTGTGGGATCTTAGTTCCCTGACCAGGGATCGAACCCGTGTCCCTGGCATTGGAAGGCGGATTCTCTACCACTGGACCACCAGGGAAATTCCTGGAGCTTTCTTTATGGGGAGAGTTTTAAATAGAAATTCAATGACTTTAAAATAGATATAGAGCCATTCTGTTTCTTTTTGAATGAACTATAGTAGTTTATATCTTTCAAGACATTTGTCATTTCATCTAATTATTGTATATATTGACATTAAGTTGTTCATAATTTTTCCTTACCGTCCTTTTATTACATGAAAAATCTGTAGTGATATCACCTCTCTTGTTTCTGATACTGGTAACTTGGGTCTTCTCTCTCTTATTTTGCCTGTTCAGTCTGGCTAGCAGTTTATCAATTTTATTGATGGTCTCAAATAATCAGCTTTTGGTTTCATTCATTTTCTCTATTTTTTTGTTTCTTTTTGTCTGTTTAATTTTTGGCTCTATTTCCTTTCTTCTGCTTACTTTTGGCATCCATTTGCTCTTTCACTAGTTTCTTAAGGTGGAAGCTGAGATCATTGATTTTAGAGCATTTTTCTTGGCTAATATAGGCCTTTAGTGCCATAAATTGTTTTTTAAGTACCGCATCTCACAAATTTTGCAACGTAGCATTTTCATTTACGTTCAGTTCAAAATACTTTGTAATGTAATTTTTTTTCTTTTTGATGCATAGCTTACTTAGAATTGTGTTATTTTGTTTCCAAATATTTGAAGATTTTCCAGACATCATTCCAGTATTGATTTCTAATTTATTTCTATTGCGGTCAGAGAACATTCTTTGTATAACTTAAATAGTTTTAAATTTACTGAAACATTTCATGGCTCAGAATATAGTTGAACTTTCTAAATGTTTTGGGTCCACTTCAAAAGAACATGTATTCTGCTGTTGTGGGGTGGAGTGTTCTGGAAATACCAATGAGGTCAGGCTGGTTGTGTTATTCAAGTCTTCTCTATTCCTACTGATTTTCTATCTATCTGTTCTGTCAGTCGTTAAGAGAAGGATGTATGACTATACCTGTGGATCTATCCGCTTCTTGCAGTTCTATCACTTTTTGTTTCATGTGTTTTGAAGCTTTGTTTTAGGTGCATATACCTTTGGGTTGTTACATCCCTTTATGAAATGACTCTCCTTGTGCCAGCTAATAATACGCACTGCTCTAAAATCTGTTTTGTTTCATGTTGCTATATCTGCTCTCACTTTTTAAAATTAGTGTTAGCACAATGCATCTTTTCCATCCTTTTACTTTTAAACTATGTGGGTCTTATAAAGCAGGTCTGATGGTAATGAGTTCTTGAGGCTTTTGTATATCTGAAAAAGCCTTGTTGGCCCTCACTTTTGAAAGCTTTTCCTCTCGGTAAAGAATTCTAGGTTGATGGATTGTTTTTCTTTCATTGCTTTAAAGATGTTGCTTCATGGTCTTTTAGCTTGAATTGTTTCTGACAAAAAATTTGCTGTCATCCTCTTTGTTCCTCTGTATGTAATGTGTTTTCTCCTTTCCTCTAGCTACTTCCAACATTTTTTCTATATGAGTGGTTTTAATCAATTCAATTATGATGTGCCTCAGTGTCATTTTCTTTACGTGTCTTGTGTTTGAGTTTCTTTAAGTTTTTTAGATCTGTGGGTTTAGAGTTTTATTCATATTGGGAAATCTGGGTGCTATTATTTCTTCAAATATTTTTCTGCTCCTCCATTTCCTTCAAGGACCCCTACTCCACGTGCCCAGGCTGCCTGAAGTTGTCACACAACTTGCTGTTATCCTGTTCATGTTTTTTCATCTGTTTCCTCTCTGTGCTTCATTTGCAACAGTTTCTATATTTTTATGTCCTCAATTTCACTAACTCTTCCTTCTACCATGTCTAATCTGTGATTAATCCCACCCAGTGGGATTTCATCTCAAACACTGTAGATTTGTTTCTAGAAATTTAACTTGGGCCTTTATTTTTCTATATCTCCCATGTATTTATTTAACATATTTGGTATCTCAAATAGTATCTCAAATGTATGGGATACAGTCATAGTACTTTTTAAAATGTCCTTGTCCACTAATTCTATTATCTGGGTAATTTCTGGGTTAGTTTCAATGGATTGATTTTTCTCCTCACGTTGGGTTGCATGTACCTGCTTTTTTGCATGCCTGGTAATTTTTTCCCACTGTGGAGCAAGAGCCTTTTCTTATTTTGCCTGATGACCACTCTGGCTGGTAGGGAAAGAAGCTATTTCTAGTCCTAGGTGAGCTCCAGAGATTGTTCCCTCTAGTTTTTTTTTTTTTTTTTCTTTTTTTTTTTGCAGTATGCGGGCCTCTCACTCTTGTGGCCTCTCCCGTTGCGGAGCACAAGTTCCGGACATGCAGGCTCAGCGGCCGTGGCTCACGGGCCCAGCCGCTCCGCGTCATGTGGGATCCTCCCGGACCGGGGCACGAACCCATGTCCCCTGCATCGGCAGGTGGACTCCCAACCACTGCGCCACCAGGGAAGCCCATGTTCCCTCTAGTTTTATTGGTAGTTACTTTCCATGCCTTGGATAGTTTCCTCTTGTGTACGCCCTGATCTGTGCTCAGCTGAATCTTCTAGGGGGACCCTTTGCAAATCTCCATGGTCCTCTCTCTGTGTAGCTTTCTCCTTTCCAGTACTCTGCCCTGCAAATTTTAGTTGCCTTGGCTTCCTTGCTCTCAGCTCCATATTCCCAAACCAAGGAGAATACCACACTCTGCCAGTCTTCCCCATTTTTTGCAAACTCCCATATCTCAGAGCTTGCTGTCCTTCACTGCCCATTATACAATATCTTAAAAACCATTGTCTAAAAAAAAAAAAAAAAACCATTGTTTTATATATTTCACTGACTTTTTAGTTCTTTCAGGTGGGAGGGCACATCCAGCCTGTGTTTTTCTATCTTGGCTGGAAGCAGAAGCCTTCCTTCTGTACTTCCCTTTGTACACAGGCAGAGTAATTTTCTGATGTTTACAATGGAGAACCCTGGGTGAAACTCTACCTTGTAAGATTAATGTGAAGATTAAATGAGGGAACACATATAATTGCTCAGGACAACGCCAGCACTGAACAAGTGTTCAGTTAATGTTGACGTACTTGTCAGCCTTTGCTGTGGCAACAAACAACCTCCACACCTCAGTGACTTACAATAACAAACACCTCTAGCTCATGGGTGTTCTGGTTTATTGGTCTTTATCTGTCATGACTCAGCTGTGCTTAGCTCACCTTGAGCACCAGTCTTTCTCATTCTGGGACCCAGATTGACAGTAGGATCATCTGAGAAGACAAGAGCACGAGGCCAAATAAATCACTGAAATGCATTTAATGTTTTTGCTTTGATGTGCCTGTTGCAGGCTCTCACATTCCATTGGCCATCCTGAAAATCAACGGGAGACCACTATACTCCATCCTCAGAGAGTGCTGGCAGAGAAAGGATGTATGATTCTCTTACAGAAGAGGGAGCTGATAACTGGAGACAAAACATAATTTACAGCAGCTGGTGATTGTTATTCACATCTTCTGCAAGTAAGTTTCCCTGTATGTTTTTGTTCAAAGCTATACTTTGTAAAGAGTATTGGGGTGAACGCATCTCTGTCCATTAGCATTTCCTTTATCTTGGGTATATATCTGTCCTCCACTTGGTTTGTTATTGCCCAGAGGACTCTGATGACTGCAGGAGTTGGAACGATTCATTCACAGTGGGCCCAAAGACCATTGAGACAGGTGGATGTTGAGAACTGGCAACTCAAGGACAAACAGTATCAGTGGTCTGGGCATTGGGTGGATAACTTAATGACTTTCTTCAGTCTTCAGTGTGCCACTCCTACCTTAGGCATCCAAGTCTTTATTCATTATCGTTGGTGCAGGAAACAAGGCTCCCATGATGCATCTGAGAAAATCAGCCCATCCGTGGAGGATGCCAGTCACTTCCCTTCTTCATGTAAGAATCTACTCCACCCACCTCTGCCTGAATGGTTCTCTCCTCCACCGAACTCCAAGAGCCTTTATTTCAGGGCATCTCACTTGCCAATTACTTACAGGCAATTTTGTAACAGGTCTCCTGTTACATTATTTAACTACCACATGGTTTGAAGACAAAGGAACTCGGATTGTCTCAGGGCCAGCTTTGTGCCAAGTCCCTTACACGTAGCAGCTCTTCTAAACCTCGTGATGACCTGACCAGGTGGGTATTGGTGGCTCTGTTTCACAGGTGAGGAAATAGAGGTACAGAGAGGTTAAGTGACTGTTCAAGGTCACACAGCTAGTAAGTGGCAGAGCTGGGATTGGAACCCAAGTTTGTGTGCTTTTCATTGTAAGTATTTTGTGTCTTTAGTGGGATTTTATGTTCCTGGAAAACAAGGACTACTTCTTACACTTCTTCGTATCATCCGCAAAAATCCAATACAGAGACTGAGCAATGGTTAGGTATTTAAAAACGTTACTAAATGTCTTTATAAAGAGAGAAGCAGGTGACTTAATGCTGCTTGAGTCCTGGAAGAAATACCAGGTGTGGTGTAGGAGGAAGTATCGCTCCCCTCTGCTCTCATTCCTTGGTGGCCTAATCCTCAGAGCTGGTGAGGCCATCGTGTGGCTGAGAGGTTGTATAGATAAGAGGGCTCTGTCAGCGCACAGAAGTAAATCCATGAAGTTGCAGAGCTACAGTAGAAGAGAACTCACCTTCACAATGTGTCTCTCTACTGGGCTTTCATCATTTGTTATCTCAGCAAAGGCACATAATATCTTATAGGGTCATGTTTCTTAACCCCCTTTAACACCCTGGTATCAAACAGCAATAAATAACAGAGCTGGAATGTGAATACAGGTCTGGCTGACTCCAAAGCCCCGACTGCTGCCTCTACACCCCACTACTGACATGGATAGCACACCCTCTGTTGAGAGGAAGCCTGGTCAAGCCATCACTGAGGATGGCCAGCCTTGAGCAAATGGGGAATTAGTAACTCAGAATATATTCCACCCACACAACTGAAAGTTACCCGCTCCACGCTACCTGATCTATTGTCACTGGAGACTTCTTTTTTTATCAGCTATTACCTGTGTGGTAGTCAAGCATTTCATTATTTTCACTGAATTATCTCATTATGTTCTTGACATAGTCTCTCATTCCCTCTGAAAATAAAGTGGTTTAAGATGAAAACTGCAATTACAGCGCCATCTATTAAAAGGACCTGGGGGGCTTCCATGGTGGCGCAGTGGTTGAGAGTCCGCCTGCCAATGCAGGGGACACGTGTTCGAGCCGTGGTCCGGGAATATCCCACAGGCCGCAGAGCAACTAAGCCCGTGTGCCACAGCTACTGAGCCTGTGCTCTAGAGCCCTCAAGCCATAACTACTGAGCCCTCGAGCCACAACTACTGAACCCACGAGCCACAACTACTGAAGCCCGCACACCTAGAGCCCATGCTCTGCAACAAGAGAAGCCACCTTAATGAGAGGCCTGAGCATGACAACGCAGAGTAGCCCCTGCTCGCCACAACCAAAAAACAAAAGAAAGCCCACACACAGCAACAAAGACCCAACGCAGCCAAAAATAAATAAATTTATAAAATTTTTTAAAAGCTAATACCACCAATAATGGGACAAATCAACATCACTGCCTCCTCATATGTTGCACTGAGAAGAACACTACATCACTTCTGTGGTGTTCTGGCCCAAAGTGTAATACATAACCTAAAACTAATAACAAGGAAATATCAGACAAACCTACATTAAGGGACATTCTGCAAAACAATTGGCATGACTCTTAAAAGTGTCAAAGTTATAAAAGAAAAAGAAAGGATGAGGAATCCTTCCAGATTAAAGAAGGCGAAAGAGACCTTAACTAAAGGTAATATACGACCCTGGATTGGATCCTGGGCCAGAAAAAAAAAATTTGCTATAAATTACATTATTTAGACTATTACAATATGGACTATAGATTAGATAATAGTGGTTTTCAATGTTAAAATCCCTACTGTACTGTGGATATGTCAAAGAATTCTTTGTTTTTAGGAAATATATAAGGAAATATTTAGGGGTAAAGGAGCATGATGTATGCAACTTATTCTCAACTAGTTCAGAGAGAAGAATGATGACACAAATATGGCAAGATAACAATTGGTGAATTGTGGTACAGTAGAGATGGTCACAAACTTATTGTTACTCTTCTGATTGGGAGACAGACTAATTCCTGTCTTTAAATCTGAGCTGGTCTTAGTGACTTGTTAGACCACTAGATTGTGGGGGAATTGATGCTCTGGAACTTCCTTGATTACATCATGAGAAGCTTTGAACTTTCGACCTGGGCTACTTCGAAAGCTTTCTCCAGGGGCCTTGAGCTGCTATAAGACATCCAACTCTGGCTTCCCTGGTGGCACAGTAGTTGAGAGTCCGCCTGCCGATGCAGGGGACACAGGTTCATGCCCCGGTCCGGGAAGATCCCACATGCTGCGGAGCGGCTGGGCCCGTGAGCCATGGCCGCTGAGCCTACGCGTCCAGAACCTGTGCTCCGCAACAGGAGAGGCCACAACAGTGAGAGGGCCGCGTACTGCAAAAAAAAAAAAAAAAAAAAAGACATCCAACTCCCTGAGACCACCATACTGAAGAGGCCCTGCATAGGTGCTCCTGTCGACACTTCCAGCTCAACTCAGCATTACAGCCATCTTCACCAAGGTGCCGGACTTGCAAGTGAAGCTCTCCTGGATTCTCCAGATCACTCTATCCACTAGCTGAAGAGCATTCCATGACCTCTGTCAACACCACATGGAACAGAGATCACTCACCTGAGCTCTGCCCAAATTCTGGACTCAGAAAATCATGATACATCCTATAATGGTTGTTGTTTTGGGGCAGTTTTTTTTACACAAAAATAGATAACTAGCTCTAGGTAGATTGATTTTTTTACAAGGGCATTCCTTGCGCTGTTCTTGCAACTTTTCTGTATGTTTGATATTAATTTTAAATGTAAAAAAAAATTAGGGCTATCAATTCACGGTTAACACGGGTGTGTATTTTTGCTTAAACCAAAAGCTCTTTTTTTTCAGCAGGAAAAACATTTAGCAATTCCTTAAATCTATGCCAACCTCTAGACCCAAGTTGAACTTTTTGAGTGAAACCTGGTGAGTCAATACCACAAAGGGGGGACTTCCCTGGTGGTGCAATGGTTGAGAATCCACCTGCTAATTCAGAGGACACGGGTTCGAGCCCTGATCCGGGAAGATCCCACATGCCGCGGAGCAACTAACCCTGTGCCTCACACCTACTGAGCCTGTGCTCTAGAGCCCACGAGCCACAACTACTGAGCCCACGTGCCACAACTACTGAAGCCCGCGCACCTAGAGCCCGTGCTCCACAACAAGAGAAGCCACTGCAATGAGAAGCCCGCGCACCGCAATGAAGAGAAGCCCCCGCTCGCCGCAACTAGAGAAAGCCCGTGCACAGCAATGAAGACCCAACGCAGCCAAAAATAAATAAATTAAATTAAATTTAAAAAACCCACAAAGGTGTTTGTTGAACTTTGATGCTCAATGTGGAAACCAAGACTCATAAGTTGGAAACACACCTGCTAAATATCTCACCTCTACACTCCATTGCCATTGGATCCAACTGCTTCTTCTACTTCCCCCCTGGATATCTCAGTGGTACTCCAGCTCAACATGTCCTAATCCTAATTCACGTTCTCACCAACCTGAGCCCCAGCCCCCCACCTAAATAAACAAACAATAAATATATCTATTATCCCTAGCCCCCCTTTAGTGCTTGCTATATCGGAGAGTGGCTGCCCTGTTGCATCATTTCAGTATCAGAACAAGAAATCTGGGAAATTCTCCATCATAATTTGCATTGGTTTTGCCTCCTGATCGCTCTCCCATTTGTCCCCTTCAAGCCAAGCCACCATCACCTCTCACCTTCTAACCACTCTCTTTGAATTTCATCTCTCCCTCCTGAGACTTGGTCTCCAGTTCCTTGGGCAGCAGCCACGTTTAGAACACAAATAAGATCGTATCAACTTTCCTGCTGAAAAACAATTCGAGGCTTCCTTTTGTTCTTGGACTTCCTGCAGGAAGCCATAAAGGAAAACTTTAAATTTAACTAGGAAAAATGTATCAAACTCTCTGAGGCAAAAAAGAATACATATAAATTATCATAAAGCAGGCTAAAAGCAAATAACAAATTGGAGGGAAATATTTGCAACAAATTTTTGAGTAACAAAGAGCTATATTCCTCCTTTATATAAAAGACCTCACGAGGGCTTCCCTGGTGGCGCAGTGGTTGGGGGCCCGCCTGCCGATGCTGGGGGCACGGGTTTGTGTCCCGGTCCAGGAGGATCCCACATGCCGCGGAGCGGCTGCGCCCATGAGCCGTGGCGGCTGGGCCTGCGCGTCCGGAGCCTGTGCTCCGCGGCGGGAGAGGCCACAACGGTGAGAGGCCCGCGTACCGCAAAAAAAAAAAAAAAAAAAAGACCTCACGAATCAACAAGAAAAGGATCAACCTCTAATAGCAAAATGGATCTACAACACAACAATTTAGTTCACAATAAAGAGAAAAATGACATAGAAATACACAAAAAATGTGCCCACATAGAAGTACACAAAAAATGTGCCCAACTGCCCTCATAGTTAAATAAAAATGAAACTAAGAAGCAAACAAAAAAGTTGCCTATCAGCTTGGCATAGATTGAAAGTTTTGAAAATACAAAATGTTAATGAAGGTATAAGGGTTCAGGCAATTCCCTACATGGTTTGTATAATCAAGGCCATTTTAAGACCTTTACAGATTTCAGGCACTCTTACTGTCAGAAGCCATGCCCTACATCATACACTACAATACATGTATATCCGATATTAAGTACAATTTTTGCTGATATTGAAATGTTGAAAGGGTTCTAATAATTTTGCTTTTGAAGTTACTTGACTGTAAGTAATTCTTAGGATGAGCTGTTCAATTTATGATAGGCTATTTAATTTATAACAGCCTATTTCTCAACAGTCGCTATACGTACTTGTGAATTCTTGCAAAATAAGCAAAATATATAACCTACAAATTGTTTTCAGATATAATGAACTTTGTATGAATAACGGCTTTACAAGTAATACGTTGTAGAGATATTTAATTAAATATTTATTGATCTCGAATTTGCAGTTTCCCTTTGTGTCAGGAAACTAATCCATACTGTTCAGGGCCCAGACGTTTCCCTAGGCCCCTGATGCTGAACTATGCCTATAGAACATTTTAATGGTAAAAGGGCCCTGGACAAACATCTTCAGAGGACAATTAGGTAATGCCTCTCAAAATTATACGGGTGCATACTTTTCACCAAGAAATTCCACTGAAGTGAATTTATCCTACACGTATATTCACACATGTGCCCAAAAATGTCTTTATAAGAGTGTTCCTGGCCACATTGTTGGTAACAATTAAAAATAGTAAGAACTTAAAATATCCATCAATCAGAGATTGAGAAAATACAAAATGGCACATCCGTGCATTGGGGTACCATGCAGCCCTTGGAAAAAACTGACGTATATCCAACGGCGCTAATGTGGAAAAGTCTCTGCATGTGTTGTCAAGAGGAAAAAATGAAGGTATGAAACACTGCAAGTAGAACTCCATCCCCCTCCCCCTCACACACCAGCTGTTTCTTAGAAAAAGCTATATATTACGTGTGTGTGTGTGTGTGAAATCACTCTGGAAGCACATATGAGAAACCTTGACAATGGTTATCTCTATAGCATGGGGCACGGATCGGGGAGGGCACTGAGTTTTCTTTGACTATAACCCATGAGTCATTTTCATAACAATTTAACAAAGGGATAAGAGCAGAGGGAGGATGGGGAAGGGGAGGAGAAGGAAAAACAAACTCCTAAACTGGACCACAGAGTTCGAGTGATCAGGCACTTTCGTGATGCTGAAAGGCTTCATCTTGTGCTCCGGGCCCTCCGGGGCCTCCACGCTCTGGCTCGCTTGTGTCTCTCCCTTCTGCGCATTTCCAATCCCCCCTCCCATCTCTGAGTCTTTACACATGCTTTTCCTTCTGCCTGGAATTACCCCTACTAGCACACACACTTAATTAACTTTTACTCCTCTTTCCCGTGATCTCTCACTCCTAAGGAGGCCACCCCTGACCTCTCAGGCTGGACCAAGCTCCCCATTATTCCCTCTTATCTATGCTTTTAAGGCAGGGCATGAGTCACAGTTTCAAATCCTACACCTGTGGGTCGTTTCGTGCCTGGCTCCCTTAGTAAATCACTGATAGTCACATTCCTGTCATCCGGCACCTTATCTGACACATAGTAGGTGCTCTGTAAATATTTAATGAGTAAGTGAATCACTTACAGAGCTGGGGGGTATCTCCCCTTGTGGAAGTGCGGCATTGTTTATCCAGCACGGCCCCTCTCCTGCCCTTCCTACCCCCATAATGTGAGCTAAGGACTTTACCTTCATCAGAGAAAAGCATTCCTCAAAGGGCCTCCCCCAGTGCTGTTAGAACACACAAGAATGAACACTTTCTTGTGGACAGCCTGAAGGGGTGTCAACAGGCTTCCTTTTAATAATCTTACGTTTTTGTTGATGTCACGGCTGTTAGAATTTGGCAAAATGAAAGTCCATTTTATATTGGACAATATTTTGTCAGACATATGTTTGAAAAGCTTAAAATAAATGTAAAAGGAACATGATATAGACAAAACAAAGGTAAAGGATATTTCCACTGCCAATATGGCCAAAGGACCTGATCCTCCCTGAGGAAACAATGAAAACTTTGGATAAATGTACTAAAAAAAAAAAAAAAAAAGACCTGAAGACACTGAAGAAAGAATCAAAGCAGGCAGAGCCTGGGGACGAGCCTATACTTGGAAAACAATGAATGGCACAGGGTGAGTTACTCATATTCATGGGTTTTAGACTTAAATAAGCCTAAGTTAGCTCCACACAAGGTCGGTAAACCTCTGCTAGAAAACCTGCACTTTCTGGCCTGAAAAAGAAGAAGACAGAGTTCAGGGCAACTGTAGCCACTTGAAAAGTGAAGGTGGATCCTGTAAAGGAGAGAGCCAGAGAGAGTCCCAAATTCAGTGCAAAAGCTCCACTCACATCTCCGGAACCACTGACCCGTGCATGCCCAGGGCAGACTGTGAACAGCCTCATTAAGAGAAAAGAAATAAAGTGAGATTTGAGCTGCTACTAGAGAGAATTTGCAGTCAGAATCCAACAAAGGTAATCGCCTACTAAGAAACAAATGAATAAATATACAAACCAGAATCTTGAGTTTCTACAAAATAAGATGCACGATGTTGGGGATACAATTCAAATTTATTTGAAATACGAAGATCAGGAGAATTTAGCCCATCAGGAAGAAAAAAAGAAAATTAAAAAAGACCACCTTGAGATAACTCAGATGTTCAAATGAGCATGTAAGGATTTTAAAGCAGCTATTATAACTCTATACTATAATTCTACACGAATTCTTCCAGGAAATAGAAGAGAACACTTCCCAACTTATTCTATGAGGCCAGCATCACCCTGATACCAAAGCTCAAGACATGGCAAGAAAAGAAAACCACAGACCAATAGGAACATAGATATAAACATTCCTTTAAAATTTTAGCAAATTTAATCCAACAGTCTATTAAAGAAGAGACTACATCATGACCAAATGCGGTTTATCCCAGGAATGCAAGATTGGCTGAACATTCAAAAGTCAATCAATATAATTCATAATGTCAACAGGCGAAAAAGAAAACTATGTGATCATCTTAATAGATGCAAAAAAAGCATTTGAAAATTTGCCTTTCATTTAGGATAAAAACTCTCAGCAAATTAAGAATCAGAAGGGGACAAAGGGAAATTTCTCAACCTGAAAAAAGAGTATTTATTAAAAGCCTACAGCTAAACTCATACCCCTTGGTAAAGACTGAAGGCTTTCCCCCAAGAATGGGAACAAGAATGTTCACTCTCAATAAAAAATAAAGAATAAATTTGTTACTTTGGGCTGGAAAAAAAAAAAAGAATGTTCACTCTCATCACTCCTACCAACATCATACTGGAAATCCTAGCAAGAGCAATGAGGCAAGAAACAAAAGCGAAAGCCATTTAAATAGGAAAGAAAGAAACAAAACTGTCTTTATTTGCCAACGACGTGACCATCTAGGTAAAAAAATTCCAAAGAATCAACAAAAAATCTGTTAAGACTATTAACTGAGATAAGTGAAATCAGAAAACACAGTCATAATATAAAAATCAATTGTATTTTTACATACTATTAATGATTAATTGTACATTGAAAATTTTAAAACGGTGCTATTTATAAGCGCATAAAAATCATTAAATACATAGGGATAAAGTGTTTAAAGTATGTGCAAGCTTTGTATGAGAGAGATTAAAGAGGACTTAAATAAACAGAAAGATATGCCATGTTCATAAATTAGAAGACTCATTACTAAGATTCAATTCCCTCAAATTGATGTATAGACTTAGTACAATCCCAATCAATAATCCAGGAGACTTTTTTAAATTGACAAGCTGATTCTAAAATGCATATGAAAAAACAATGAATCCGTCATAGCTAACCCATCTGAAAAGGAAGAATAAGTAAACGGACTCACACTACCTGGTTTCATAACTTTCTATAAAGCTATAATGATCCAGACAGTGTGGAACTGGCACACATACAGATCACACAGACATATAGATCAATGCAACAAAACAGAGCTGAGAAATAGACTAATTCATATATAGTCAATTATTCTTCAACAAAATTGCTAAGGTAATTCAATGGTTTCTACATCATCTTTTTTTTTTTGCGGTATGCGGGCCTCTCGCTGTTGTGGCCTCTCCCATTGCGGAGCACAGGCTCTGGACGCACAGGCTCAGCGGCCATGGCTCAGGCGCCCAGCCGCTCCGCAGCACGTGGGATCCTCCCGGACCGGGGCACGAACCCGTGTCCCCTGCGTCAGCTGGCGGACTCCCAACCACTGCGCCACCAGGGAAGCCCTACTCTTTTTTATACTTAAGGGAAAATAAAGTGGTATCTTGGAGGTCTTCATTATTTAGGGGTGTGGGCTGGGAAAAGCACTAGGCCATAGGGTGAATAGGGGTACCCAGTGGGGTGTGTGTGTATGTGTGCGTGTGGGTGTGTGTTGTGGGCATCCAAGGTCGCTGGCAGGTCAAGATGCGAAGATGGCTTCTTTCCTGTGGCTTCCTTTCTTTCATTTGTGTGTGTATTTTCCCCTCCTGCTGTCAGGCCTCCTCCCTGGCTTTGCCTCTAGGATGCTTATCATCCCTCCTGCCCTGGCCGGGGCTGCCCCTTCCTCCTCATCTTCATCGCTTCCTTCTCGAGGCCATCACAGTCAGCTGCCTGCTCTCTAGCCGGAGCTGCTGCATTTCTCCCCTTGTCTGTCGAGGGAGATGCCTGAGCCACTGTGGAGCATGCCTGGACTGTGAATGCCACAAATTAAAAGAAGGAACAGGGCTCCCGGGATAAAAAGAAGCACCTGTACAGAGAACAACTGCTCTTAATACTTTTAAGAATTCCTCCATATCTATTATCTCACTTAAGCCTTAGGACTGCCCTGAGCAGTGGGATGAGAAATCCTCACTTTAGAGGGAAGGAGACTCTGGCCCAGAGGGCCCTCCTCACTGCCATCAAAATGAGCAAGCACCTTGCTCACAGGATGTCCAATGTCTCATGGGAGACCAGGAGTGCTGAAACCAGTGCAGACTTTGGAACCTGCGAGAAACTCAGGTCTGAGTTGGCTTCCGCTTGCCAGCTGTGTGACTTTAGGCAAGTCACTTACTTTCTCTGAGCTTTCATTTCCTGTGCTCTGTTGTAGTAATACTACTTGCCTCCCAGGATTATTAGTGATGATCAAATGCACAACAAAGATAAAATTCTTCTACAAGGAACTCACATACAGATGGCCAAGAAGCATGTGAAAAGCTTCTCAACATCACTAATCGTCAGAGAAATGCAAATCAAAACTACAATGAGGTATCACCTCACGCCAGTTAGAATGGGCATCATCAGAAAATCTACAAACAACAAATGCTGGAGAGGGTGTGGAGAAAAGGCAACCCTCTTGCACTGTTGGTGGGAATGTAAATTGATACAGCCACTATGGAGAACAGTATGGAGGTTCCTTAAAAAACTAAAAGTAGAACTACCATATGACCCAGCAATCCCACTACTGGGCATATACCCAGAGAAAACCATAATTCAAAAGGACACATGTACCACCATGTTCACTGCAGCACTATTTACAGTAGCCAGGTCATGGAAGCAACATAAATGCCCATCGACAGATGAATGGATAAAGAAGATGTGGTACATACATACAATGGAATATTACTCAGCCATAAAAAGGAATGAAATTGGGTCATTTGTAGAGACATGGATGGATCTAGAGACTCTCATACAGAGTGAAGTAAGTCAGAAAGAGAAAAACAAATATCGTATATTAACGCATATATGTGGAACCTAGAAAAATGGTACAGATGAACCGGTTTGCAGGGCAGAA